>NW_024096518.1:1200000-1712378 GCF_016545835.1 Crotalus tigris
GTCTTGAGGAGGCTTGACATTACTTTGACATTTTTTGACTGCTTCAAGACCGGTTTAAGCCAAAGTCATCCTTGATTGATGATTTAGTGCCAGAGAGACCTAATAGGGAGCATGACGTTTCTGATATTGCTCCCTCAACCACATTAGTTATCATTGGCCCTGTTATTCCTCTATATCAGAATAATACGTCAAGATAAAAGTAAAGAGAAAAAAAAAAGAATGGAAGGCATAATGAAGTGAGAATTCTTATTCTTCCTGCCAAAGACCTAGATGAAGGGCCAGATTTTTCGGATTCTTCTAAATAACAGCAGAATTGGGACTATTTGGATATGGGGAGAATACCAGTCCAAAAGGCAAACGCTGCTACAAGAAAAGACATGCTTCTAATCTTGAGAGACATTACATGTAAATCCTTGATTTATAACTATTACATGTAAATCCTTGATTTACAACTATTCATTTAGTGACCGTTCAAAGTTACAGTGGCATTGAAAAAAGTTACTTGTGACCATTTTTCCTACATAGTTGTTTTAGTATCCCCTTGGTTATGTGATTAACTTTTGGACACTTGGCAACTGGCATGTATTTATGACAATAATAGTATCCCAGGGTAATGCGATCAACTTTTGCCATTTTCTGATAAGCAAAGTCAATGGGGAAGTCAGATTGACTTAACAACCATGCTAGTAACTTAAGAACTGCAGTGATTTACTTAATAACTGTGGCAAAAAAGGTAAAATGAGGCAAAACTCACTTAATAACTGTCTTGGTTAGCAATGGAAATTTTGGACTCAGTTGTGATCATAAATTGAGGACTATCTGTATTTAATAGTAGGAACCCAGAGCATGCCACCCCTGTAAGACTGAACATGCAGATACTATGCAAAATAGGTGATCCTTCAGGTAACCAAGCCCTATGCCATTGAGTTCAAAGGCAAATTGGAACCAGTATATCTGTCAGCCCTGCCCCAGCTTGGGCATTTAGGAAAGAAAGACCTTTGACTCCATTTACAGAGAAAAAGTATTCTTTTACAAAAGCCAAGTGGATACAGCATGAGCAAAACCAGATCTGAATATTCCCACAGAAATCATATGATTTTCCCTTTTTTCAGGACCTCCCCCTTGGTCATTTGGTCAGTGTCCAATAGTATTCAAATTAAGTGTTTTGGTAACAGTACCAAAGTTTGGTGCCTCTGGTGTGTGTTTGCATTCAATTCTCATACTTGTGTCCTTATATCTATCATCTGTTGTTTCTGGTTGGTACATCTGATTCCTGTCATCCCACTCTTAACCTTTCCCCCACTATTTCCTTTTCTCTTTTATGGCAGGATGCCATCAATGCATAGCGAAGCTAAAGCAATCTGGCATTCTGCCCCCCTTGAAAAAGAGTCTTAATCGTGAAAAAAACAGAAAAATGAGAGAAATGTTTAGAGTGGCATCTGGGTTTCAGTGGGATTTGTCGGGTATTTGTTATTGGAGTTGGGGAGCTTTGACATGTTGGGCATCAACTCATTTAGTTTCGGAAGGGGCAAAGACTTTCCATGATATCAAGTACTGCATTTTCCCTCTATGTCTGCAGGAGTTTAAGATTTCTTTGACTCTGAAGTGTTGTTCTCCTTCAATAAATACAGGGATTGGCCCTTTTGTGGATGCAAGGGGAGGTGATTGCTGGTTTCAACAAGCTGTAGTGGAAAACTGGATGGATGCATCAAGGTTTTGGGAAATCTAGTTGCTCTGTTATGAAAAAAGGTCCAATGTACTTTGATCAAAATTTTTTCAAGGGTTGTCAAGGTATTTGATAGACAGGTAGATTTTGTCACCGATGTTAAAGTCTTTCAGTTTAATCCATTTTTTTAAATCAGCCTGCTTCTTATAGTTTTCTCGTGCTTCTGCCAGCGTTTTGCTCACCACCAGCCACATGCTTTTAGTGCATTGATCCATTCTGTTAGGGATAGATTTGGGGGGAAGTGACCTGGGGTAGCTCCAGCATGGCTACGAAGTCCTGACCTGTGACCACTTGGAATGGCATAGTGGTATAAAGCCTGTGCTTCTGTATACTGCATTGTGAAGGGGAGGAGGTCAACCCAGTCATCCTGTTGGTAATTAATGTAACATTGAAGGTACTGTTCTAGAATGCCATTATCATGTTCACAGCCTCCATTCATTTGAGTATGATGCAAGGAGCTGAGTCCCTGTATGGTGCCTAGCATTTTTAGGAATTCTTGCCAAAACTGAGATGTGAACTCCACTCTGTGGTCCAAGATGATTCACTGAGGCACACTGTGGAGCCTGTGTATGTGTTTTACAAATAGTTTGGCTAGCATATGTGCTGAAGGAATTCTGGGTTATGGTATAAAGCAGAGGTCCCCAACCCACAGTCCATGGACCAGTACCTGTTTGCA
This sequence comes from Crotalus tigris, assembly GCF_016545835.1. NCBI lineage: Eukaryota > Metazoa > Chordata > Lepidosauria > Squamata > Viperidae > Crotalus > Crotalus tigris. The sequence goes on from NW_024096518.1 coordinate 1,202,403, forward strand.
GCATGCCAGCAATCGGTCTGCACAAACAAGCAAAGCCCATCTGTGAGATGCAGGCGGCACACAAAACCACACACCCTCCGGTCCGTGGAAAAAACTCTCCACGGAACTGTTCCTTGGTGCCCAAAAGGTTGGGGACCTCTGGTGTAAAGTGCATTTGTTTGGAGAATAGATCTGTGACAATCCAGATCACAGTGCTTCCTGAGGTTTCTGGTAGTTTTAGTGTAAACTCCATATAGATCTCCTTCTAGGGCACTTGGGTTTTGCTATTGGTTGCAGGAGGCCAGGGGTTTCCCCTGGTCGTCTTTTGGCTGAGGAGCAGCTGGGGCAATGTAACTCTCAATGTCCTTTTTCAAGGATGGCCACCAAAACAGGCACTTACTAAATGTAGGATTTTCATGAGCCCCAAGTGCCCAGCCACTTTTGAGTCATGGCTTCATTGGAAAATCAAGTTATGTTAATTCTCGGGTACATACAGTTTAGTATCAATCCAAGACAGACTATCCTGCAGGTACAGTCTGATTGGTGACTTTTAAACCATCCATCTTGATTTAAGGCCTCTTTCAGTATTGCTAGCAGGTTGTCAGTTATCCTGGGGATGGATTTTTTCTAAGTTCTGGTGATAGTAGGGGCAGCCAGGTGGCTGGTGGGGGTGAATGGACTAATGACTTCAGTTTTGGAGCTGTTGTATTGAGGCAGCCAGAAAGTTTTTCCCCTGGGGAGATAGCACAATGTAAAATTAAATTGGTTGAAATACTGAACTCATCGTAGTTCAGTACTGGGAATTTTCAAAGCCTCTAGATTTTTGTGAAATGCCTACACTTCAAAAGGAGCTTTATTATCCTCTAAAAAATGTTTCCATGTGAGGAGAGCACACCATACATCACGCCCTTCTTCTTCCCAGACTACTCACCTCTGCTCATCCTCGGATAATTTTCTAGAGGTGTGGCTGAAGAACCTCTTGTTCATTTTTCTGGAGTAGGGCAGCCCCAACTGCCACATTGCTGGCGTTGGATAACAAATGGCACATTTGGATGTTTCACAGGTTCGGCTGTGAACAGGCGCTTAAGTTTTTCGAACTCCACTTGGCACTTCATAGTCCATTTGAGGGGTTGACTCAGCTTGGGTTTCCCCTTTCCCTTGGTCTTTAGAAAGTTAGTGATAGACATTATTATTTGGGCAAATATAGCAATTTAATTTGATATAAAATTTTAGAATCCATTGGTAACGCCAATGGCATTCACAACATGCTGGGAGGGTTGTATATGAGATAATTTCTCAGCCCGCAAGATAGAATGAGCAGCTCCTGTGTCTATGAGCAGCCTAGCAGGGTGGCCATTAATAGAAACTAGAAGTTCTGAATTGGAAAAACTGAGAGGAATAAGGGGGTAGGCTGAAGAAAAAGCAAAATCATTGATCTTCAGACTATTGGATAGTCATTGGGGAGGGTGAGAAGAGTAAACAGGAGAATGCTGAGGGAGACTCCTGGACTGAGGGACTGGGGGTTGGGGTTGGAACTGCTGGAAATCAGGGGAAGGTGGATACGGGCAAGCAGACGTAAAGTGACCTTCAAGTTCACAATTAAAGCATTAAAAGGTTTTCTGCTGGAGATTAGAAGGAAAATTGGGGTGAGAATTAAAAGAGGCAGGAAAGTTAGGTGGAATTATCCTGGATCTCGAGCGATGGGGTGGAACAGGTAGATGCTCAAGGCCATGGAGTTGCAAGGCCATAAGTTTGGTCTCCTTCTCCTTCCTCTTTTGTTTAAAGGAAGAAGAATAGAGGTCAGCAATATCCACTATTTCAGAAAGTGACTTGCCCTTCCATCCAATGACATTAGTCCTGATAGCTTCAGCAATTTTAGGGCATAGTCCATCAACAAAAAAGGAAACCATACTTTCCGTTGCATTAGAGTGTGGGTCCTGCACCCCAGAATGTTGTTTGAACACCAAGGTGAGACGTTCCATAAATTTGGCAGGTGATTCCTGGTCTAGCTGCTTGCAACGGAAGATATGGTTTCCTTTTTTATTGATGGACTATGCCCTAAAATTGCTGAAGCTATCAGGACTAATATCATAAACTAGCCATGGGGGTGGAATTCATGCCCATGCCAGAATGCCTTTAGGAACCTCCCTCCTTGGGCACCTTAACAGTGGGTAGATCCGTTCAAACGTGTTGGAGTGACACAAAGAAAGCTTTAGCCAAAGCAATAGAGAGGCAGAAGAAACAGGCAGACAAAAAGCTAGCTCCCCAAGGACGCTCTACATAGGGGATAAAATGTATCATCCACTAAATATATCAAGTTGAGACAAACTTGCAAAAAGCTATATCTGACGTACATAGGCCCCTTTCCTATTGTGAAAATCATAAACCTTATGACAGTAGAGCTCAGACTGCCTAGAATACTGAGTAAAGTACATCCAGTATTCCACTGCAACCTACTGAAACCATTTTGGGGCTCTACAAGGAGACCAGTGGGGAAGGCAGGCTCCGATCTGATAATTGCGGGGGAAGACACACTATGAAGTCAAGCGGATCTTAGACTCCAGAATCCACAAAGGGAAGTTACAGTACCTAATCCAATGAAAAGGTTATCCAATGTCAGAGGCTAGATGGGAAAGACTCACAGTGTGAAAGTGGATTTCTTATTTTGTTTCAGCAGTTATTATTTCTCCACTTGTCAACAGACACAGATGGGAGGGGTATGATTGGAATGTATTTGGAGTAGTTTAGTTTGGGAAACAAAGTCCTATTAGATGATTGCTAGGAAACAAAGGAGTTTTCCCATAACAATTATCTGGTGCTTAATTGGGGAATGTGACTTGCACTGTCAGGGAGAAGGGGAGTTCCTATACTTTTAATGTGCTGTTCTGGCACCAAAAGACCAGAGCTGTTTTTCAGCTTGTTAAGTGCTGGTATGCTTTGCCCAATAAAGATTTGCATTAGAGATTGGAATGTCTCCAGTATGCTTACGTTGTTGGGATCTCTAGCCAGAACTATGAGAACTACACCTTAAGAGACAGTTTTGGTGGCCATCCCTCAAAAAAGACATTGAAAGCTATGTTACCAGCTGTCCAGTATGTGCCTCGGCAAAACTGTGGCAAGGGAAAACTCCAGGACTCTCTCAAACAGTAACTGAGCCGTCAGCACTTTGGAAAGAGATTTCTGTGGCTTTTATTGTAGAACTTTCCAAAAGCATGGGAAACACAGTACTTTGGATGGTGACTGATTTGTTCTCCAAGCAAGAGCTTTTATCCCTTGTCAAAAGATCCTTCCTGCCCAAGGTCAGCTGAAACTGTTCTGTATCACATCTATAGACTACATGGAGCGCCCCAGTGCATCATTTCAGATAGAGGGGTGCAATTCACATCCAGGTTTTTGTCGAGCCTTCCTGGATTTATTGTGGACTGATCAAGGATTAAATCTAGTCATCACCCACAAATGAATGCGGGTTGTGAATGAATAAACTCAATAGTAGAATACTGGCTTAGATGCTTTATTAATTATCAACAAGATAATTGGACGGACCTCTTGCCATTTGCAGAAGTGGCATACAATAACTGTACATAGTAGTACTGGTTTCACCCCTTTCCAAGTGGTTATTAGTCAAGACTTCAAACTAATGCTTGAGCTCCCCATTAATGACCCTGGGGTGCCATTCCTGAAGGAATGGGTATCTCAACTGCAAAATCCCTGGCCCATAGTACAGAAAGCACTCACAGAAGCTCGCGACTCTTACAAAGCACAGGCTGACAAAGGGCTGAGCCAAAATCTTTCAATGTGGGAGACAGTGTTTACATTATTTGCAATCACTTCTAAGAATTGGGACCTAAGTTTGTAGGGCCTTTCCCATTAAATGCCTTATCAATCCTATTACAGTGGAGCTAGATTTGCCAAAGTCATTTTGCCGGATCCATCTGGTTTTTCATTCCAGTTTATTAAAACCCAAGATATTCTCATCCCTTAGGCCAGTTCCTCCCCTGTCCCAGAACCATTAATGATAGGGAACAACACTTTTAGGTGAAGGAGATTTTGGATTCCCATAAGCACAGGGCAGATTTCTAGTATTTAGTAGCCTGATAGAACTTTCCTGCTGGCCAGAATGAATGAGTTGATCAACGTCATGTTAGAGTCCTTGATTAGTAAAACATTTTCATAATATCGTTATAAACCTAAATTATTGTTTTAATTTTTTTGTGTCTTGTCTTCTGCAGGTTTAATCCCTCTCTTGTGGGATGGCAACATATCAGGTCCCCTTTTCGGGTGCCTTGCCAGTTTGGTGGAGGGGGGAGTAGGACACTTTGCATACTTTCGCTTTTGCTATAATGCTGTACTGTTTGGGAATTAGGGAGGGGGATCATCTTCAGAGATGGAACGGACTCCCAGACAGTTCCAGCCTAACTCCAAGGCTGCTGCACCCTGACGAGGACCCGTTATCTGTCCTGTACTTCAATGTTCTCAAAACAACTTTGCTGCACTGTATTGGCTGCCAGTGGACAGGTCAAGTGGGAAGAATAGCTTGGTGCTTTGCACTGGAATTTTGGATTCCACTTGACCTTGCTGCAACTGCTGTCTTTCAGTAAAAGTTCTTTTGATTAACCACAGGAAGTCAAGAGTTATACTTTCCAGTTGTGACAGTTCCTTACAATAGTATTGCTTGCACCTTCTCAGAATCTATCTCAGTTGCTTTGTGGGAAATACAGTAGCCCAAATATTCAATTTTGGCCTTTGGAACTCGTACTTAGAAAATTTTTTCAGTACCGGTTTCACCAGTCTCACATGTTCTTACATGGATTCAGTGTAAATTAAAATATTGTCTAGGTAAATGAGGATCCTGTTCATGCCTGAAGGGCAGTATGTGGAACTGGAAATTGAAGTGGCAATGGAAGACTGTTTTCCACCCATCCCCTTCTTTGATGTGTACTCAGTAATATGCTTCTCTTCAGTCTAATTTGGTGAAAATCCTTCCCTTGGCTAGGTGTGTGAGCATGTCTTTCATCAGCAGGAGGGGGTAGACATTTTCAATGCAGATAGCGTTCAGCCTGTGATAATCTATGCACAGGAGGAGAGACCCATCTTTTTTCTCCCAAAACAGTACAGGTGCCGTCATATGTGACTTTGCTGGTTGAATGAAATCCTCCACCAAGTTTTTGTCTATTGAAGCTCAGAGCTCTCTAATTCTTGGGTCAGTGAGTATAGTTTCAGTTTGAGCAATTTGATCCCTGGTACTATCTCTATAGAGCAGTCTGTGGGGTGATGAGGGGAAAGTGTGTCTGAGTCCTTTTCACTGAAAAGTTTCTCCAAATCTAATACTCTTTAGGGATTCGAGGATCTGCCTTTGTTTGCATGTTGGCACAGCACCTTCCGCTTACCTTTTATAATGAATGGCACATGGTGCTGTGAGTTCAACTTCTCTTTCAGTCCTCCGCTGCCTGATATCTGCCTGATTTTTAATATCCGCCTCCAATTCATGGAAGTGTTTCACTTTAGTAGCCACACTAAGCCTAGCACTAGGGGTCTGTCCATGCCTAGACCTATTATGAAACTGATGGTTTCTTCATGGGGCCCCATCTTCATCTCTACTGGCTGTAATGAATGTTGCGGAGCCCCCTACACCACTGAGCCATCTAACTGGCAGAATGACATAGAGGCTTTTAATTTCCTGAGCCGCATCCCTAATTTTTCCACTATGCTAGGACTGACCAGACATCTGGTATAGCTGGAGTCCAATAAGGCAATCAAGTTCTCCTTGCACCTCAAGGAAGGTACAATTAATTTGATTGTCATGGGTATTATGAGGCAACTTACCAAGGGGTGGTTGTCTGTGCCGCTGTTGCTCTCTATCCCAGGGTTTGGGAGTTTGATCAGAATTCCCTTGCAAACAGCAGGTGGTGGGGTGAACTCAATGACTTCTACCTCATTAACGGTCATCTCATGGGACATGGGCTGCATGCTTCCTCATTGCATGCAGCCGGTCATTGGCTGAGTTGATCGGCAGTCAGCTGCCCAATGGCCTTCCTTGCCACAATGAAAGCAGTTGATGGAGCAGTGGCATGGACTCCCTTTCCCGGGTTTTGGGATTTCCTTCTTCTCCACGGGAAAGATTGTCACTGTTCTTGATTAGCATGGCCATGAGTATCTGGTTAGGTCAATTTCTACTTCATCGGCCAGGATGTATTATCCTTGAAGAGTTTGTGGTGCACCCCTGAAGAGACAGGTTAGAGCAGTGGTTCTCAACCTTTCTAATGCCGCGACCCCATAATACAGTTCCCCATGTTGTGGTGACCCCGAACCACTTATACATCACCGGGTGCCAGGGGCATGGCCAAAGAAAAGGGGGGAAAAATGGCAGACAGCCTTGTTTGGCGACCCCCGTGAAATGGTTATTCGATCCCAAATGGGGTCCTGACCCACAGGTTGAGAACCACTGGGTTAGAGGATCTTGTTGCTCAGTTAGTCTTGGAAACACTTAGCATGTCCTATGGCCAATCAACTAACTTACAGGCAAAGCTCCAGAATTTTTGAATATAGACAGTGATGGGTCGCCTGCCCTGCTCTATAGCCTTAGTTCTCATCCTGGCCTTTTGGTCGCTGGGGGGGAGGGCTTTAAAATGCTTCCTTAGGGCTGCTATGAATTTATCAAAGATTCTGTCACGTCGTTATGGAGGGCCACCATCCATTCTGCTGCTTTGTCCTCTAATGCCATGGTGACAATTCTCACTTTAGCTAGGTTGGTTGGTAGATTGGCCTCCATAATCCTGCATGTAGGTCCATACCTGGGTTAGGAAGAGCGGTAGCTGTTTTGGGCTGTCATTGAATTTCACCACCAGGGCCAGTGGCCTATGTTTTCTCTTTCGCAGAAGGACTTCTCAGACTAGTGGCTGTGCTGCTGAGACTGCTCCCAGTTGTTGCCCTGGAGCCAGCAGCATGAGGGCTAGAACTGTATCTGCTTTAGTCGCTGAGTGGGCCGGCTGGGCTGGTGGTGATGCTGACCATTCTTGGGTTCTTCGATCCTTCTTGGGTCGAAAACATCTCTCAGGAAGTTGATGGCTTGCTCAGAGATGACGTCGAAGTCTTGTTCATCTCTTGTTGCCTCGCACTCTTCCTCAGTGAGTGGTGCCCGTGATAGGCTTCCCCGGCTTCCCCAGGAAACATTTTCTCCGTAGGGCTTTCCTTCTCAGTCCTCTCATCTGTCTGATACCAATGGACCATTGGGGCTTCAACTGGTCCCCCAGGGCTTCTGTCCCCTCTTCCAACTTGGGGTAGTCTTACCCTCTCCTGGGTTTTGAAGCAGTTTCTTCCCAATTCCTCATGTTCTCCTGCTCACTCTCATGGATGAACATTCTGTGTATGGTCCCCACAGTAGATGCAAGTCTCTGGGTGAAATGTTATTGCAGACCTGGCTTAATGTGAGCCTTGTCCCAGCTCCAAATGGGAGGACTCGACATAGCCAGCAGAGGGCAGCCTTACCACTGCTCACTCCTTGCTCCCAACCTGCTGCCACCATCTTTGCAGGACATCTCAACACCATGATGAGACTACGACAAGAACTAAACCACTATTTAACTTTGAGATTGAGACCGAGGCTAAACGGATGGTGCTATTTATTTATGATTATTTATAGACTTTGCTTTGGACATTGGACCTTGGTTTTATTTGGTTTTAATACACAGCCACGGGCCCGGTCTTGTTTACAGTTGGCCAGCTGTCCTTAAATTTGGGACTGTAAGTCCATAATATCTTCCGCCATTCTTGGAATGAGTATATCTGCAGGAGACTTAACTTTTATGATGATGTACGATTGACTGTTTTTATTTTTTAGTTTTATTGTATTAGGGTGTGTACGGGTGTGATTGATGGAGCTGGGATTGAGAACTGGTGCCCCCTCTGTTGAGTGTGTAAACAGAAGTGGGGGGGGGGGCGGATGTACTTCCTGGCTCGATATGAATCTAGATGTGGACTGCCGGGAGGGAGGGATGGTGGGAGGGAGACCTGCGGGGTGGGTGGGGAGTTTTCGGGGGTGGAGGTGGGCCGGAACATCCCGGTTATCGTAGGGAGAGGTAGATATGGCGGGAGCCAAGGGGTGGGCCATCTTCAGGGAACAAGGACTCGCTGCGTCAAAGCGATTACTTGTTCTGGCCCGTTGGACTCTTCTCCAATACCTGGAGAGGGGGGTGTTCAGGACCCTGGCCTCAGGTTGCTGCTTCTTAATGCCAGGTCAGTTATTAATAAAGCTCACCTCATCTGGGACCTGATACTGGATGAGGAGGCCGACCTGGCATGTATCACTGAGACCTGGCTGGGCCAAGAGGGAGGTGTTCCTCTCTCAGAGATGTGCCCAAATGGGCTTCAGATAATGCACCAACCGCGATTCCAGGGAAGGGGTGTGGGAGTGGCGATTCTTGTCCGAGAATCCTTGAGACCTCGCAGGATCCCTGCCCCAGAGGTTATTGGGTGTGAGTCCCTTCTCTTGAGGTTGGATTCAAGGGTTCAATTGGGCTTGTTGCTGACATACCTGCCTCCCAGCTATGTGACAACAGCCCTGCCCGAGCTGCTGGAGGGGGTAGCCGGGTTGGCGGTGGAATTCCCCAGGCTTATGGTGCCGGGGGATTTCAATCTGCCGTCACTCGACAAATCTTCCGGTGCAGCTCAGGAGTTCATGGCTTCCATGACAACCATGGACCTGACCCAGATAATTCAGGATCCAACCCATAGGGGAGGACACACGCTCGACTTGGTATTCCTCTCGGGGCAGTGGAGACGTGATTTCGATTTAAGGGGTATAGTTACTTCTCCCTTGTCATGGTCGGATCACTTCCTGTTGAGGTTAGATTTCTCGGTCCTACTCCCCCACTGCAGGGAGGCGGAACCGATTAGGTAGTTCCTCTCCAGGCGTTTAATGGACCCGGAGAGGTTCCGAATAGCGCTTGGGGGTTTTCCTGATTCCCTCCTCCACGAACTGGCTGAGTCCTTGGTTGCTGCTTGGAATAAGGCAACATCAGGGGCGTTAGACCGGATCGCGCCTTTGCGACCTCTCCGTGATTGTGGATACCGGAGGGCACCTTGGTTTACCGAGGAGCTACGGGAGATGAAGTATCAGAAGAGATGTCTAGAGTGACGGCTAATAACTCCGAACCCGACCGGACATCTTTAGGACTTATTTAGTGGCGATACGAGCGGCAAAATGTTCGCATTTTTCCGCACTTATTGCGTCTGTGGAATCTCACCCTGCCACCCTGTTTCGGGTGACCCATTCCCTACTTAATGTACGGGAAGCCAGGGAGCCCTTACAGGGTAGGGTGGAAGAAGTTGTGCAGTTTCTATCAGACAAAATCGCTCGGATTCGGACAGACCTAGACTCCAATTGGGCAGGGCCTTCTGAGATGACCGGGGCAGGTCTTAGCCCAGTTTTATGGGATGAATTTGAGTCGGTGATCGCTGAGGATGTTGACAAAGCGGTGGGAGCGATGAGCGCCTCCACTTGTTTATTGGACCCATGTCCTTCCTGGTTGGTCTCGGCCGCCAAAGAGGCTGGCTCCAGGTGTTGATCAATGCTTCGTTGAGGGAGGGGTCTTTCCCGCAATCCTTGAAGGAAGCGGTTGTGACGCCCCTTCTCAAGAAGCCTACCCTGGACCCGGCTGACTTAAATAACTTCCGTCCAGTCTCCAATCTCCCCTTTTTGGGGAAGGTTGTAGAGAGAGTGGTGGCGCTCCAACTCCGACGGTCTCTGGATGAAGCGGATTACCTAGACGCTTTTCAATCTGGCTTCAGGCCCGGCTTCAGCACAGAAACTGCTTTGGTCGTGCTGATGGATGATCTCTGGCGGGTCCGAGATGGGTTATTCCTCTGTCTTGGTGCTACTTGACCTCTCAGCGGCTTTTGATACCATCGATCATGGTATCCTTTTGCGACGACTTAGAGGGGTGGGAGTGTTTTATGGTGGTTCTCCTACCTCTCTGGCCGGTCGCAGTCGGTACTGGTGGGGGGGTAGAGGTCAACCCCAAGGCCCCTTGAATGCTGGGTACCACAGGGGTCGGTCCTCTCCCCCCTCCTATTTAACATTTACATGAAGCTGCTGGGTGAGATCATCAGACAGCATGGGGTGAGGTTTCATCAGTATGCTGATGATACCCAGCTATATATCTCTTCCCCGAGCTCTCTCAGTGAAGTGGCTGATGTGATGGGCCGTTTCCTTGAAGCCGTGAGGGTCTGGATGGGGGTTAACAGACTCAGGCTCAATCCTGACAAGACCGAGTGGCTTTGGATGTTGCCTCCCAAGGATCATGTTAACTGTCCAGTGTTGACTCTAGCAGGAGAAAATATATCCCCTTCGGAGCGGGTTAGCAACTTGGGTGTCCTCCTTGATCCACAGCTGAAATTGGAACATCATTTGACGGCAGTGGCTGGGAGGACCTTTGCACAAGTTCGTCTGTTGCACCAGTTGCAACCCTACCTGGACCGGCAGGCTCTCCTTACAGTCACTCATGCCCTTGTCACCTCACGCTTGGACTACTGCAATGCGCTATACATTGGGCTACCCTTGAAAAGTATTCGGAGATTACAGTTGGTCCAGAATGCAGCCACAAGAGTGATAGTGGGTGTTCCTCGGTACACCCATGTTATACCTATCCTCCGCGAGCTGCACTGGTTGCCTATTGGTCTCCGGGTCCAATTCAAGGTGTTGGTTATTACCTTTAAAGGTTTATATGGCTCAAGGCCAGGCTATTTGCGAGACCGCCTACTACCTCATAGTTCCCTTCGTTCGGTTAGATCCTACAGGCTGGGCCTCCTTCGGTCCCGTCAGCCAAGCAGTGCCATTTTGCGGGGCCGCAGGGGAGGGCTTTCTCTGTGATGGCGCCCACGTCTTGGAACCAGCTCCCCCCGGAGATTAGGACCACTTCCACCCTGTTGGTTTCCGCAAGCTGCTTAAGACCTGGCTTTTCCAGCAGGCCTGGGATTTATAAAATCTGACCCCTGGATGAATGTTACTATATTGTTTGTCTTGTTAAGTTATATTGTGTTTTTATTGTTAGCCGCCCAGAGTCCTGCGGGAGTGGGGCGGTTTATAAATTTTAATAAATAAATAAATAAATTCACTGTGGGGACAACTCACTACAGGTGCCGAATGGAGAGCCGGGAGGGCAGGTGGGCAAGTCAGCTGTCAGAAGAGAGAGGTGATGGGTGGGGCTGCACTGGATAGGAAGCGAGTGGGGTGAGGTGTCAAAATGGAAAGCCCCTGCTAACCTGCAAATAAGGGCAGCTTTGGGAAGCAATGGAGTGGAGAAGTGAGTGGGGTGGGGTGTCAGAATGGGAAACCCTTGCCGCCCTGCAAGTTTGATTCTGTCCTATGGTCAAACAGCACTCCTACAGTGCTATGATACAATTTACAATTAGAGTTCAGATTGTAAACCTCCTCTTGTGGTCAAATGATCCATTACGTCAGCTTTAAGCTTGATGTTCACTCTTATGCAATCAGCAATAAAGAAAATCAGAACTATTTTTGTCCTCACAACAGACTTTGAAAGTCACATTTAAAGACTCTTTGTTTTTTATTCTACAATTGTAGAAAATCAGTGAAGTCAGTTTAAAAGAAGTAAAATCCTCTAGGAGACTTAAATTTCTGAAAGAGTTTTCAACTTTCTTATTCTGGCTAGGTTACAGCAACTCCTCACCATTTTAAAATCACAAAGCTTCAGAAATGATATTGCTTCAAAAAAAAAAAAAAGGAAAAGCAAGCTGCAGCCAGGAAGAGCTTCTTTTAGAGCAAATAGTAAATGTACAAAAAACATTGAATCTGTGAAGCCTGTGCTGGTGTGCACAGCATTATTGTAGGCTACTTCAGCAAGAGATTCATTCAGTCATCTTGTTGGTAATTAATGAAACAACGCAGGTATTGCTCCAAAAATTGTTCTGTCCTGCCATTTGTCTGTGGATAATAACTAGAATTGAGTGCTTGGTCGGTTCCTAGGAGGTCTGGACTCCTCTGTCCAAGATAATTTGATGTAGTGCTCCACGTAAGTGGTAAATGTGGTGCAGAAACATCTTTGCCAGTGCTTCAGCTGATGGAATTTTTTTGGCAAAGGATGAAATGGACCTGCTTGGAGAATAAGTTAGTCATGAACTTTCAGGGAATTCCACAATAGAATCCATAGAAATCTCTCTCCAAGTTGCTGACAGATCAGCTACTGTTTGAAGTAAGCCTGGTGTTTTTCCCTGCTTCTGCTTTGCGATCACACATATAAAGCAGCTGGAAACATAACTTTCGATGTCCTTTTTGAGTGAGGGCCACTAGAACTGTATTTTAAGAAGGTGTAAGGTTTTCACGAACCCACAATGTCCCACCAACTTTGAATCTTGGCACGTTTGCATGGTTTTTAGTCTCTGGCTGGCAGACACGTACTATTTCCCACCTACCTTTGCTAGTCCACCCTGCATGGAGCAGAGATTTGTGTGGCTACAAAACAACTTGTCCGTTTCCAAAGCCTTTTTAAAATTTGCTGCAATAACGTTGTCTATAGGTGATTTCCCCTTCCCACTCTGCGTTCTGGTGGTTACCTAAGCTGCCAGCTGATGTGAGGGGAGAAGTGGCTTTACCACCTTTGCCTTGGAGCTGTTATATTGTGGCATTCTCGACAAAGCACCAGCCAGGAAACCCCCACGCCCACCCCCCGATAAGTAGCGCAGAGTGAAATTGAAACACTGGAAGTACTGAGCCCATTGTGCTTGCTTTGGAGATAGTTTCCAAGGGAGGGGTTCAAAGCTTCCAGGTTTTTGTGATCAGTCCAGACTTGGAATGGAATTTTGCTCCCTTCTAAGAAGTGTCTCCATGTGAGTAGAGCCCATACCCTCTCCTCACTGAAGACTTCAGCAAGGTCTCTATATTCCTCTGGTATTTCTGTTAATCTTTTTTCCTCTCCTATGGATGCTTTTTCTATTCTTGATTCTGGTAGCCTCCCTTGGGGTTTTAAGTCCATAGGGTCCCCCTTCGGGAATTTGATTTCTGTCATCCTCCAATTTACCCAGGGGTTCCATTTTTTCAACCATTCCATTCCTAGAATCATTGGGCTTTCCATACCTGGGGTCACCACAAACGTTATGTCCTCTTCATGTTTGCCCAGGGAGAGGTGTATTGGTAGAGTGGCTAGGGTAGCTGGCACCCCCCCCTGCTATGGATCCATCTAACTGGCCAAATGAGATTGGTTGTTCCAGTCTCCTGAATGGGATGCCCAGATTCCCCACTAGTGTTGGGCTAATGAGGCAGCGGGTGCAGCCAGAGTCTATTAAAGCTTTCACCTTCACAGCTTCGGGCATGGGGGGATTAATATAGTCACTGTTTTGAAGATGGGTGTGATGCATCCACTTACCAGGGGTTCGCCCTCCGAGCTGTCATCTGAGGTATCCACCGGCCCTGTGGTGTAGGCTGGAGTTCTTTCCCCTTGGTGAGCAGAAGTGGGGGGTTCTGCAATTTCCATCATTCTCATGGCAGTTTCTTTTGGCTTAGCTGAAGACTTTCCGGATTTGTTGATTGGGGATCTGTCTGGGTTGTGCTGGGAGGCCTTTGAGCGGCATTCTACAGCTCGATGCCCTTTTCTTACGCACGTGAAACACCCCATTTGCTTCTTGGCTGTAGCCGATGATTTCACCAGTTCGTGTGTCAGCTCAGGCGGGGGGCGGCTCCATTGTTTTCCTCGGCGGTGTCTCTTCAATATGTCGATCTCTGCTTCGTCTGCCAAGACGTACCATTCCTCAAGTCGGTGTGGGTCCCCTCGGGGCAGGCAAGCGTCATATAGATCATAATTTAGTCTGTCTTTGAAATGGCTAAGGAGGATGTCTTCTGGCCAATTCAGTTTGCTGGCAATGGCCCGGAATTCTTGTGTATATTCAGCCACCGGGCGTTTGCCTTGCCTCATCGTTTTTATCCTTTCACGGGCTTTGCGATCAGCCAGGGGGTTTTCAAATCGTCTTCTCAAAGAGTACATGAAACGGTTGAAGTTACTGAGTTCTGGGGCATTGGAGTCATGCAAGTTCACCACCCAATCTGCAGCCGGTCCATCCAGGGCAGATTGCACAATCCGGATGCGGGCTTTGTCGCTGGGAATGTCCTGCCCGTATTCCTCCATGTAGCTGAGGACTTGGGTTAGGAAAAACCCCAAGTGTGTTGGCTCCCCTTTGAATTTCACCTCCAACGGTGGACGTCTTGGAATGGATCGGTACCTCCATTGTTGGTGGTAGTGTCTTCCGTCCAGATTGCCATCTGTGGTCCGGTAGGAGGTGGGGGCTACTGGATCAGCAGATGTCCCCGGGGTTGCAGGTTCCACGTCCCCCTCGGTGTCTCTCCCTTTGCGGCTCCAGGAGCTGGGGCGGCCGTAGGGCTCAGGATTCTCCTCTCTTAGGGAGCTGAGAGTTCTCTTCATCAGGTCACTAGCTTTCTCTAGGATCCAGTCTGAGTACGGTGCCCAGCTTTCTCCCTCTTCACTTGCGTGCAGGGATTTCTCCATCTCCTGCTTCCATTCTGGTTGCTTGGTCCCCCGTCTCAGGGTCACTTTTCTTGATTCCTTTCCCCACTCACTTTTCTTTCCAACGCCCATTGACCAGCGAGGCTTGTGGTCCTGGGTCTCCACCACTTCTTCTCCTGAGGAATCTGACCTCTCGGATCCCAACATCTGGCAAGGTTCCAACTGGGTCAGCGGCTCTCTTTCCAGGGAGTTTTCCCCTCTCTTGCTCCATTGTCTGACATGGTAAATTTTTTGCAAAATCCCCCGGCAAGGGTCTCCCTTCCAGGTGGATTAATTTTGCAAGTCCTGTCTAATGTAAGGACCCACCCCACTTTGCATCTTAAGAAGACAGAACTCTTGGAATAATTCTTCCAACAGGAATCCTTTATTAAGAAGAAGTGGTTGCAGGTGGGCTAGACAGGACTTGGGGTCCAAGCTCTCCCATTCAAGGTTTTAAGGGGTTCCCCAGCAGTCCCACCCAATCACCCCCCCTTCCAGTGATAGTTTCAGGCATCACAATTCCACCCCTTTGATGCTTTCTTCCGTCCTTCTGGATGGAGACTTCAAATAAACTACATGAAAGGTAAATAGCCCCTTTGTCATGGTAAGGTTCTTTGGTGCTATTTACATTCAAATTCTTTGAGGTTGCAATAAACACATTACTTCATACTGAAGGAAGTGAGGGCCATAAAACCCCTTTGTTCTCCCCCTTCTCTCCCTCTTATGGCAGAATCCAGAGAAGGCAGAATTGGGGTTTTCTATATTTGATGATTAAAGATGAAATATAATTGGATTCTGACACCATTGCTTTGTTTCGGTCAGCTTCCGTGATGTGTATGCACATGGCTGTAATTTCCCCTTCTCATTTTCTTGTAAAAGCACAACCCTAACTGCAACATTGCTGGTGTCAGCTTGGATAACAAAAGGTTTCCCAGGGTCTGGGTGTTTTAGCACCAGCTCAGCAGAGAAAAGTCTTTTGAGCTTTTTGAATACCGCTTAGTTTTCCATAGTCCATATCAAGGGTTGGCTGGGTTTTGGTTTGTCTTCCCCTTTCATTTTTTAGCAGGTTAGTGATGGGGAACCTATTTGAGCGAATGAACTGCCAGTAATAGTTGGCAAATCCCAGGAAGCTTTGCAGTTTTTTTCTGGTTTGGGGAGGTGCTCACTACAGCACTGCCCACACCTTTTCCAGATCCATCTCAACCCCCTCTTAAGAAATATGATAGCCCAGGTAGTCAATTTTTTTCTGTGAAACTTGCATTTGGATAATTTGGCATACAATTTGGCTGCACAGTTTTTTTGATATCACTCTGACCATCTTTACATGCTCCACTTCTGTTTCTGTGTAAATAAGGATGTCATCAAGGTACACTAGAACCCCCTTGTACAGATGTTCATGTAGCATCTCATTTATCAGCTGCATGAACACTGTAGGTACTCCTTGTAGGCCAAAGGGGAGTACTTTGAACTGGAAAAAACTGAGCAGGCAGTTATAAATGGTTTTCCACTCATCACCTACCTTGATTCTGACACAGTAATAAGCCTCCCTCAAGTCTAGTTTTGAAAAAAAAATCCTTTGGCTAGGTGGGCCAACATGTCCATCATGAGGGGAAGGGGGAAGTCCATCCATGGGTTCCATTTCTTCAGCCAGGCCAACCCCAGAACAAGGGGCCTCCATTCCTGGCGCTACTATGAAACTTAAAAGTCTCTGAGTGGGCTCCCATTTTCAACCCCAGGGACATAGTGGCAAAAGAGGCCAGGATGCCTCCTGCAGCTGACCCATCTAATTGGCCGAAGGTGATGGGGGTTTGCAGCCTTCTCAAGCAGATTCCCAACTTCTCTACTAAGGCTCAGCTAACCAGGTATGTTGTACATCCCAGGTCTAGCAGCGCTTTTAAAGAAGCATCCTGCCCAGCATCGGTGTAATTATATAGGCATGATCATAGGCGCGATCGGCCCACTTATCAAGGGATCATCCTCATAGTTGGTATCTGAGAACCCTTGATCTTCCTCCAATGGGGTCAGAGTTCCCTTCCTCTGTTTGGATGAAAAGTGGAACTCCATGACCTCGGTGTTCTTCAGGGCCGTCTCCTTTGCATGAGGTTGTGATTTGGTGATTTTTCCACTTGGTGCCTGCTCTCCCTTCTTGGCTGGGGTCTTCACCCTGCATTTGGCCCTTGGTGATATTCCTTCAGGCACTTGAAGCAGACAGTGGAACTTACTGGCTAGAGTTGAGGTCTGGCTGTTTCCCTCTTCCTGTCTGGGGGCAATCTTTTCCAAACTCTGCTAGTGTGGTATTTATTACAGGCTTGGTTGATTTCAGCTTCCTCGGCTAGCCAGTCATGGAGGCATACATGGTGCCCCCTTGCAATACAGGCATTGTAAGGTCATCATTTAGGCCATCCTTGAAACAGCTCAAGAGGATGTCCTCTGGCCAGTTGAGTCAACAAGCCAGTTCCCGAAATTCTTCAGTATACTTGGCTACCAGGCGACGTCCTTGCCTCACTATCTTAATGCAGTCTTGAGCTGTGCAGTTGGCCAGTGGGTCTTCAAAGTATCATCTCAGGGCTGTTATGAAGTGTAGAAATTTTGCAGCTCTAAGATGTTTGCATTGTGGAGTGTCACCATCCATCTGGCGGCAGCGCCTTCCAGTGCTAGGGTGACTACCCTGACTTTGGCCCCCTCGGTGGGGATCTCACAGCCCTACTCTTCCATGTCATTTCCCTTGTTTAATGGGTCAGATGCAGGCCTCTGCTCATCGGTCAATAAGAGGGTCCTCAAATCGCTTTCTCAAGACTCGCATAAAGGCATTTAAATGATACAGTGCAATGGCATCATCATCGTGGAGAGCCACTAGCCACTCCACTCATCCCCATCTAAAGTTAAAGCCACACAATCAATGCATGCTGCATTGTCTGGATACACTGCCCCATATCACTCCATGTAATGCCAGATTTGGGCCAAAAAGTATGCCAGTCACTTTGAGTTCCCATCAAACTTAATCATCAGGATAGGTGGTTGATAGTCTGCCTGAACCAAGAGTGGAGCCGGGAGCTAGCAGAGCAGCCAGTGCCAGAGCAACTGTGGGGCCTGGTTAAGCTATTGGTGGAGGACCAGGTGCTCTGGTGGCAGGGTGCGGCATGGGGCTATCACCCCCTGGGCTGGATGATTACTCATTTCCAGTCCTTGAAATTTCTCCCTCAATTAGTCCACCGCAGGGCTGAGTGATGGGTGGAAATTTCCAATTAACAGGGTCATTACACTTTGCAGCTTTTTAGTGGCTTCCTCACACAGTGTTTACCCCTGGATATGGCTCTTCAGGTTTGCCTATTCTACCTACTCCTCAAGACCATAGGGCCTTCAAGCATTGGAGGGAGGATTCCTCAGGTTGCTCCTCTGGTGCAGCAGTTGGCCTCATAGGTTTCCCCCCAATAGCCTTCGGGCAGGCTTTGGCAGCCTAAGCAGCTTTGGCTCCCTGTGGTGGTTCCAGGGTTTCAGATTCTGTTTTCTCTGGTTTCTCTCTAGGTTTCTTCCCCTGCTCTGGTTCATTCCCTGGAGCAGTTGCACAACCTCCTCAGCAGGTAGTTTCCACTAGTAGGTTGTTTCTGGAGATTCAGCTTAATGTCATCCGTCCCACTCATTCATCTAGCAAAGAAAGATTCCTGGCCGTTTGTTTTACCAAGGGTATACTTTACTGAAACTTAAATGATTACAGAAGTAATGTAAGCTGAATTTCAAGTTTTCCCATGCAAAAAACACAAAGGAAAGTTCCCTCCCCCCCCCTCCGGCTTTCCCCCAGTTATCTGCAAATGTCCAATTAGATGCTGTATATTGTTCAGAAACAGGTGCTCAGTTCCCAACTCTGCATATTGTTAATGATCTTGGCTAGCTGGAGCTTCTCACATGGCTCATCTGGGCTCTCATCTTCCCCCACTCCCACATTCTTCACACTTCAAACTTTCCCTCTCCCCCCCCCCATGCTAATATCTGGCTGCCACTCATGAAGCTTAGATAGTTGAGATGCAGCCATGACATTTTATGAATCAACTATTACTTGTTGCTTATGAAAATTGACTTATTTGGGGGTTGGAATGGAGTGATGTCTCCAGCCTTGGATAGAACATCTATTAAAGGGAATAAACCGTCTCATCGTAAATTACCAAAGCCATTTTTTTTATTAAAAGTTTTTAAAATTTTACAATAAAATACTCCTCCCCTCCCACCCACCCCCCACCCCCCTCCCCCCTGCTTCCCAGAGCTGAACACAGTGTTAAAAACAACAAAAAACGTACAACTTAGATAAACATCAAACAATTATACATACATCCAAAAAACAAAATTTAAATACTTTAACTCCAATACATAAAAGCAAAGATTCTAACCATTACCCTTAAACATAGATTATTCAAAAGCTAAATAATATTTTCTAATCTCAAATTTATTCTGTATAAAATTTACCCATCTTTTCCACACCAAAATATATTTCTCTTGCGATTGATCTTTCAAATAAGCTGAAATTTTTGCCATTTCAGATAAATAAGAAACTTTAAGAAACCATTCTTCTAAAGTAGGCAAAGAGTCCTTCTTCCAATATTGCCCAATCAGCAACCTTGCCGCTGTAATTAAATTCAACTTTAGAATAATTTCTTTAGCATCACAATCAACAATAATGCCTAACAAAAACAATTGTGGTGTAAATTTTATCCTTCTATTAAAAATCTTCTGAATGTTCCACCAAATCTTAATCCAGAAAGCTTTTATATTTCTACATGACCACCAAATATGATAATAGGTTGCATCCAAACAACCACATCTCCAACATTTAGGCTGCACATTTGAATACATATGAGACATCTTTTGTGGATCAAGGTGCCACCTATAAAACATTTTATAAAAATTTTCTCGTAAATTTTGAGCCTGAGTAAATTTAACATTCCTCACCCAGATTATCTCCCATGTATCTAATAAAATCGGCTCATCAAAATTTTGAGCCCATTTAACCATACAATCTTTAACTAATTTTGTTTCTGAATCCAATTCCACTAAAACACTATAAACTCCCAAAGCCATTTTTTTGAGATGGTGGTCATTTTAGCACTGGTAGATTTGTAGAGGCAGAAAAAATAATAATAATAATGGATTTGCTAGAGAATATACTTTTTTTCAGAATGAAATAAATCTTTTTCAAGAATTGATATGATATGGATTTCTAAATGTCTTATGAATAAAAATTTAAAAATTCATATATTACCTAAATCAGTGGTGGCGAACCTATGGCATGGGTGCCAGAGGCGGCACTTGGAGCCCTCTCTGTGGGCACACATGCCATTGCCCCAGCCTTGCCTCCGCCCATGACCCCCTCCTCACCAGCAGCCTCCCTAGAGGAGAGTCGCTCGCCCTGAGCGTAGCCCACACGGAGCAGCGCAGCCAAGAACATGGCAGCCAGGCAGTGTAGACAAGACTCTGCCCTCACACCCCAACATACACAGTTGATGTTGTGTGGCATGGGCAGAGGGCGTGGCCGACATGGTGCTGCTGGGCTGCCTGGGCGATCTGTGGTAGGCCCTGGAGTCAGTGAGTAGCCCTGAAGGTAGGCAGGGTGGGGCGGGGCAGGGCAGGGAGTGGAGCAGGAGCGGGGCCAGTTTTGGGGCACTTGGTCTCTAAAAGGTTCACCATCACTGACCTAAATCTTTCTCTGACTATAACCCAGTTTTTTTGATACTTAGAAAAAAGATCCTGAATTATAAATAGATATTAAATGAATCTATTTTACAAAAAGAGATGGTTGTAAAGGACTGAAAAAAGAAATTAAATGAATATTTTGATACTAATGTAGATAAAGGGACAAATTTAGTTTGAGGAATGGCCACAAAAAAGAGGGAATCAACCTATTTTCCAAAGCACCAAAAGGCAGGACAAGAAGCAACAGATGAAAACTAATCAAGGAGAAAAGCAGCCTAGAATTAAGAAAAAGTTTCCTGACAGAACAATTAACCAATAGAAAAGGTTGCACTCAGAAGTTGTGGCTATTCCATCACTGGAAGCTTTTAAGAAAAGACTGGACAGTCATTTGTGTGAAATAGTATAAGGTTTTCAATTTGTGCAAGGGATTCAACTAGAAGATCTTCAAGGTCCCTTCTAATCTATTATTCTAGTATTAGTGACTGTTTGGGATACCAGTAAAGTGGTGAAGAGAGGCTATTTTATAAAATACAATTGTCTAGATAAGAAGAAATCCCAGGAAAAGATGCAAAAGATATTGATGAAATCTGAAAAAAAAAATTGAACTGCAAAAACCATCTGTGGATACTAAAATTTTATATCAAATTAAACTGTTACATCAACAATTGACTATGTTAACAGATTGAAAAAATCCATGAAGGTGGCAATGTAATAACAAATAATGATCATATTAAAAAGTCCTTTCACAGTTTTTACTCCAGTCTTTTTATGAAGAAAAAGATTATCTGCAAAGACAACATTAACCAAACTTTCACAAATTCAGAGAAAACTTACGTATAATCCAGTAAACTACCTTTGAAATTATCAGAAACTATTAAAAAATGAAAGCAGATAAAGCTCAAACCCAGATGTCTCACAAATCAATATTATTGTTTTTTTATTAAAAAGTTTTACAAAAATTACAAAATATACCTCAAACCCACCCACCCTAACCTCCCTGCCCCCCCCCACTTCCCAGAGCTGAATACAGGGTAACAAATATAAGAATCATAATCTAACTAACATTAACCAACTATGTAAATAAACAAATATAATGCGCTTTAACTCCTTTTAACATAGAGTAAACAATTTGCAAATAAACTTAATCATATAAACAAATTAAAATCATTATTATCGTTTTTTGATGACCAACTCAGTCAGCCGTTAAAAAAGAAGCCAACATTGAGTTATTATCAAAGGAAGGTCAAGATGTCCTAAGGATAAAAAACTATAGATCAATTTTATTACTAAATAATAACATAAACTTTTTGTTGCAATTTTGGCAGAAAGATTGAAGAAGATTTTACAGGCATTTAATAATAATAATAACAACAACAAAACAACTATTATTATTATTATTATTATTAGATCTGGCTTAAAGCGTGGGTAACTATCGAAAACAACAGCTATTTGAGCTGGAGAGCATGAATTAAGATTTGATAGCACACTTATTTATTGTATAATAAGATTTAACTAAATGTTGTTTTCAACAACCATTTTGTTAGACCTGCCATTCTAACAGTTTGAAATACATACAATGTTCTCTGTAAAGATGCCTCTTTAAGCGTCCCAGGAAGCTTCTTTTAGAAAAGAAATGGTGGCAAGGTCAGATTGGTGGATTTATGGTCAAATAATATTTAATTATGGTGATACTTTCCTCAAATCTAAAGAGAAGTTGGAATTAGAAGTATGTGTCTACCATTGGCTTACATATTTATATTTGACAGAAGGGTTTAAATTAAATAAAAAAAACTTATAGATTTGACTTTGGAAAAAAAAGGAAATTCAGTGGTGTGGTAATGATGAAAATATTGCTAAGGTTTATAAATTAATACTGAAATTGAACTTGGAGAATGGGTATGTAAAATATTGTATGATACAATGGACAAAGAATTTTGGATATAATATGCTTGAACAATGGCAAAATGTGAATGAAAATATAATATAAAATATTTTTTTTATAAAATGATGAACCCTTGATATCTAACACCAGAGAAATTGTCAAAAATGTACAAAGGTATTATAATATTTGTTAAGATGTAAATTAAAGAAAACTTTTTTACCATTTATGATAGACTAGTGACAAAGCAAAAAAATATTTGGGCAAGATTTAAATCTTAATATTGAAGATTCTTAAAGTTGTTATAAAGATAAAATCAGAGACTTTTTTTTGAGCTTAAGGAACAGAGAATTTTAAAAAATGAAACTTTGATCTTAAATATGCTGACAGCAGCAAGAACTCTATGCAGAAACATAGAAGGACATTTTGATTCCCACAGTGAATGAATGGGGCAAAAATTGATGGAGTTAGCAGAAATAGTTAAATTGACTGCTTTGATAAAATAAGATAAGATAAGATAAGATAAGATAATCTTTATTGTCATTTTTTTACAGTCGGCACAACGGTACACATCAAAAATGAAATTTTTGTTTTTATTTAGAAAATACTTCTGGACTTTGCTTGAAGTGGAAAAAAATGAAACTTTGATTTTGGATTATGCTGATGAGATAGGTTTGTTATTATATAAATGACTAGTATATATTAGAATAGAATAGAGTTGGAATGGATCTTGGAGATCTCCTAATCCAGCTGCTGCTCAGGCAGGAGAACTTATACCATCTCAGACAAGTGACTGTTCAGTCTTTTCTTAAAAACCTCCAGTGATGGAGTGCCCACAATTTCTGAAGACACGTTGTTCCACTGGTTAATTGTTTTCACTGTTAGGAACTTTCTCCTTAATTCCAGGTTCCTTCTCTCTTTGGTCAGTTTCCAACCATTGTTTCTTGTCCTTCCCTCTGGTGCTTTGGAGAATAATTTGACCCCCTCTTCTTTGTGCTAGCCTCTCAAATACCGGAATACTGCTATCATGTCCCCCTGTTTCTTCTTTTCTTATTATGTATTATTATGTAATAATACTATGTAATATTATGTAATATAATTATGTAAAAATAAAAAGTTGACATTGTATGTTATTTATTCTATTGTGCCAAAGAATTGGAAGTCATTTTTTTTCTTTTTTCTTTTATCCTACACTTTTTCCTTTTTACCTTTTCCTCCCCCTTTTCCCAATTATTGTCATTTTTCTTTGTATTTCTGTATTTTTTATATTTTGATAAACTAGTAAATTTGTAACTCAAAACAGTATCTATTTAAATTGAAAGCTAACTTTTCTTTTTTTTTATTGAAAATTTTAGGTTTTACAAAAAAAACCCTTTTCTTTAATCTTCAGACTGAATAGATGCAGAATTAAAATATGGCAACACCTTGCTCACTATCTCAGATCCCCAAAAGCTAAGTTGCCCCGGTTGATATTGAATGAAAATCTACTAAAGAACTTAGAACTGGCAAATGAAGAAAATTCCCAAAGAAGGCACTGGCAAAACAGTAATATATTATTCCCAAGAAAACACATTTAGTCATCAGGAGATTTTGTTTTCGAATCATTGGAAGCCAGTTATATTTATTATAAGAACTTATGCTGCTCTATGAGCATAGTAAAGATTTGATTTGATTTATTATAGGAACTGACATGCTCATTTTTATTTCAAGTCGTATATTTGGGGACTGTGACTCAAATTTGTACTGTTGAATTTGTAATATTTATGAAAGTCAAGTAATGCTGCAATTGTACCATGATTTTAAGCTTATATGTTATTAATATAGGTACGAAAACCAACGGGATAATCTTGCCCAGCAATCTTTCAATATGGAACAAGCCAACTATACTATCCAGTCCCTAAAAGATACAAAAACAACGGTAAATCTTCCTTTCATTTCCACGTGTATTTATTTATTGTATATGTATTAATGAGTAACTATTTTATCTGGTAACTTTTTTAGGTTGATGCTATGAAGCTAGGAGTGAAGGAAATGAAAAAAGCTTACAAGGAAGTAAAAATTGATCAAATTGAGGTGAGTTTTAATGTTACTTAAAAAAACATTATTATAATAACATCTGCATCCACTATCCAGACTTTTTGTCTGTCTTGTCAACAAATTGTTAAGTCTGGGGTGTTATGTGACAGGTGCTTGCCTGTCTCCATATACATGGAGACAACAGAATAGAAGAGAAAGAACTGGAGAAGATAGCAAAATACAAAGACCTGCAAATAGAAATAAAATGACTGTGGCAAAATAAAGCAAAGGTAGTGCTATAGTCATTGGTGTAATCCCAAAATATCTGGAGCACCACTTGAACACCATCGATATTGACAAATTCACCTCATTCAATTGCAAGAGGCAGCTTTACATTGAACAATTTATATCTAAACAGACTGATCCAGTCTGAACATCTGGCTGATTATGCGACAAAAAGTGTCTTTCCTATTAAAAACTATGGCGAGACATAAATTATAGAAACTCATACCGGCTCAGTAGTCCCCAGGTCAACAAGGACTGCAGTAGGAATTGGAGTTCCTGGACATCTGGTGAAAAATGGGCTATAGGACTAGGACTGATGGCTGAGCAACTAGGGCCAGCAGCTGCAGAGCTACTAGAAGGAAAGGTGTTTAGCTGTCACAACTGTACCATGATTGAAAACAAAGAAATAATGATCTTTATTACAGATCAAGTCCAACAAGAAGATGATATTTGAAATGAATGTACCAGCTCTTTAAATCCAGAATCAGAAATAACAGAACAGAGGCTAGAAGATCAGTGTTAATTTATAATATGAAATAAAAGTATTCACAAAAGCAGAATTGGAAGAATTGCAAAGGTGTACCCAGGACAAAGAAATCAAAGCCTTGCCAGAAGTAACTTAGTTTACAGAGGCAATCTGGGAAGTTGGCAGTAGTAGAAGCCAGCACAGGTATAGAATTGTTCTCCATCATGATCAATGGAGAATCCACAACAGATGGGTTGATCCTTGTCTTCCTGCCCAGAGACTAAGTCAATCAACCTTTGCCACGCCTCTTCCTCTGGGCTAGTAGACCCAGTCTCGACTTAGTCTTCGCTTCAGTAAGATGTGGTAACCAAGGGTTAAATTTAAGATATTACAGGATGCTCGAGAAAGAGAGGGACTTAAGGCACCTAATTTGAAATTATATTATGATGCAGCCGCCCTAACTTGGTTAAGTGATTGGCTTAACTTAACAAATATGGATATTCTTTTTTTTGGAAGGTTGGGATTTAATATACGGTTGGCATGCATATTTAATTTTTAATAAGAAAGTTGATCGGACTTTTAAATCACATATTTTGAGGAATGCCTTACTTCGTGTTTGGAAGAAGTATTATTATAGATTAAATTATAAAATACCTATCTGGGGGATTCCCAGACATGCAATTGAGGGAACCTCTAAGGGGACAAATTTTGATAAAATTTCATATAAAGAATTGTTAATTTGTTCTGGTTCGAATTGGCATTTGAAATCCCTAGATGTATTAAGGCAGCAAAATATTCTACAGTCATGGTTTCAATATTTACAAATAATGGATAGATGGACTGTAGACAAGAAAGAGGGAATAACACTAGAAGATAGACAATTGGTTATTCAGATTAAAAACCAAGGTCCGGCTCATATAAAAAGAATATATAATGTTTTATTAGAGTTAGATTCGGAAACAGAATTGGTTAAAGATTGTATGATTAAATGGGCTCAGAATATACAGGAGCCGATCTCATTGGATTTATGGGAGATAATTTGGATAAGAAATGTTAAATTTACACAAGCTCAAAATTTGAGAGAAAATTTTTATAAAATGTTTTATAGATGGCATTTAGATCCTAAAAAATTATCTTGTATGTATTCCAACATACAGCCCAAATGTTGGAGATGTGGCAATAATGATGCGACATACTTTCATATTTGGTGGAATTGTAAAAAAGTAAAGGCTTTTTGGATTATGATTTGGTGGAACATTCAAAAGATTTTTAGAAAAAGATAAAGTTTACTCCTCAACTATTTTTACTTGGTATTTTTGTTGACTTAAATGAAAAAGAAACTACTTTGATGTTGAATTTATTAACTGCAGCAAGGTTACTAGTAGGTTTATATTGGAAGAAAGATTCTTTGCCTACTTTAGAAGAATGGATATTTAAAGTATCTAGTTTTGCAGAAATGGCAAAAATTTCTGCTTATTTAAAGGATCATACACAAGAAAGATATATTACTGTATGGGGAAGGTGGATAGATTATATTCAGAAAAAGTATGGAATTAAAAAGTTTTATTTATTTTATGAATGAATATCAAATATTATAGAGAATTGTTTTATAGGTTATGGAGTTAAAGGTTAATTATGATATTTTTTTTCTTTCTCTTTTTTTTCTTTTTTCTTAATTATTATAATTTTCTTTTTTTTTTCTAACCCTGTATTCTGCTCTGGGAAGTGAAGGGAGGGGGGGTGGGGTGGGAGGGAGGGTAAGGGGGGGGTTCTCTATTCTAAAATTTTATTGTATTTTTATAAATGATTGTATGTTTTAAAAAATAAAAATTTTCAATTAAAAAAAGTAAGATGTGGTAAGATTGGCTCAGTCTTTAGGGACAGATCAGGTGGTGTTCTCTGTTGTTTATTCCCCATCTATTGTGGATTTTTTCTCCAGTTGCTGTGCCTTCACAGCGCAGGTTGAATCACCCAGTTTTCAGGGGTTTTGAGGCTTCAACTGAAGCCTTGTATACAGCCCTTTGTAGGACGGCCGTTTCAGCATGCGCCAGCAGATGCCACATGGAGGCTCGCTGATTTTTCCCTTTGATTGTCTCCCCTTGCTTGGTTTCCATCTTGTGTTGATCGGTTTGGCAGTGTGTCACTTGAATGCTTGATTCTGGCCACCTTTTGTTCCAGGTGTAGGCTGAAGCCTCAGCTACTTTCATTTTTGCCAGGTAGCGGTCGCCATCTTGGGCGCCGCATAAGCGTGCTGCAGAAATAGGCAGCATTTAAGTTGCTGTTTTTTCCCTTTCAAGTCGGATTGCTTATCCATTTTCACCAGGTAGCGGTCACCGTTTTGGGTGCCGCATGGGCGTGCTGCTGAAACAGGCAGCATTTAAGTTTTGCTTTTTTTCCCTTTTTAAGTCTGATTGCCTATTCAGGGGCAAATGCCAGCATTGTCCCCGGAACTGTGTTTGTGCCTGGTTAACAGACAAAGGCAACAACAGAATTTAAATTCGGCTGCATGTATACTGAGGCCCTAGATCTCAATGAGTCTGAGCGGCGGCCATTTCCTTGGAGGCCGCACATCACAACCAGCAATCAGGCCTTGCATTAATATCTCTGTTCAGGCTTCCTCCATAAGGGCTAAAAGAATAATAGTAAGATGAGTCTCCCCAACTTTCATGAGTCATTCCCGGAAGCTGCCTCATAGAGCGCTTTGGCTTTTCCTGATCTCTGACGGAGGAATCCTGCGTGTTTCTTTTAAAACATAATTATTGCATCAAGTACGGTGCCTTGGTTCAAATCAATCTATCTGCTAATTTCTATTCAGGATCTGGATGTTCAGGCCTGCAAGCAAAGGCAGCATAGGCAAAGCCGTCAGCAGGGTCTCACGACCATTCTGAATGTGAATGTAGGCAGGCTGTTACCTGCCATTAAGCGAAGCACATGTGACCGGGCTGTTACCATTGAATTGGTTTTACCATCACTAAGTGAATTACATGTGCATTGGATCTTACCTTTGAGTTGGTCTCGCCATCACTAAATGAAACACATGTGAATTGGCTGTTACCATTGCGTTGGTCTTGCCATCACTAAGTGAAACACAGTCACTAGGTGAGACATATGTGGGTTGGACATTACCTGGCTTGCCGTCACTAGCTGAACCATTTATGAACTGGCTGTTGGTGGTCTCGCTACCACAACTGAATCGACCAGAGCACTGGACGTGCTCTTACTAGTCCTACTGCCATCAGAAGCATTGCAGGGGTGAGGGCAGTACCATTAATTTGGTTCTGCAGTTCACGTTGGAGCCTTGAGTACACTGTTTCTTACATTGAGTAGCCCAGCCACTATCAGTACTCTGCTCCTACTATTGAGATCCCTCTCAGCACATCAAAGGGATATCTCTGATTGTGATGGCAGACAACTTGGTATCTCAAATGTCACAGGAAGCCTCTCGGCACTTCCACAAAAAGGAATTCCAAGTTCTCCAAACAGGAGGCGGCCGGTAGACCTAGGACCAAGGCTATTTCTGTTAAGAAATCTTCCTCTAATTGCTGAAAAGGAGGCCAGCAGGAGGCTCCAGGCCTTAGAGAAACAATTCTCCGAGGCACAAAGTGACAGAGTGTAGTGGAGTCTGGGCTAAAGACCTCCTCCGTTTTACAACCTTTTGCTATTAAGATGATCTTGCAGCTTCTAAAAGGATCTCGATTGTTCTGGCCATAACCATTAATCTGGCTTACCACCCTTAAGTGGATTACATGTGTGCTGGCTGATACCATAAAGTTGGTCTTGCCATCACTGAGTGGCCATTGAGTTGCCTTACAACCATTACTATCTCGGGCAAGAAGAGGCCCTCTGCGGCTGTTGGGAAGTCAGCAGGAGACACCAGGCTTTAGTGCAACAATGCCCCAAAGAGGAAAAGGGAGGTGGCAAGGCAGCAGCAGGGCAGGTCTCCCATGTTCCAGGGGAGGCATCGGTTTTGGCCCACAACATACTCCTTCAATCTTGACTGTCTCAAGTGACGGGTCTCCGAAAAGGGGAAAGCAGGCTGTCTGCAATGAGGGTTCAGCCAACTATAGAAACACAAATCGCTAGGCATCTGAATACTCTTTAATTGTTACATCAAGGGTCGGATTCCATTCAATTCAGCCCTCCTGGCCTCAAATATGCTTAGCCTCCTTCCCTTCGTTGGGTCTTTTCAGGCCTCAGGACCTTGGACCTATATAAGGAGGCGAGCATAACAACTGCTATCTCGGCCTCGCACAAGATTCCGGCCTAGCGTTAGCTACTCCTTATCCTGACAGGAGAAGGTATGTTGGCTGCATCATTAAGTTGGTCTTACCATCACTAGCTAGGACTAGTGCGCTGACCGTTGCAATTAAGTTGGCCTCAACTTCACTAAGTGAACTACTTGTGAGCTGGCCGCTACCACTGAATTCGAGTTTGGCCACCATGGAGACACTGACCAGAGCACTGGATGTGCTCTTACTGGTCCTGCTGCCATCAGGAGCATTACATGAGTGAGGGCAGTACCATTAATTTGGTCCTGCAGCCACCTTTAAACCCTGAGTACAACTGTTCATTCCATCAAGTGGCCATGCCACTATCAGTACTCTGCTCCTTACTACTGAGACTCCTCTCAACATACCACTGAGACATCTCCTTTGAGATCCCTCTTGGCACACCACCAAGATATCTCTGATTACGATGGCAGACAACAATGCAACGGCAGACAACGATGCAACAGCAGACAACAATGCACCTCAATCCTCAATTTTAAAGGGGATTAAATACTCACTTGGCATATGAGAGGTTCAGGCATGAACGCTCCAATCCGTATTGGTCGGCATCTGAATGGGGGTGGGAAACCTCCTGAGGTCCTTTGGTCTATCGTAAGCCTACCAATGCATTCCCATTCTTCCTGGACACCAGCAATTCCCCAGCCTCTCTTCGGCCCTCAGGGTGTGTATAGGGCCCTGGCGGTGCTGGTTGCACATTTCAGGTCCGACCAGTGCGCATCCAGTGTTATCTGGGCGATATTCTCGTTCCACCCTCCTTGGTTCAGTCAGATCTGTCAGGCTTGCCTTTGTCTGTCAAGACCTTCCAAGTCACAGGCTTCTGTAAATTCTTGGAAGAACCAGACAGTTCCCTCCTCCCACCTCCTTCGCCTGGGTACGGTGAATAGAGACAAGGAGATGCGAGGGCAACCTGTCTTGGGAATAGCTAGACTACATCCAATCCCTGGTCATCCAGGTACAAAGGGAACGGGTAGTTGTCCTGACTAGGTTCTTCCAATTATTTGGAAATATGATTTCCTGCATAGCGATAGTGCCGTGGGCCGGACTACATTGGAAATATGATTTCCTGCACAGCGATAGTGCCATGGGCCAGACTACACTCCAGGAACCTGCAATGGTTTTGGCTTCCATTCCAGAGACTGGACACCAGTTTCTCTAGCTCAAGTGTAAAGATTCCATCTCAGACCCTAAGATCCTCAGTCACAGGAAGGGGGACCTTGTTCAAGGAACCCACCTGGATCATCCTGACTTTGGATACCAGCTTATTTGGCTTGAGAGCACACTTACAAGCACAGCTGGTTCAGAGCTGGTGGTACCAGTCAGACCTGAAACACAACATAAGCTGGTCGGAATTCAGAGCTATACACTTGGCTCTAATCCACTATCGCAGCACAATGACAAGACAACATGCTCCAGTTCTCACGGACTATGTGTCAGCGAAAGTCCATGTCAATCGGCAGAGGGGTACCCACTTGAGGTCCCTCATGGCCAAGGCTCAATGATTGGGAAGCTGGGCAGAGACCAACCTCTCCTTCCTCGGACCGAACTCATCTCGGGAGAGGTGAATCAGCAGGCGGGTTTTCGCTCAAACAGATAACAGTGGATCACTTCGAGTGGAGCCTGTATCCAGATCTCTTCTGGGAGACATCAGAGAGGTTCGGTCTTCCAGTACTGGCTTTATTCATTACTCCGGTGAATTCCTGGTCCCCGAGGCTCTTTCCCCGGTTCCCATCTCCAGGAGCGGAAAGGGCAGATGCCCTCTGCTACCATGACCAGGGGTCTTTTAATTGCGTTCTCTCCTCTTCCTCTGGCTCAGGCAGTTCTCCTTAAGATACTGCAGGAACAAGCAGAGGTGATACTGGTTGCTCCACACTGGTCAGACAGCCATGGTTGCCGTACCCGTGGGTCTCTCGATCTCTCCGTGTAGGATACCGCCAGGTTGAACTTCCCCCAGCGAGGGGATTCTACAGTGCCCTGAGTACCCAGTGGCTCCAGTTGACCACCTGGCATTTGAATGGCGGCTCCTGACACAAGAGTTCTACTCATCAGACGTCATTACTGTGATTCAGGCTTAAAGACAGCCCTCATCTAACAGGAATTATGATTCCACACGGAGAGATTTCGGTCCTCAGTGTGGGGAGCAACAGTTGAGACCATCGATGATCACTATTCCAAAAAATCTTGGATTATTTTTTGGGTGGGATTCAAGAAGGGCTAGGTGCCCTATACAATCCGCAGCTAAGTACTACCCATTCCACAGTGCTTCTATAGGACAACTCTGGGTCCTTGGCTCAGCATCCCATGGTACGCCCCTTGGTTAAGGGAGCAACCAACACCAGACCACCCGGGGTTCACAGATATCCCTTTTGGGATTTGTCCAGGGTCCTGCAGACCCTCACTTCACCTCCATTTGAGCCATCAGAACCTACTCTCTGAGGTTTCTGATGCTTAAGTTCGCTCCTTTTGTGGCCGTTACATCAGCTGGGTGCATTTCTGATCTGGCAGTTCTGTCTATCAGGGATGACTTATGCATCTCCCATATCGACAGGATGGTCTTGTGATTGGCCCCCTCTTCGTTCCCAAGATCAATTCTTGTTTCACGGGGCGCTGGAGATTGTGCTGCCAGATTTTGGCCTCAGTCATCTCATGATTTGGAACGTAAATGGCACATCTTGGACGTTCACTGAGTCTTACATCACTACGTTACATGTGCGCACCTTTTCACAATCTGCAGCCCTCTTTGTTGCATTCCAGCCCCCTTCAATGGGCCTGAGGATATCTGCCCCTACCATTGGCAGATGGCTTAGGACTTACATGGCAGGAGCATACCTGGCACACTCCTTGCCGATTACCAGTTGGGTCACTGCACACTCGGCTTGCGTGGGTGACACAGGCGTTGATCGCAGAAACTTGTAGAGCAGTGACGCAGTCATCGCCTTCTCTTTTGCGAGGCATTATAACCTGGACAGGTTCACCTTGGCAGAGGTTGCTCTTGGTTGGAGAGTTTTCCGCCGAGTAGTACCAGACAGTGGGACACAGGCCCAGACTGTTTCCTACCCAAGGGGACAGTGAGGCTTTGGTATGTCCCATCTGTTGTGGATTCTCCATCGATTATGTTGGAGAAGGGGCATTGTCTTACCTGAACGCCTTTTCTCTGCATGACGATGAAGAATTCACTCCCCCCCATTTAGGTCCGTCAGGTCCTGTGTCAGGGGTATTTGAGTCACCACATGGTAATGTCATCAACAGCTACGCCCTCGTTGAGACTGGGTCTACTAGCCCAGGGGAAGAGGTGTGGTAAAGGCTGATTGACTTAGTCTCTGGGCAGGAAGACAAGGGTCAACCCATCTGTTGTGGATTCTCCATCGTCATGCTGAGAAAAGGCGTTCAGGTAAGACAATGCCCCTTTTCATATGGAAATGAGACATCGTCTCCTCTGCCTCAGAAATAACGAAGCCCTCTAACTAAAGAAGTAGAAGAATTAAAACAAAGAATGACTTACCCTCTAGAACAGCACAAAAACAACAGAATAAGGTTGCCTGCATTGAAGCTTGTTCCAAAGAAACAGCACAAGCATTAAAAGATGCCAATACTGCAATAATCAAATATAACCACCAGCTCACTACAAGAAACAAATCAATTAATGTACATCACAGTTGCAGTTACACCTGGGATATAAAATCAACAAAGAAGAAAAAACCAAACAGTATACTGCTAAAATGGAAGATTAGGCTGAAAAATAAAAAGATTAGCAAGCTGAAATCACATGCAAATAAGCTAAAATAGATGCAAGAAAAGAAACTGAAGAACAAGATCAAAGAATACCTAAATAAAAAATATCACTTAGAAAAAAGGAAAACCAAGGAAGCATTGGAAATAATAAAACAGCAAACAACATTTATAGCCAAGAAGATTAAGCAAATACAAAGCTTGAATTACAAAGTATAGGCAGAACTTCCAATTTCAATCTAATCAGAAAATTTCCAGCAATCCCTCAATAGAGAGACTGCAATGAATCAATCAGTATGAGTAGAGTAGAGTAGAGTAGAGTAGAATAGAATAGAATAGAATAGAATAGAATAGAATAGAATAGAATAGAATAGAATAGAATAGAGACTGGAAGGAACCTAGGAGATCTTCTAGTCCAGCCCCCCGCTCAAGCAGGAGAACCTATACCAGCTCAGGTGATTGTCTAGGCTTTTCTTGAAAATCTCCAGTGATGGAGCTCCCATGATTTCTGGAGGCAAGTTGTTCCACTGGTTGATTGTCCTCATTGTCAGGAAGTTTCTCCTTAATTCCAGGTTGCTTCTCTCTTTGATCAGTTTCCAATCATTGTTTCTCGTCCTTCCCTCTGGTGCTCTGGTGAACAATGTGACCCCTCTTCCTTGTGGCACTCCTCAGATACTGGAATACTGCTATAATGTCTCCCCTATTCTTTTCTTTAAACCAGCCAAATTCAAGTCCTGCAGTCGTTCTTTGTTCTTTCTCCAGGCCTTTGATCATCATAGTTGCTCTTCTCTGAATTTTTTCCAAACTCTCGACATCTTTTTTTTGATATGGTGACCAAAATTGGCTGCAGTATTCCAGGTGTTGTCTAGGGCTTTATAAAGCGGTAATAGTACTTCACATGATCTTGATTCTGTGCCTCTGTTTATACAACCCAGGATTGTATTAACTGCTGCTGCACACTGCTGGCTCATAGACAACTGATCCCTCTTGCAAGGTCCCTCTTGCAGTTACTGTTTTTAAGCCAGGTCTCGTCCAATCTGTACTTGTACCTTTGATTTTTCCTGCCTAAATGTAGAACTTTGCTTTTCTCCACATTGAATCTTTTGTTGGATAGGGACTATTGTTCAAATTTGTCTAGATCTTTTTGGATCCTGAGTTTGTCTTCTGGGGTGTTGGCTACTCCAGTCAGTTTGGTGTCATCTGCAAATTTGATGAGTTTCCCTTCAATTCCCTCATCTAAGTCATTGATGAAGATATTGAAGAGTACTGGGCCTAAGACAGAACCTTGTGGTACCCCACTGCTTACGTCTCTCCATGTTGATGTAGTGCCTTTGAGAATTACTACTACTAATAATAATAATACTACTAATAATAATAAAGTTAGAAGGGACCTTGGAGGTCATCGAGTCCAACCGTCTACTCAGGCAGGAAACCCTATACCATTTCAGACAAATGGCTGTCCAGTCTCTTCTTAAAAACTTCCAGTGTTGGAGCATTCACCACTTCTGAAGGCAGGTTGTTCCACTGGTTAATTGTTCTAACTGTCAAGGAGTTTCTCCTTAGTTCTAGGTTGCTTCTCTCCTTGATTAGTTTCCACCAATTGCTTCTTGTCCTGCCTTCAGGCACCTTGGAAAATAGCTTGACTCCCTCTTCTTTGTGGCAGCCCCGAGATATTGGAACACTGCTGTCATGTCTCCCCTCGTCCTTCTCTTTGTTAAACTAGACATACCCAATTCCAGCAGCCGTTCCTTATATGCTTTAGCCTCCAGTCCCCTAATCATCCTTGTTGCTCTTCTCTATACTCTTTCTAGAGTCTCAACATCTTTTTTACATCGTGGTGACCAAAACTGGATGCAGTATTCCAAGTGTGGCCTTACCAAGGCATTGTAAAGTGGTATTAATACTTCACGTGATCTTGATTCTATCCCTCTGTTAATGCAGCCTAGCACTGTGTTGGCCTTTTTTGGCAGCTGCAGCACACTGCTGGCTCATATTTAGGTGATTGTCCACTAGGACTCCGAGGTCCCTCTCACAATTACTACTATTGAGCAAGGTACCCCCTATATCACAGGTCGGCAACCTGCGGCTCCGGAGCCGCATGCGGCTCTTTGAGCCTTCCCCTGCGGCTCCCAGCCTCCTCTGCCTTTGCAGAGAGAGACAGAGACAGAGAGAGGAATTGCGCTTCCCTGCTTCTCTCTCTCTCTCTCTCTCTCTCTCTCTCTCTCTCTCTCTCTCTCTCTCTGTGTGTGTGTGTGTGTGTGTGTGTATAAAAAAAAGAGAGTGCACTCACAGTGTTCTCCGAGGAGCTGAAAAGCTTACTGGGCGGAGCTCCCCCCTTTGCTGCATCTCTGCAGGAAGCAGGAAGGGCAGGAGAGAGCTAGCTAGCCCAGCTAGGCTGACTCAGGAATTCTGGGAGTTGAAGTCCATGAGTCATAAAAGAGACGAGGTTGACTACCCCTGATCTTGTTGGACAACAGCCTGAAGCTTGTCAGGTGAGCAGCAGATAGGAGGGGGGGGAGAGAGAGAGAGAGAGAAAGAGAGAGAGGGAGAGAGAGAGAGAGAAAGAGAGAGAGAGAAAGAAAGAGAGCGGGGGAAGAGGAGTGGCAGACCAAGGGCAGATAGAGAGGGAGAGAGAGAGAGAGAGAGACCCCTTTTGACATCTAAAATGAAGATAACACTGCATATATCCTTTTTTTACCTGTGTGTGTGTGTGTGTGTATGTATATATACATACATACATACATACATATACATATACATTTATATATACACACACACATACACACACAAAAACACACACACACAAACACGCACACACCTATAATAAAGGTAAAAAAGGATATATGCAGTGTTATCTTCATTTTAGATATCAAAATGGTTTTGTGGCTCCCAGTGTTTTGTTTTTGGTGGGAAACGGGTCCAAGTGGCTCTTTAAGTGTTTTGGGTTGCCTACCCCTGCCCTATACTATACCTGTGCATTTGTTTTTTCTTGCCTAAATGTAGAACCTTGCTTTTTTCACCATTGAATTTCATTTTGTTAGATAGTGCCCAGTGTTCAAGTCTGTCCAGATCCTTCTGTATCTTAAGTCTGTCTTCTGGAGTGTTGGCTATTCCTTCCAGCTTGGTGTCGTCTGCAAATTTAATGAGTTCCCCATCTATCCCCTCATCCAAATCGTTGATGAAGATGTTGAAGAGCACTGGGCCCAGAACAGAGCCCTGGGGCACCCCACTACACACTTCCCTCCATGTAGATGTGGTTCCATTGAGGATCACACGCTGAATACGGCCGGTCAGCCAGCTACGGATCCATCTGGTGGTGATGCTGTCTACCCCACATTTTTCTATCTTATTGAGTAGTAGGTTGTAATCTACTTTATCAAATGCCTTACTGAAGTCCAAGTAAATTGTGTCCACAGCATTCCTCTGATCCACTAATTTTGTCACTTGGTCAAAGAATGCAATAAGATTTGTCTGGCATGATCTATTTTTGACAAACCCATGTTGGCTTTTAGTAATGACTTTGTTTGCCTCTAGGTGTTCACTGATTCGTTGTTTGATTATCTTTTCCAGGATCTTCCCAGGTATTGAGGTCAGGCTGATAGGTCTGTAATTTCCTGGGTCCATTTTTTTTCCTTTTTTGTAGATGGGAACTACATCAGCTCTTTTCCAGTCCTCTGGT
Source organism: Crotalus tigris (assembly GCF_016545835.1). NCBI lineage: Eukaryota > Metazoa > Chordata > Lepidosauria > Squamata > Viperidae > Crotalus > Crotalus tigris. The sequence continues at coordinate 1,238,914 of NW_024096518.1, forward strand.
AGTTCTCCTGTGCTCCTGGATCTTTGAAAAATATAGTTCAGTGGTTCTGAGATCACATCTGCCAGTTACTTGAGAACCTTGGAGTGTAATCCATCTGGTCCTGGCGATTTGAACTCATCTAGGCTGGACAGGTGTTCACTTAACCATTTTCTTGCCTATCTTAACTTGTGTTTCTATTCTGTTTTTTATGGCACTATTTTTGATAGGTGGTCTGTTTTTTCCCTTTGTGTAAAGACAGATGCAAAAAATGAGTTAAATAGTTCTGCTTTCTCCCTGTTGCTTGTCACCTTCTTGCCAATTTCACCCACTAATGGACCAATCATTTCCTTCACCTTTTTCTTGTTTACTCATTGAATACGCTTTGTCAGCCAGCTACAGATCCATCTGATTGTCTATTCCATTTTTTTCTAGCTTAACAAGAAGTAGGTTGTGGTCTACTTTATCAAATGACTTACTGAAATCTAAGTATACTACGTCCAAAATATTTCAGTTGTCTACTAGATTAGTCACTTTATCAAAGAATGAAATAATGGCATGATCTATTTTTAACAAGCCTGTGCTGGCTACTTGTTATGACTTTGTTTGCTTCTAGTTTCTTCGCAGATCTGTGTTTTTGGTTATCTTTTCTAGGATCTTCCCAGGTATTGATATTAAAGTGATTGGTCTGTAGTTTCCTGCGTCTGTTTTTTCCCTTTCTTGAAGATGGGAACCACATCAGCCCTTTTCCAATCCTCAGGTACTTCCCAGTGCTCCAGGATTGATGAAGTATGTGGTGCAGTGGTTCTGAGATAACATCTGCCAGCTCTTTTAGAACTCTGGAATATAATCTGTCAGGTCCCGGTGATTTATATTTGTCAAAGTCAGATTTTCTTGCTTATTTTAATTTTTTTTTCTAGTTTGTCTTTTACAGTGGTTTTTTTGGTATGTTGGGCTACAATTTCTTTTTGTGTGAAGACTGATGCAAAGTATGAGTTAAGCAGCTCTGTTTTTTCCCTGTTGCCTGTTATTTCCTTGCCATCTTCTCTCTTTAGTGGACCTACAGTTTCTTTGATTTTTTCTTGTTGTTAATATGTTAGAAGAAACTTTTTATTATTATTATTCTTGGTTTCTGCTGGAAGTCTTTGTTTGTTCTGAGCCTTTGCTTTCCTGACTTCATCTTTGCATGTTCTAGCTGTCTGCTGATAATCGGCCTTAGTTATGTACCCCTCTTTCCATTTTTTTGTATTTGTCCTTTTTGTCTTTCAGTTTGTCAGAGAGATCTTTGTGCAGCCATGCTGGTTTCTTGAATTTATTGTTTTTCTTTCTCAATTGTATTGTGCTGGTCTGGACTTTTATGATAGCACTGTTCAGGGTTTCCCACACTTCTTGGGTTGTTTTCCCTTGACAAGGAAGAAATAGTGCAGCTTTGGAAGAAGATATGGGATAACCCAAAGAAATATAATAACACAGATTGGTTAAAGGAGGTGGGTAAAAATAAAAAAAAGTTAAAATGAAAGAACTTGTAATAATAGTCAGAAATGATGGAGAAAAGGGCAAGGAAGTTCAAGAATTGGTCAGTACCAAGTGAAAATGAATTGCATGGATTTTGATCAAAACATGACAAAACCTACCTGATAATGAAAGATCCAACAAAAGGGTCAGCACCAGGCAACCACAAGCCAATTACCTGTTTATAACAACTTTCAAATTGCTAGCTGTTGTAAGTAGCTAATCACTTCATCAGCATCTAGTTGAAAATAAGCTTTTTTGACCCAAGCAGAAAGTAAAACCGCCCAAACAGCAGAGGAATAAATGATCAACTCATAATTGACAAGATGATACTGGAAAACTGTAAGAGAAGGAACACCAAGTTGAATGTAGTATGGATTGATTATAGGAAAGCATTTGACTCCCTGCCACATGATTAGATAAGCAAGTGCCTAAAACTAACAGGAGTCAGTAGAAACATCAGAAGTTTTGTGCAAAGATTGATGGCACAATGGAAGAGACATGGTTGCTGGTCAATGGTGATAGAATGGGAGAGATTAATATCAAGAGGGGAATCTTTCATGGAGATTTACTATTGCCATTGCACTGATTCCTCTGTTTGTCATTGCACTGATTCCTCTGTCAACAATACTGAATAACTCAGACATCAAAAACATTTGCAAAAAAATTCCACCTCCTTTACATGGATGATATGAAGTTGTATGGAAATATCATCTGAACTAGAATTGCTGCTCAACATTATCTGTATATATAACCAAGATATTGCAATGGAGTTTAGATTGGACAAAAGTGTCATGGTTATACCATCAAACAGAAAGAAAAAGTAAAACTGATGGAATCAAGATGCCCTATGGAAATAACATCAAGAGTCTGGATGACAGTCACTATAAATATCTGGGCATCCTTCAATCTGATAACATCAAGTATACTGAAGTCAAGAAAAAGAAATGAATACATCAAGAGAATTAAAAAAGGACATTGGAAGAATACCTGAAGGAAAGCAAAGAAGATGCACTGAAGTTAGTATACCAGGAAGGTCTATTGAGTACTGGAGACACCAAAATAGCCTACAAGACCAAATGAAGAACTGAAAACAGACATGGGACGACAAAGCATTTCACGGCTGATACATTAATAAAAATAGCAGGGAAAACAGATAATAATAATAAGACCTGGGGATGGCTAAGAGCAGGAAAGTTGAAGAAAAAGACCAAGGAGCTAATTTTGGCTACATAAGAGCAAGCCTTAAGAACAAATGCATGTAAAGCTTCCGGTTTGCCATCATATCACCACGGATGCATAGAGGCTAGCTCCGTCTTCAGCGTCCGATTTTATCCCACTGGGGGACCCTGGAAAGAGTAGAAAGTCGTCCTGTAGGGGACCCTCGCTTGATTGCAGGAGGGCGACAGCTCTTCCGTTTGATCTGGGGCAGCTCTCCAAATTGGCGAGGGGCTGCCATAAAAAAGAGGGAATTAAGCTATTTTCCAAAGCACCTGAAGGCAGAACAAGAAGCAACGGGTGGAAACTAATCAAGGAGAGAAGCAACCTAGAACTAAGGAGAAACTTACTGACAGTGAGAACAATTAATCAGTGGAACAACCTGCCTCCAGAAGCAGTAAATGCTCCAACACTGGAAGTTTTTAAGAAGAAACTGGACAGCCATTTGTCCGAAATGGTGTAGGGTTTGCTGCCTGAGCAGGGGATTGGACTAGATAACCTCCAAGGTCCCTTCCAACTTTACTACTACTATTATTATTACTATGGGTCATCGCACAGTCAGGCAGATGTTCAGACTGGATTTGGCATTTTGTCTACCTATCGAGTCCTTACCCAGGACCTGGGATAGGCAGATGTGGATGTTTGATGGTATTACAGATATCGTCGCAGGATGGAAGCAGTTCCTAATAAGGCCGCCTTTTGCAATTGACTAATAGCGAATTTGTCAATGCCAATGGTGTTCAAGTGTGCTCCAGTTGTTTTGGGATTGCACCCAAGGAGCCTATGACTATTGGTACTACCCTTGCTTGCTTTTGCCACAGTCTTTCTATTTCTATTTGTAGGTCTTTGTATTTTGTTATCTTATCCAGTTCTTTCTCTTCTATTCTGCTATCTCCAGGCACTGCCACGTCCACTATCCGGACTTTTTTGTCTTTCTTATCGACAATTGTTAAGTCTGGGGTGTTATGTTGCAGGTGCTTGTCTGTTTGAATTTTGAAGTCCCAGAGCAGTTTAATTTTATCATTTTCTATGACTTTCTCTATTTTATGATCCCACCAGTTTTTGCTTACATGCAAATGATATTTTTTGCAGATCTTCCAATGCACCATTGTTGCTACTTTGTCATGTCGCTGCTTGTAATCAGTCTGTGCAATCTTCTTGCAACAGCTTACCAAGTGGTCCACTGTTTCTTCAGCTTCTTTGCATAGGCGGCACTTACTGTCTGTTGCTGTCTTATCAATTTTGACTTTGTATGCATTTGTCCTTAAGGCTTGGTCTTGTGCAGCCAGAATTAGTCCCTCGGTCTCTTTCTTCATTTTTCCTGCTCTTAGCCATTGCCAGGTTTTATTATTATCTGCTTTCCCAGCTATTTTTTTCATGTATTGGCCATGTAGTGCTTTGTCTTCCCATGCCTCTATTCTGTTCTTCATTTTGTCTTTCTTGTAGGCCAGTTTGGTCTCTCCAGTAGTTAGTAAGCCTTACTGATATACTAATTTCAGTGCATCTTCATCATTGTTCTTCAGATATTCTTCCAAGCCATTTTTTCTTCTTCAACCATCTGATGTACTTGTAGCATTCCACGCCCACCTATTTGCCTTGGTAGATAAAGTCTATCAATGTCACTGCGTGGATGAAGGGCATGATTCATTGTCATTATTTTTTCTGATCTGCCTATCCATTGCTTTTAGTTCTGCTTGAGTCCAGTCCACTATTCCAGCTGTGTACCTAATGACTGGGATTGCCCAGGTGTTGATTGCCTTTATGGTATTTCCTCCATTGAGTTTGGATTTTAAGATCTTCTTCACTCTCTTGATGTATTCACCTCTAATCTTTTTCTTGACTTCAGTGTGCTTGATGTTTTCAGCTTGAAGGATACCCAAGTATTTGTAGTACTCTTCCTCATCCAGATTCTTAATGTTATTTTCGTGGGGCATCTTGATTCCTTCAGTTTTCATTATTTTTCCTTGTTTGATAGTAAGTGTGGCACATTTGTCCAAGCCAAACTCCATTACAATATCTTGCCTATATATACGGACAGTGTTGAGCAGCGATTCTATTTCAGATGATGTTTTTCCATACAGCTTCAGATCATCCATGTAAAGGAGGTGGGATAGTCTGGCAGATGTTTTTGATGTTTGATAGCCATGTCCTGAGTTATTCAGTATTGTTGACAGAGGAAACAGTGCAATAACAAATAGTATTATTACTATCGATCATCGCACAGTCAGTCAGATGTTCAGACTGGATTTGGCATTTTGTCTACCTATCGAGTCCTTACCCAAGACCTGGGATAGGCAGATGTGGATGTTTGATGGTATTACAGATATCGTCTATTATTATTATTATTATTATTATTATTATTATTATTATTATTATTATTACTATTATTATTACTATTATTATTATTACTATTATTAAGACCGGCCATAGCAATATGGCTTGTCACTAAGCTGCTGACAGCCGGTCAAAATTACTATCAGCCACCTTTAAAGCAATGCAAATGAAATTGGGTGAGATCTGATCTTCTCTTTAAGACTTTAAATACCTTTCCTGCAAAAGCTGCCCAAAGTATTTTTCCCCCTGAGAGGAGAGAGGGAAGGGAATTCCTATCCCACCCTCTAAGAACAGCTGCGACTGACTACACTGGGGAAATAGAGCAATTATAAGAACAATTTTAATCTAATTGGATGCATATACTTTTGAAATTTGGGGACTGAAAGTTTTCCTACTCTTACTGGAGACCTTAGTTTTTATCTAAAAAGAAAAGAAATAAATCTTGAAAACCTATTATAAAAACTCAGGATTTAAAAAGTTTTAAACAGCATTAGTGATATCTTGTGGCGAAGTATGGTATACAACTTGTTATTGGCTAAAAGAGACTTGGCTTGAAGCCCAGAATTTACAAAAAAACTTTCCTGACCTTGACGGATACCAGCTGTGAAAAACTCAGCTGTAAAGAAGGAACTGCAGGACAGCATATCTGGCCTGTTTGGACTTTTAAGATAAACTTTTACTGACTTTCAGAGTTATATATGGAAAATTGTTTTCCTATTTTTTTACATGAGAAGTATCTGTTATTACACAATAGAATACTTTGGACTATAAATTCTTACTTGGCAAACAATTTCCAGTATAAAGACTACCTACAACACATGAAATAGGTGCCCCATTGTTGTTGTTAGTTGCGAAGTCATGTCTGACCCATTGCGACCCCATGGACAGCATTCCTCCAGGCCTTCTTGTCCTCTACCATCTTCTGAAGTCCATTTAAGCTCACGCCTACTGCTTTAGTGACTCCATCCAACTACCTCTGTCGTCCCCTTCTTCTATTGCCCTCAATCTTTCCCAGCATTAGGTTCTTCTCCAGTGAGTCCTTCCTTCTCATTAGGTGGCCAAAGTATTTGAGTTTCAACTTCAGGACCTCGCCTTCTAAAGAGCAGTCAGGATTGATCTCCTCTAGGACTGACTGGTTTGGTCGCCTTGCAGTCCAGGGGACTCGCAGGAGTCTTCTCTAGCACCATAGTTCAAAAGCTTCAATTCTTTTGTGCTCAGCTTTTCTTATGGTCCAACGTTCGCAGCCATACATTGCAACTGGGAAAACCATGGCCTTGACTATACGTACCTTTGTTGACAGGGTGATGTCTCTGGTTTAGTATGCTGTTTAGATTTGCCATAGCTTTCCTCCCCAGGAGCAAGCGTCTTTTAATTTCTTGGCTGCAGTCCCCATCTGTGGTGATCTTGGAGCCCAGGAAGATGAAATCTGTCACTACCTCCATTTCTTCCCCATCTATTTGCCAGGAATTGAGAGGGCCAGATGTCATGATCTTGGTTTTCTTAATGTTGAGTTTCAAGCCAACTTTTGCACTCTCCTTCTTCACCCGCATCAAGAGGCTCTTTAGTTCCTCTTCAGTTTCTGCCATTAGAGTAGCACCATCTGCATGTCTTAAGTTGTTGATATTTCTCCCGGCAATCTTAATTCCAGCTTTTGATTCATCTAGCCCTGCCTTTCTCATGATGTGCTCTGCATATAAGTTAAATAAGCAGAGCGACAGAATACAGCCTTGCTGGACTCTTTTCCCAATTTTGAACCAATCAGTGGTTCCATGTCCAGTTCTCATTAGACTGTTGCTTTGTTATGATCCACACAATCAAAGGCTTTAGCATACTCAATGAAGCAGAAGTGGATGTTTTTCTGGAACTCCCTAGCCTTCGCCATGATCCAGCGTATGTTGGCAATTTGATCTCTAGTTTCTCTGCCTCTTTGAAATCCTGCCTGTACTTCTGGAAGTTCTCAATCCACATACTGCTGGAGTCTAGCTTGTAGAATTTTAAGCATAACTTTACTTGCATATGAAATGAGTGCAATGGTGCAATAGTTTTAACATCCTTTGGCATTGCCGTTCTTTGCAATTGGAATGTAAACTGACCTTTTCCAATCCTGTGGCCATTGTTGAGTTTTCCAAATTTGCTGGCAAATTGAGTGTAGCACTTTTACTGCATTGTCTTTTAAGATTTTTAATAGCTCAGCTGGAATACTGTCACCTCCACTAGCTTTGTTGTTGCTCAGATTTCCTAAGGCCCATTTCACTTCACATTCTAGGATGTCTGGCTCGAGGTCAGTGACCACTCCATCGTGGTTATCAGGATGCTAAGTTCATTCTTGTATAGTTTTCTGTGTAATTTTGCCACCTCTTCTTAATCTCTTCTGCCTCTGTTAGGTCCTTGCCATTTTGGTTCTTTATCATGCCCATCTTTGCATGAAACGTTCCCTTTATATCTCCAATTTTCTTGATGAGATCTCTGGTTCTCCCTGTTTTATTGTTTTCTTCTATTTCTTTGCATTGTTCATTTAAGAGGGCATTCTTATTTCTTCTAACTATTCTCTGGAATTCTGCATTCAGTTGGGTATATCTTTCTCTTTCTCCCTTGCCTTTTGCTTCCCTTCTATCCTCAGCTATTTGCAAAGCTTTCTCAGAGAGCCATTTTGCTTTCTTGCATTCCTTTTTTTGGGGGATGGTTTTATTTGCTACCTCTTGTACAATGTTGCAAACCTCCATCCATAGTTCTTCTGTCTATCAGATCTAATTCCTTAAATCTATTTGTCACCTCTACTGTATATAAATCAGGGATATGATTTAGTTCATATCTGAGTGGCCTGGTGTTTTTCCCTACTTACTTCAATTTAAGCCTAAATTTTACAATGAGAAACTCATGATCTGAGCCACAGTCAGCTCCTGGTCTTGTTCTTACTGACTGTATAGAGCTTCTCCATCTTTGGCTGCAGAGCACATGGTCAATCTGATTTCTGTGTTCACTGTCTGGTGATGTCCATGTGTAGAGCCGGATTTTTGGAAAAGTATTTGCTATGACCATCGTATTCGCTTGACAAAATTCTATCAGCCAGTGCCTTGCTTTATTTTGTACTGCCTGTTATTCCAGTTATCTTTTGCTTCCTACTTTAGCATTCCAATCCCCCATGATGATAAGGACATCATTTTTTGGTGTTGATTCTATAAGGTGCTGTAAGGCTTCATAGAAGCGGTCAAATTCATCCTCTTCAGCACCAGTGGTTGGGGCATAGACTTGGACTACTAAGATATTGAATGATTTGCATTGAGATCATTCTGTCATTTTGGGGATTGTATCCCAGTATTGCTTTTCCTATTCTTTTATTGACTATGAAGGCTACTCCATTTCTTCTGAGGGATTCTTGCCTGCAGTAGTATACCTGATGGTCCTCTGAGTCACCGATTCCTGTCCATTTTAGTTCGCTGATTCCTAAGATGTCGATGTTCAGTTTTGTCATCTCTTTTTTAACCACGTCCAGTTTGCCTTGATTCATGGATCTTACATTCCAGGTTCCTATGGAGAAAAGATCTTTACAGCATCAGATGCATCCACAGTTGAACATCCTTTCGGCTTTGGCCCAGTTGCTTCACTCTTTCTGGCACTATTAGCACTAGCCCTCTGCTCTTCCCTAGTAGCATATTGGACACCTTCCAACCTGAGGGGCTCATCTTCCAGCGTCATATCTTTTTGCCTTTTGGTACTGTCCATGGGGTTTTCATGGCAAAGATACTGGAGTGGGTTGCCATTTCCTTCTCCAGTGGATCACATTTTGTCAGAACTCTCTGCTATGATCTGTCTGTCTTGGGTGGCCCTGCACAGCATAGCTCATAGCTTCATTGAATTACACAAGCCTCTTCGTCACGACAAGGCAGTAATCCATGAAGGGGAGATGTTCCATACCTAGCAATAAAAAAACAAACTATTTTTAATGTTTGATTTTAAAATCTTCAGCTTAATACATTAGCAAGAGAATATGGTTGAAGATCAGGAAAAAATCCTTTCCATGTTGAAATCAATATACGAAACCATTCTTTCACCGTGTAACAAAATAAGAGGCAACATAAAGGAACAAGATGCCAACTTAGATATACAAACCCAGATCTTGACTACAGCCAAAGAACTAACAATGCAGAAAGTAACAGGAGAAGTGGTACAACTAAACACTAAGACAGAGGACCCAACTGGCCAGCAGATCCAGCCAATGGGAAAATTAGAAAAGAGAGTGACAACATTGAAAATGGAAAGACTTTTTACATAAATCAGAAGAAATTTGAGGAAAAGGAAGAAGAACAGATTGAACTGAAGATAAACTTATTAGGACAATTGTGGGAAATTGGAGTAATAGGGAGGCGATTAAATGAATACAATCGGGCTAGTTCTTCCTAAAAAACTATAATTAAATAATCTTTCTTATTTCAAACAATACATATAATAATAGGGGGAGAACTGTTTGAGGATTCAAAAATACTGACATGGAAGGTTATTTGGCAAATGAAAAAAGCCAGAGTAAGGTTGAAAGAAACTCGGGTTTTGATTTATTAGAGGGGATTTTATATTACTGATTAGAGGGTTGAATATGGTGGAAAATAGATAATTTTTAGAAAATAAAGTAACATTATAATTGACTAGATAAGATGTGTAATAAGATTAATAGACTTTTGCTTTAATATGGTGAAAATAGATAACTTTTAGAAAATAGAATAAGATTATATGTAAATAAATAAGGTGTATTTAGAATACTAGATTTTATTATAAAAAGGGAAACATGTAGAACTTGAGATGAGGGAAACTCTGGTCACCTAAAGTTTGGAAATTATAATACTAAATATTAAGTTGAATATTGAGAGGAAATTAAAGCCGGAAAAAAAGCAATAACAGGACATTGATTGTATATAAGAATTGAATGCAAACACAATTAAGATATGTATAAGCTAAATGTAACAAAGATGGTTTTACTTAATTGATAACAATAAGAACTATATTAGCTCAATATGAGATAGTAGATATTAAGGGAAAAAGAGACGAAATATCTGATGTTGTAACTTGGAATTTGTGCTAAAGATTTATGTATGTTATTGAATTATTGATTACCCAGTCACCACGTTGCTTTTTAAATGTTTAATTTAAAATTAGAAAACTAATACAATATTATTTAAAAAAGAACAAATGCACATAAAGCCTAATTGAGAAGACAGCAATAGACACCAAATGCCACTTCTGCAAAGAAGCTGAAGAAACAGTGGGTCATTTGATTACCTGCTGCAAGAAGTTCACATAGACTGACTACAAACAACTGCATGACAAAGTAGCAACAATGATATATTGGAAGATCTGCAAGAAATATTGTTTGCTTGGAAACAAGAACTGGTGGGACCATGAAATAAATGTATAGAAAATGAAGAAGCTAAAGTACTCAGAGACTTTAGAATTCAACAGAAAGCACCTGCCACATAAAACTCCATACTTAACAATTGTTGATAAGAAAGACAAAAAAGTCTGTATAGTGAATTTGATAGTACTTGGAGATAGCAGAAGAGAAGAGAAACAACTGGAGAAAATAACAAAATAGGAAGACCCACAAATAGAAATAAATTGACTGTGGCAAACAAAAGTAAAGTTGGTACCAATAGTAATAGGCACTTTGAGTGCAATCCCAAAACAACTGGAGCACCACTTGAACACTATCAGCATTGACAAATTCACCATCAGTCATTTGCAAAAAAACAGCTTTACTTGCAACAGCTTACATCCTGCAAAGATATCTGTAACATCATCAAACATCCACATCTGCCTATCCAGTCTTTGGGAAGGACTTGATAGGTGGACAAAAATGCCATATTCAGTCTAAATAACTGGCTGACTGCGACAAACCATAATAATAATAACAAATTCATTAATTTATTAGTTATTATTGATAAATTCATTAGCGTTGACAAATTCATCGTCAATCAATTGCAAAAGGCAGCTTTGCTCTGAACAGCTTACATCCTATGATGATACCTCTAATACCATAAAACATCAACATTTGTCTATCCCAGGTACTTAAAAAGGACTCGATAAATAGATAAAAATGCCAAATCCAATTCAAACATCTATGCAACAAATAAATAGTGAGAGAGAGAGAGAGAGAGAGTAAAATACAATTGGTTATATAAGTTAATCTGTCTTTATTTATTCGATTTATATTTCACCTTATATTAGTACTTCAAGGTGATATACATAGCACTCCCTCCTCTAGTTTTTCCACAACAACCCTCTCAAGTAGGTTGAGATGAGAGTGAATAACTTTTATGAGTTGCCAGTTTCAGTTAAACAACTTTTCCAGTATGCAATATTTTTAAAGCATGAAAAGAATGAGAACAGCTGGATCCAGACTTAAAGTATTAAATCAGTGGAACATGAAATCATAGTTTACTTTCTCTGATTTCAAGAAATCTAGTCTATAGTTTGGTTCTCATATTCAGTAAACAATGGTTAAACAAGTCATGGTGTAGTATAGCTCAAATCCAACAGAAGTATATCTTATGTCAGTACAAATATGAAATATTCACCAATTACATGAATTAAAAGACAATGCAGAAAGGCTTTGTTAATTTCAGACAAATAAGTTATTTCTGTCATTGTGAAAGACAGAACACCACAGTCCTCCCTTACTGTGATGGATGTATATTTTATAATCCAGGACCTGCAAGATCAGTTGGAAGATATGATGGAAGATGCTGGTGAAATTCAGGAAACATTAGGTCGTAGTTATGGAACTCCAGAGATAGATGAAGATGACTTGGAGGCAGGTGAGTTACCATTAAACATTGGTATAGTTATATAGCTAGAGCTTGGTGAGTTCAGTACAGATAATTTAATTTCTATTTATACATTATTGTCTTGATTATAAGCAAATGGCAGAAAGTATAAATATAATTTTATATGGGAGTCAGTAATGCAGCAAATATAAAATTTTTTGCATTCTCTTCAGTTTCAATTTATTATAGCTATTTGCCAACTAGCAAATGAAAAAAAACAAAGAAAAGACCAAAAAAAGTATTACTGTATTTTGCATTCAGCCTTCTGTTTCACTGTGGATCTCCTGCTGCATCTTGAAGTTAGATAACCAAACTACAGAATATTGTTTCATTTAAATGCTTGTCTGCAAAAAGGAAGTATTTTTTGTAAAAGCCATATATAAATATAAACAAATATATAAACGGGGGCGACATGATAGCAGTATTCCAGTATTTGAGGGGCTGCCACAAAGAAGAGGGCATCAAACTATTCTCTAAAGCACCAGAGAGCAAGACAAGAAACAATGGTTGGAAACTGACCAAAGAGAGAAGCAAACTGGAATTAAGTGAGGACAATTAACCAGTGGAACAGCTTGCCTTCAGAAATTGTGGACGCTCCATCACTGGGGATTTTTAAGAAGAGGCTAGACAGTTGCTTGTCTGAAATGGTATAGGTTCTTCTGCTTGAGCAGGGGACTGTACTAAAAGACCTCCAAGGTCCCTTCCAGCTCTGTTCTATTTTAAATACAGTATATTAGCTTTCCAGAAATGCTAGGGTTTTTAATTGCTGTACTGTTTGAATTTAAATCAACCTCACTCATCTTTAAATTTCACTCATTTATTAGACATTTTCTGTCCTCAACGTAATTTTAGAACTAGAAGCACTGGGTGATGAACTTCTAGCTGATGAAGACAACTCCTATCTTGATGAAGCTGCAACTGTTCCATCAATTCCAGAGGGAATGCCAACTGAAGTGAAAAATAAAGTGAGTTACTCTTCACTCTCTCACCTCCACTATCACATAGCACATAGTAGTCAGTCGAATTTAAAGAGCAATATTCACCAAAACATACTGGGTTTTTTTAAAATTGCCCATCCTTTAAGCAACAAACAATAGGCATATTGGAAGTATTTATTTTTATTTTCATTTCATTATTGATCTTTTATTGCTGTGATAATTTGAGAATTTATGCATAGTAGATTAAGGGGTTACAAACACTTCAATAGGGCTTGTTTTCTTAAATTCATATCAAATATAACAATTGATATAACAATAGTTTGTTGACTAAGGCAAAGTGATGAAGTTCACATAATTCTAATATATAAATCATTTAAAATATAACAAATAAATTCATGTATGACATAGTATAAAGTACTACATGCAATACATTATCTATTTTTTAATTTTTAGATTTGTAAAGCTGTCCAATTCAAACAATTCTGGGTGATGTACTGTGCAAAAAATGAATAACAAAACAGAATCCACTAGGTACACTAAATACATATAACATATAAAACAGTGAGTAAGCAACATAATAGAACAGTTAATATCTGCGGGAAAACCCAGGTCTTCATGGTTGCCTAAAGGTAAGAAGTGTTGGGGCCTGCCAAAAGTTGTTCTAGAGAATGGTGCAACCACAGAAAAAGCATGCTGCATTGGCCCTATAAGATGGCAAGAAAAAGAAGAAACCCAAAGCATTCTTCCTTGTGGGAGTATATGAGATGAGCAATTGTTTTTGGAAGAAATTATACAGTCCTATGTCATGTTAAAATGGGGCAATTGACACCGGCCACATTTCCACACCCATTTTTCCATGGACCCTTCACTGCAGCCGACCCACCATTGGCATTTATGCTTGGTGGGCCCTCTGCTAGCAGTCTTCCCCTGCAATTGTCCACCAGAACTCCTGCCCCACCCCGTTGTTTCAGGCAATTCAGTGAGGGACCACATCACAGCCCCTCCAGCAGCAGCAGTGGCAGCAGCTCAGCAACGGTTGCTCCCTTTGTGGTCAGGCTACATTTGTAGCCACATCCCAGCTCCAGCCTTGCCAACGTTCACTGGCCCACATCCCACTTGGGAGGGCCTGAAAAGGAAAAACGAGACCCTGCCATAATTAGAACCTTGGCCTTTGGGCAGGCAGGCAGATGTGTGGCCAGTCTCCTTGGTGACATGGATATTGCGGTGGTCAGGCAAGTGATGTTTGAGTGGCCCCCCCTTGCCCCCTCTGCATGCACCCTGATTGCATTGCTTCAGAAGAAGATCTGGTGCAGCTGCAAGACCTGCAGGCTGTACTCCAGCTCGGGGGCCATCCACCTCAAGGGACATTGGTGGCGGGGATGAGTGAGGCTCAAGCGATGCCTGCTCCGCTTCCCTGTGATGTCCCCAGGGCTGTGGCAGCACTTGTTTGACTTGGGCTTCTCGCCACTGAGCTACCTGCTGCACTGGCCATGCGTGGGACAAGAGGAGGCTGACCCTTTGTGCCCAGTGCCCCTAGTCTGGCCGATGCCCCCCTGCCACAAACACCCCTCAAGGTATGTAGCCCCTGCTATAATAAAACAAAAAGATGCTCGACCAGCTGCACCAGGAGATTGACCAGCTGAAGCAGCACAATCAGGGGGGGGGAGTCCATGTGGGGCCACTTGAGCTTTGCTCGTCTGATTGCTGCGGCATCTGCCTGCCTGTCCACTGTGGCCACGTGCAGGTGGAGAAGAGGGGCCGCCTGCACAAACTCACAAGTGCATCCATAGAGTGCATAAGCAGCCAAAGCATAAAATTTTTATACTATTTAAACACACAAACGCACACACACACACACACACACACACAATTATATAATAATGTAATCTTGCATTCACACAACTTCAGCAGCATTAAGCAACAGTTCTGTATGAAATTCTTCTGTGAGAAAGATGAGCAGTTTCTAAATTTGAAAATAAAACGTAACTTTACAAATAAATGTGCACACACACACACACATTCCTTGTATGTTTGTCAGTAAAAACAAAGCTTACATTGTACATACAGTGCACTGCGCCAAGTACATGAAACTTTAATTTTTTCCACAGCAATTTTTTAAAACAAGTAACTTACCAGGCAGGCTGATAGCCCTGCAGTTGTCAGCATAGGCGTATCTGCTTTGTTCAACTGCCCCATCACCTTATTTGTGATGCTATATTGGTTAGGCTGGAAGCATTTTGTAATTTGTGACTGGGTACTTTTTTCAGTCACAGCCCCATTACAGTTCTTAATGATCAGGTTTGGTCTTATTTGGGGTCAGAATATGAGTTGCTCTACCTTCATAACAGAATTCTCCAAACACATGTATTTCACTTCAGCTTAAAACACATTTGATAATCGTGAGGATTGAAATATTTTAAGCATCCCTACAATATTTGCAGGAATAATTCCCAGGTCATGAATTGGTTACTTCCTTTTTCATATGAAAGTCAGCTGAACTTTTTTTTTTTTTTTGGTTATCCTCATATAGGATTTGGGCTTATAACATATCTATTTGTATTGTTAATTTACTAAACATCTTGTTCAATTAACCATAAAACAATCATATTACAGTTAAATATTTAATGTTTATAAGATCTTTTGATGAGTGATTAGTGCTTGACATATGTGGACATAATACTCCACTGTTTGCTAGAGCAGATTATTCTTAATCTAAGTAAGATTATTGCAATATTAATCTCTATTTAAAATGAATTTTCATAATTTGGGGACAAAGCAACAGTTAATCATAAATTATGTATCTTCATTCTCACAGGATGGGGTACTGGTGGATGAATTTGGACTCCCACAGATTCCTGCAACATAATTATGAAGTTCCAAAGGAATGTTGTTTTTTATATTATACATTTCTGAGCAAAAACAATTGAGGGGGTTGAGTCTATACTTTTGCAATATCACGTAATAACACTATGTTATGAAATAAAGAATGAATGATAGTTTTTAGGAAATATTACAGCATTAAAGATTTTTTATTAATGCCCAAGAAATTAACATTACTTTTCTTTCTGATATATTCAGAGTTCTAAAATTTGGTTTTGTTGTGTAAAAGTAGTACATAAAATACAGCTTTTTTGTTATAGATTATTGTGCTTTTGCAGTGACTTCTAATATGTTTCTGAATCTATTTCTTTGCAAATTCCTTGATGAAGTAGGTAAGATTATTGGATTTATTCACATCATTGTTTTTATACTAGATCCTTATCCTGATTGCCTTGCAAGTTCCTTTCAGTATTTTGTCCTAACGATTCTTCAAACAGAAATCTACTGCTGACCTAAAAGAGGTGGTGTTGTTACCAACTATCAGCCGGGGTCCAATATTCTAAATTTAGCCAAGGTGGGACTGCAGTTTGAGTAACTATAATGTTATTTGTCTTCATCCATTCCTGCCTAGTTTTAGACCAGAATTTGGCATGTAGATAGACAAAATCATTCAGATGGAAATATTATACTGTGAGACACATAAGGCACTGCTATTCATTCATGGGGTGGTGAGTTGGATTTGCAATCTGATTGATCCATTTTCTTTGTGTTACAAGTATGTAATAGTAGGACTTTTTATTTGACATCTTGGGAATTATTGTGCATTTAGTAATATTTCAACTTGCTAGTCTGGTCATTGAATGCAATAAAAATACTGATTCTGATTTCTTTTTGCCTTTTTGCCTTAATATCAATATAAAGTCACTGGAAAGATTATTTGCACCTTTAAAATTACTGCCCAATATTCTGATGACACTCAGTTGTAAATCTCTTTTTTTGGAGCTTGAGATTTGATATTTCCAGGTTATTAGCTTTAGGGGTGAATGTGGAAGACCTGAATTTGGAAGAATAAATTGAAACCAGTCAAGATGTTACTGATCTGAGGGTTTAGATTGTGTTAGGTGGACATGTTCTGGGTATATGAATGGATATCTACATGACATTGATGGGAAAATGACATGTGTCAAGTACTGACAGAGTTAAGTTCACCCCTACCTAAAGGAGATGGACCTGACTTCAGTGACTTATTTGCAGGCAATACTAAGGCTGATTGCAATATGATCTTTAGCCAACAGTTCTTACTTAAAGCTTGCAGTCTTTCAGATTGGAAATTTTCAGCTGCCTCAGAATGTGGCAACTTAGATGTTGTATATGGCTCCTTTGAGATCCCACATTATCCCAGGCTGATACAATTGCACAGCTTGCTGCTTGCCTTTTGAACCAAATTAAGCAAGTTTGCAACAGTCAGCATGATTATGGGTCCTGCCACAGAAGTGTTTAGCATTAACAACTATTTATGCTTTCTCTAATAAATTATCAGTAGTATAGTATGATCCACTGGAATTGAGAAAAACTTTTTCCATACTTCAGACTCAAAACTTTTTTTTAACTCTTTGAATGTTACAAGCTATTGTCCAAAGCATCTGAAGGCAGGACAAGAAGCAACGGATGGAAACTAACCAAGGAGAGAAGCAACCTAGAACTAAGGAGAAATTTTCTGACAGTTAGAACAATTAATCAGTGGAACAACCTGCCTCCAGAAGCTGTGAATGCTCCAACACTGGAAGTTTTTAAGAGGAGATTGGACAGCCATTTGTCTGAAATGGTATAGGCTTTCCTGCCTGAGCATTGGGTTGGATTAAATGACCTCCAAAGTACTACTACTACTACTACTACTACTACTACTACTACTACTACTACTACTACTACTTATTATTATTATTATTATTATTATCATTCATCGCTCAGTCAGCCATATGTTCAGACTGGATTTGGCATTTTGTCTACCTATCGAGTCCTTACCCAGGACCTGGGATAGGCAGATGTGGATGTTTGATGGTATTACAGGTATCGTCGCAGGATGGAAGCAGTTCCTAATAAGGCCGCCTTTTGCAATTGACTAATAGCAAATTTGTCAATGCCAATGGTGTTCAAGTGGTGCTCCAGTTGTTTTGGGATTGCGCCCAAGGAGCCTATGACTATTGGTACTACCCTTGCTTGCTTTTGCCACAGTCTTTCTATTTCTATTTGTAGGTCTTTGTATTTTGTTATCTTCTTTCCCAGCTATTTTTATTATTATCTGCTTTCCCAGCTATTTTTTTCATGTATTGGACATGTAGTGCTTTGTCTTCCCATGCCTCTATTCTGTTCTTCATTTGGTCTTTCTTGTAGGCCAGTTTGGTCTCTCCAGTAGTTAGTAAGCCTTCCTGATATACTAATTTCAGTGCATCTTCATCATTGTTCTTCAGATATTCTTCCAAAGCCATTTTTTCTTCTTCAACCATCTGATGTACTTGTAGCATTCCACGCCCACCTATTTGCCTTGGTAGATAAAGTCTATCAATGTCACTGCGTGGATGAAGGGCATGATTCATTGTCATTATTTTTCTGGTCTGCCTATCCATTGCTTTTAGTTCTGCTTGAGTCCAGTCCACTATTCCAGCTGTGTACCTAATGACTGGGATTGCCCAGGTGTTGATTGCCTTTATGGTATTTCCTCCATTGAGTTTGGACTTTAAGATCTTCTTCACTCTCTTGATGTATTCACCTCTAATCTTTTTCTTGACTTCAGTGTGCTTGATGTTGTCAGCTTGAAGGATACCCAAGTATTTGTAGTACTCTTCCTCATCCAGACTCTTAATGTTATTTTCGTGGGGCATCTTGATTCCTTCAGTTTTCACTATTTTTCCTTGTTTGATAGTAAGTGTGGCACATTTGTCCAAGCCAAACTCCATTACAATATCTTGGCTATATATACGGACAGTGTTGAGCAGCGATTCTATTTCAGATGATGTTTTTCCATACAGCTTCAGATCATCCATGTAAAGGAGGTGGGATAGTCTGGCAGATGTTTTTGATGTTTGATAGCCATGTCCTGAGTTATTCAGTATTGTTGACAGAGGAAACAGTGCAATAACAAATAGTAATGGTGATAATGAATCTCCTTGAAATATTCCTCTCTTGATATTAACCTCTCCCAGCTTTTCACCATTGATCTGCAACTGTGTCTTCCATTGTGCCATCGATTTTTGCACAAATTTTCTGATGTTTCTACTTACTCCTGTTATTTCTAGGCACTTGATTATCCAATCATGTGGCAGAGAGTCAAATGCCTTTTTGTAGTCAATCCATGCCACATTCAGGTTGGTCTTCCTTCTCTTGCAGTTTTCCAAGATCATTTTGTCTATTAGGAGTTGATCTTTTGTTCCTCTGCTATTGTTGTTGTTGTTGTGTTGTTATTATTATTATTATTATTATTATTATTATTATTATTATTATTATTATTATTATTATTATTGATCATCGCACAGTCAGCCAGATGTTCAGACTGGATTTGGCATTTTGTCTACCTATCGAGTCCTTACCCAGGACCTGGGATAGGCAGATGTGGGTGTTTGATGGTATTACAGGATGGAAGCAGTTCTAGTAAGGCCACCTTTTGGAATTGACTAATAGTGAATTTGTCAATGCCAATGGTGTTCAAGTGGTGCTCCAGTTGTTTTGGGATTGCACCCAAGGTGCCTATTACTATTGGTACTACTCTTGCTTGCTTTTGCCACAATTTTTCTATTTCTATTTGTAGATCTTTGTATTTTGTTATCTTCTCCAGTTTTTTCTCGTCTATTCTGCTGTCTCCAGGCACTGCCACGTCCACTATCCAAACTTTTCTGTCGTTCTTATCGACAATTGTTAAGTCTGGGGTGTTATGTTGCAGGTGCTTGTCTGTTTGAATTCTGAAGTCCCAGAGCAGTTTAATTTTATCATTTTCTATGACTTTCTCTATTTTATGATCCCACCAGTTTTTGCTTACAGGCAAATGATATTTTTTGCAGATCTTCCAATGCACCATTGTTGCTATTTTGTCATGCCACTGCTTGTAGTCAGTCTGTGCAATTTTCTTGCAACAGCTTACCAAGTGGTCCAATGTTTCTTCAGCTTCTTTGCATAGGCGGCACTTACTGTCTGTTGGTGTCTTCTCAATTTTGACTTTGTATGCATTTGTCCTTAAGGCTTGGTCTTGTGCAGCCAGAATTAGTCCCTCAGTCTCTTTCTTCAATTTTCCTGCTCTTAGCCATTGCCAGGTCTTCTTATTATCTGCTTTCCCAGCTATTTTTTTAACATATTGGCCATGTCTTCCCATGCCTCTATTCTGTTCTTCATTTGGTCTTTCTTGTAGGCCAGTTTGGTCTCTCCAGTAGTCAGTAAGCCTTCCTGATATACTAATTTCAGTGCATCTTCATCATTGTTCTTCAGATATTCTTCCAAAGCCATTTTTTCTTCTTCAACCATCTGATGTACTTGTAGCATTCCACGCCCACCTATTTGCCTTGTAGATAAAGTCTGTCAATGTCACTGCGTGGATGAAGGGCATGATTCATTGTCATTATTTTTCTGGTCTGCCTATCCATTGCTTTTAATTCTGCTTGAGTCCAGTCCACTATTCCAGCTGTGTACCTAATGACTGGGATTGCCCAGGTGTTGATTGCCTTTATGGTATTTCCTCCATTGAGTTTGGACTTTAAGATCTTCTTCACTCTCTTGATGTATTCACCTCTAATCTTTTTCTTGACTTCAGTGTGCTTGATGTTGTCAGCTTGAAGGATACCCAAGTATTTGTAGTACTCTTCCTCATCCAGACTCTTAATGTTATTTTCGTGGGGCATCTTGATTCCTTCAGTTTTCATTATTTTTCCTTGTTTGATAGTAAGTGTGGCACATTTGTCCAAGCCAAACTCCATTACAATATCTTGGCTATATATACGGACAGTGTTGAGCAGCGATTCTATTTCAGATGATGTTTTTCCATACAGCTTCAGATCATCCATGTAAAGGAGGTGGGATAGTCTGCAGATGTTTTTGATGTTTGATAGCCATGTCCTGAGTTATTCAGTATTGTTGACAGAGGAAACAGTGCAATAACAAATAGTAATGGTGATAATGAATCTCCTTGAAATATTCCTCTCTTGATATTAACCTCTCTCAGCCTCTCACCATTGATCTGCAACTGTGTCTTTCATTGTGCCATTGATCTTTGCACAAATTTTCTGATGTTTCTACTGACTCCTGTTATTTCTAGGCACTTGATTATCCAGTCATGTGGCAGAGAATCAAATACCTTTTTGTAGTCAATCCATGCCACATTCAGGTTGGTCTTCCTTTTCTTGCAGTTTTCCAAGATCATTTTGTCTATTAGGAGTTGATCTTTTGTTCCTCTGCTATTGGGGCGGTTTCCTTTCTGCTCTGGTGGAAAGAGATTGTTTTCAACTAGATGCTGTTGTACTGCATCAGCTACCACACCAGTTAGTAACTTGAAAGATGTTGGTAAGCAGGTAATTGGCCTATAGTTGCCTGGTGTTGCCCCTTTTGCTGGATTTTTCATTATTAGGTAGGTTTTACCAGTTGTTAGCCACTTTTCAATTTCTCCTCCTTGTAGTATATTGTTGAACTGCTTGGCAATGAGTGGGTGTATAACAGTTAGATGTTTCAACCAAAACCCATGCAGTTCATCTTCACCTGGTGCTGACCAATTTTTGATTTTCTTTGCTCTTTTTTCTACCATTTTTGTTGTTATTACTAGTTCTTTCATTTCAACTTCTGTTTTATTTGCATCCACCTCTTTTAACCAAGCCGCATCCTTGTTGTATTTCTTTGGGTTATCCCATATCTGCTTCCAGAACTGCACTGTTTCTTCCTTGTCAGGTACTGACTGATTCCTTGCAGTTTCTCCATTGATGGATTGGTAGAAACGTTTCTGATTGGATTGAAATTGGAGGTTCTGCCTATAGTTTGCAATTCGAGCTTCATATCTACTGATTTTCCTGGCTATAGCTGTTATTTGTTGCTTTATTATTTCCAGTACTTCCTTGATCTTCCTTGTTTCTAAGTGGTATTTCTTGATTAGGTATTCTTTGGTCTTCTTGTTCTTCAGCTTCTTTACTTTCATCTGTTCTAGCTTGCTTGCATGTGATCTTAACTTGCTGATCTTATTTTCTAATCTAACCTTCCATTTTTCTGGTGCACTGTTTGTTTTTCTTCTTTGTTGATTTTGCATCCCAGGTATTCAGTTATAACTGCAGCTGTGCTGTACATTAGTTGGTTTGTTTCTTGCAGTGAATTGGTGCTTATACTTGATATTGCAGTATTTGCATCTTTTAATGCTTGTGCTAGTTGTTTCTTTGGAACAAGCTTCAATGCAGGCAGCCTTATTCTGTTGTTTTTGTGCTGTTCTAAATGCTCAGTTATTCTTTGTTTCAATTCTTTTATTTATTTAGTTAGAGGATTTTGTTCTTCCTGAGGTAGAGGTATCTGGTTTCCAAATGTGAACAGTTGTATATCTCTGCTGGATTCCTTCATTGCCAACTCCCCCTGGTTTTCCTCTACATTCTGAATTACTTCTGGTAAGGCTTTGATTTCTTTGCCCTGGGTAAACCTTTGCAGTTCGTCCAGTTTTGTTTCTGTGAATACTTTATTTCATATTATAAATCGGCGTTGATCTGCTAGTCTCTGTTCTGTTATTTCTGATTCTGGATGTTGTTCTTTCCAGAACTGGTGCATTCGTTTTAGATATCCTCTTGTTGGACTTGATCTGTAGTAACAGATCATTATTTCTTTGTTTTCAATCACTGTATATCTGCGACGAGTAAACACCTTTTCTTCCAGTAGTTCTGCAGCTGCTGGCCCTGGTTGCTCAGCCAACAGTCCTGAGTCCTGTAACCCATTTTTCACCAGATATCCAGGAACTCCAATATCTAGCGCGGACCTTGTTAACCCGGGCAACATCCGAGCCGGTATGGCATTCTGTAATTTACGTCTCACCATATTTTTTATGGGAGAGACACTCTTTGTCTGACTCTTCTGATGAGACCTGTCCAATATGGTTAAACCTCTGGCATAGCTCTCATCCTCCTCAGAGTACACAAGCCCCACAACCATATCAAAGTAGTGGCTCACTGGGGGATTATTATTATTATTATTATTACTGCTTCAGCTTATTTTGCATTTTTTATCGGTTACGTTTTAATGTGACTTTATGGAGGTATTATTGTAAATTGTATGGAGTCACTAGGGCAGTGGCCAATATTTAAATTTTACAAATAAATAAAACAGTTTACTTGATTTTGGCCTTGTACAATGTGTGAAGTAAGGTATTGTTTAAAGTCTGTCACCACAGACAGATATTGTCTGTTTTTTTCTAATAAAGTGTTTGAGCATCTGAATCTGATGGCCCTCTTCCACCATTTTTTGTACCTAAATATATAATTTTTCAAAAGTGATCAAACTGTGCAAAAATTTCTAAATGAAGATATTCCACAGATTTGTACATGAGCATTGCAATGTTGACATTATTTTCAGTTCTTAATATCCCCTAGCACCATGGTGGCGAACCTATGGCATGTGTGCCACAGGCAGCATGCAGAGCCGTCCCTGTGGGCATGCATGCCATTGCCACAGACAGAAAGACGCAGGGCTGGATTCCTCTCCTCTCCATGCATGCGGAGTCCAGGAACAGCTGCGAGAGCTGGGCAGGGTGAGGGAACCTATACAAGGAGTTTTGGTGGGAGAGTGAATGAGCGGCATTTGGAAGCGACCAGAGGTAGGTTTCAAATCATTTAACAACCAGTTCTCTGCCTTGCCTTCCTTCCATCTTGGTCGGGCTGGGCTGGGCTGCTCGGGGGGGTCAGCTGGGGTGGAGGCAGGAGGGTGGGGGTCATCAGGTCCCAGCAAGGGGAGGGGGAGGGGGTTGGTGTGGGGCAGGAGGGCAGGACGCCTCCATGGAGAAAAGCCATGCCCCTGCCAGCTAAGCCTCTCATCCACACTGTGGTCATGTAGGATTGCATAGAAGGGGCACCGGGCAGGGGCTGGGGCGGCAGCCAGCAGGGGAGAATCAGAGCCGCCATCTCCCGCAGTGCAGTGCCATTGGCATGGGCAAAGATGGCCCCGGGACAGCCAAAACCCTCACCCTGTAGCTCTGACGGGAGCAGCGGGTGCTGCTCCTCCTGCTGCTCTGAGCCCCTTGACCGACCAACCACACAGGGAAGTAGGAGGCAGTGGTGACAATCCCTGCATCGCCAAGCCCAGCTGGCAGAAGATCTGGAAGCGAAGCTCTGCCGCCCATGCTTGCGCTGGTGGAGGCAGTGGGGGGGGGGAAGGTGAGCTATGGCGCACGGCCACCCCTCCCCGCTGCAACCCCACACC
Source organism: Crotalus tigris (assembly GCF_016545835.1). Lineage (NCBI taxonomy): Eukaryota > Metazoa > Chordata > Lepidosauria > Squamata > Viperidae > Crotalus > Crotalus tigris. Next base: position 1,262,942 of record NW_024096518.1, read on the forward strand.
GTCCCGCACACAGCTCGGAGGCACACGCAGGATGATGAGCAGCAACGCCAAAGCAACGCCATGTGCTCTCTGCCCTCTGTGTGCGGGTGCTGATGGTGTCAGGCAGCAGATCTGGAAACGAAGCTGTACCACCCATCCTCACACTGGTGGGGGCGGTGGGGGAAGGCGGGATCTGGCATGTGCCCACCCTTTGCTGCTGCTACCCCACATCGTCCTCCGTGTGTCTCTGGACCGTGCATGCGGGATGATGTGGGGTTGCAGCGGGGAGGTGGGGCCATGCACCACAGCTCACCTTCCTCCACTGCTGCCTCCACCAGTGCGATTATGGACGGCATAGCTTTGCTTCCAGATCTGCTGCTGGCTGGGTTTGGCGATGCAGGGATCACCGCTGCCGCCTCCTATTTCCCTGTGCGGTTGGCCAGTCAAGGGGCTCAGAGCAGCAGGAGAAGCAGCAGCAGCCACCCCGTCAGAGCTAATGTGTAGACAGGGCCCACACCAGGTGAGAGCTGCTTTCCGGCCATCCCAGGGCCATCTTCGCCAACGCTGATGGCGCTGCCATGATGCAGGACAGCCAGGAGGCTGTGGCTATTCACAGACACCAACAGCCTCCATGCGCTCGCTGGCCTCTGTGTGTGGAGGCCGATGGTGTCAAGCAGCAGTGCTCCGTCCCCTGCCTCACCTTGCCCCGTGGCAATTGGCACACCTGCCCTGCCTCACCTCACCCTGCAGGACGAGCCTCTGGCCCATCACCACACCCACAAGACCCCCTGGATCTCCCCAATCCTGCCCAGCCCCCACAGGTGTCCCTCCCCACAAGCATTGAGGTGGCCACACCCACTGTGCCCACGCCCACGTAGGCCATAACCACTGCAGCCACACCCACCCAGGTGGCCACACCCACCTGGCACCCGGCGATAAATGGGTTTTGGGTTGCAGTTCAGGCACATAGTCTCTAAAAGGTTCGCTATCACTGCCCTAGCACAATTGGTCTTTTTTCATAGCTATCACACATTGAATTCATATCTTCACTGAGTTATTCATTTTTACTTCAATATCTTCTTGTTATTGTTAGTTATTAATAGCTCAGATCATGTGTCGATATGTATGTAATGTTGAGGGTATTTCCTCAATGTGCATCACTCCACAATTTATTTAAAATTATTGGCTTCTAATTGTTTCTTTCCAGCATGTTCAGCAGTTTGTCTAAACAATTTGTAATAGCAACAATTCATATGCTAGATAGTAAGTCACAATAGAATCTATATATTCATCACAAAACCATGTTTCTAAATAATTAAATTGTTCAAAACCAAAATGCTCTGTGCCCCCAGTACAAAAGGTAAGCTTATTCTCTTTTTATTGCCACTTGTAATGTTCAAATATTCGTGAAAGATATGGTATAAGTTGCTGATTTGACACTTTAGATCTCTAGTACACCCAGCCGTTTAAAAGATGTGGTAATAGCTCTGTGCATATGATACAGTTACCAGAATTCATTGGTTTTCCTACATTCTATAATGTCTTTATCATGATTAGGAGCCTTTTTTCTTTTTTTTATCAAATTTTATTAAAATCAAAATATAAGGTACAGACAAAAATAAAAAGTAATGGAAAATTAGGGGAAGGGAAAAGGGGAAAAGAAAATGTGGAGTGGGAAGGGAAAAAGACAAAAAAAAGCATTGATTTCCAACTCTTTTTGGCACAGTAGATGATAATAACATTACAACCTCAAATTTTTATTTTTATACAATAATATATACTAGCCATTTCTATAACAACAAACCTATCTAATCAACAAAAACAAAGTCAAAAATTCATTTTTTTCCATCACAAACAGTCCTGAAACAATTTACAAATAGAAACAAAATTAAATATATTATCTTCTTTGGATAAAAGGATCGATTTAACAATCTCTACTTTTCCTTACTGTGGGAAATTATATATATATAATTACCCAAAGCCATACCGATGATGAGGCATGACCACAAACCAGAAGCCAGACCACAGCTGCATCATTAGCCACTTTAAACCCCTCCAATCCATACCTGAAGCAAACTGACACCCTCCATGAAGATGAGGCACGACCACGAACGCGAAGCCAAAAAATAGCAAGACAGCCCACCATCTTACACCCCCCTGCAACTCACAGACTAACCTGATCACAACAAAGCCCCCACCCAAACAGAACACTCCCCCAGCCAATCAGAGCACAGCCAACCCCCCAGCCAATTAGAACACAGCCAACCCCCCAGCCAATCAGAGCACAGCCAAGCTCCTAACCAATCAGAACACACCTCCATCCAATCAGAACACAGCCAAGCTCTCATCCAATCAGTTCATACCCCCACTGGCAGTTAAAAGGAGGAAACAGCTACAATTACACATTGCTCCTAGAAGCACGAAGCTGAAAGCACCAGCCTGAAGATGACGAATGAGACTTCGTCGAAACGTCGCCAAGACACTTCCAATTTTACACGGGAGAAAACCCGAACAACCAAAGACCTACATACAAACACCCGCAAAAACCTCAGAAAACATATATATATATATATATATATATATATATATATATAATATATATATATATATATATATATATATTATCTTTGGTTGTTCGGGTTTTCTCCCGCGTAAAATTGGAAGTGTCTTGGCGACGTTTCGACGAAGTCTCATTCGTCATCTTCAGGCTGGTGTTTTCAGCTTCGTGCTTCGAGCAGCAATGTGTGGTCTTAGCTGTTTCTTCCTTTTAACTGCCAGTGGAGGTATGAACTGATTGGGTGGGAGCTTGGCTGTGTTCTGATTGGGTGGAGGTATGTTCTGATTGGTTAGGGGCTTGACTGTGTTCTGATTGGCTGGGGGGTTGGCTGTGCTCTGATTGGCTGGGGGAGTGTTCTGTTTGGGTGGGGGCTTTGTTGTGATCAGGTTAGTCTGAGTTGCAGGGGGGTTTAAGATGGTGGGCTGCCTTGCTATTTTTTGGCTTCGCGTTCATGGTCGTGCCTCATCTTCATGGAGGGTGTCAGTTTGCTTCAGGTATGGATTGGAGTGGTTTAAAGTGGCTAATGATGCAGCTGTGGTCTGGCTTCTGGTTTGTGGTCGTGCCTCATCATCGGTGTGGCTTTGGGTTTGCTTTTTGCGTGGATGTGTGGTGGTGACATCCTGTGTGGATGTCTGGTGAGTGTGGGTCTGGTGTCATTTTTTGTGTTAGGGAGTCATTTGTCAATAAGGGCGGGTTTCCAAATGGCTGGTAGGCAGGACGTATCATCTTGTTTGTTCATACTGTGTGGGTGTTTTTCTATCTCGATGGCTTCTCTGATTATTCTGTTATTAAAATGTTCAGTTTTGGCGATAGTTCTGGAATTTTTAAAGTCAATTTCATGTCCTGTGGCTTTAAGGTGTTGGACCAGGGAAGATGTTGGTTCCTCTTTTTTGACTGAGTTCTTATGTTCTTCAATGCGTGCACTTATTCTTCTGTTGGTTTGTCCGATGTATGTGTTGGGGCAAGCAGTGCATGGGATTTCATATACTCCTTGATTTTCTAACTCAATTTTATCTTTGGGGTTTCTTAGGATGGTGGATATTTTTCTGTTTGTGCAGAATGCTGTTTTGATGTTGTGTTTATGGAGGATCTTACTGATTCTGTCTGTGGTGCCTTTTATGTATGGGAGGAGGGCTTTGCCGTTTTCTTGTTCTCTGTCTTGGATTTTAGTGGGGGTTTCTTTTTGGATTAGGTTTGTATTCTTATTTCTTTGGAATCCATTGGATGTTAGTACATTGGTGAGAGTGTGTAGTTCGGGTTTTAGGTGTTGTTCGTCAGCTAAGCGTTTTGTTCTAGAGATGAGTGTCTTGGCTACGGAGTTGATCTGTGCTGGGTGGTGGTGTGAGAGAGTGTGCAGATAGCGGTTTGTGTGTGTTTTCTTCTGGTAGATGGTGTGTCCTAGGGAGCCATTGGATTTCTTGTAGACTAAGACATCCAGGAAGGGAAGTTGGTTATTAGCTTCTGTTTCCATGGTGAACTGTATTTTGGGGTGTAGGCTGTTGAGGTGTGTGAGGAAGTTGTCCAGTTTTTCTTTCCCTTGTGGCCAGATTATGAAGGTGTCGTCTACGTATCTGAGCCAGAGTTTGGGTTTGTGATCCGATTTTTCTAGAGCTTGGGTTTCAAAGTGTTCCATATAGAGGTTAGCAATGACAGGTGAGAGGGGTGATCCCATGGGTGCTCCTTCTGTTTGTTTGTATTTTTGTCCATTATAGATGAAGTATGTGTTGGATAGGCAGTGGTTGGTCAGATCTAAGATATGTTTGGGGGGTTATATTTGTTTTGGATAGCTGTCAAGGCTTCTTTGATAGGCACTTGGGTGAAGAGGGATATGACATCGAAGCTCACTAGTAGGTCGCTGGGCTGTAAGTTTTGTTTATGATCTCTATAAACTGGAATGAGTTTTTTATGTGTGAGGTGATGGATTCTGCATAGGGCTGTAGTTGTTTGGTGAGAAATTTGGCTAGGTTTTGTAGAGGTGAGCCTATGGAGCTGACTATAGGTCTGAGTGGGGTTCCTTTGTGTATCTTGGGGAGACAGTAGAGTTTGGGGCATCTGGATGATTTCTCTCTGGGAATGATTCTTTGCTGGATCTCTTCGCTAATGGGGGAGGCTTTTATTTTGGATCTGGTGGTTTTTTCCAGGTAGGTGGTGGGATCTGTGTTGAGGGGTTTGTATGTGGAGTCTTGGAGTAGGTTGGTTAATTTGGTTTGGTAGTCAGATGTGTTCATAACCACCATGGCGTTGCCCTTGTCTGCTGGTAGGATTATTATTCTGGTGTCTTCTTTCAGGTTACGTAGTGCTGTCTGTTCCTCTTTGGGTAAGTTGCTTTTGGGTGGCTTGCTGGTACAGAGGATGTTGGTGATTTCGAGTCTGATTCTGTTAGCATCGTCGGGGTTGATTTTGGTCAGGCTGGTTTCAACTCCACATATAATGGTTTCAGTGGGGATGTGTTTGGGAGTGACTGCAAAGTTGAATCCTTTGGAAAGGACATTGGTTTCGGCTTTGGTGAGGATCCTATCTGAGATGTTATGCACTGTTTGTTTCATGTGTGGCTGTGAGGGAGGAGGGGTTTGTTTCTGGCATTCTTGTAGTCTTCGGAGTTTGTTGGTGTGTGTGTCTGTCTTGAGGGTGGTCTGTGTTTCAGCTCTCCAGACGGCGAGTTGTTTGGATTTGTCCCAAAGTGCGGGGTGGATCTTGTTGCTGAGTTTGAGGTGAAGTGTGAGGAGATCTTTATTAATTTAGTCTAGGAGGAATCTTTTTGTGTGAAGTTCATTTCTGATTAGGGCCAATTCTGTTCTTTTCAGGATGCGTTTGGTGGCTGCAGAATCGGAGTGGAATTTCAGTTGGAAACATGTGGGGATTAAATTTTGATCTTGGCAGTTGCGTAGGAATGCGAGGTCGCATAAAATGGAAGCTCTTTGGACTTCAAGTTTTTCATAGGTCCTGGTCAGATGGTGGATTTCCTCCCCAGGTAGAGGTTCGATATTTGTTTTCTGAGGTTTTCGCGGGTATTTGTATGTAGGTCTTTGGTTGTTCAGGTTTTCTCTCGCGTAAAATTGGAAGTGTCATGACAAAGTCCCATTCGTCATTTTCAGGCTGGTGTTTTCAGCTTTGTGCTTCGAGGAGCAATGTGTGGTCTTAGCTGTTTCTTCCTTTTAACTGCCAGTGGGGGTATGAATTGATTGGGTGGGAGCTTGGCTATGTTCTGATTGGGTGGAGGTATGTTCTGATTGGTTAGGGGCTTGGCTGTGCTCTGATTGGCTGGGGGGTTGGGTGTGCTCTGATTGGCTGGGGGGTTGGCTGTGCTCTGATTGGCTGGGGGATTATTAATTATCTTGCTAAAAAGAATAAAGAAAAGAGACAAACACAGCTTGTTAAACTACAAAATGATCCACAAAAGAAGTTGAAGACACAAATGGAATTAATAAAACATAAGTTAAATTTATTGGAGATGGAGATAAGGGCACAACAGATTAAACGATCTAAACAAAACTTTTTTGAAAATGCCAATAAACCAGGAAGATGGCTTGCATACAGATTGAAAAAAGAAAGAGAAAAAAGATTGATAAGTAAACTATAAGATTTAAAAGGCAAAATACATTGCCATAATGATGCATTGAAAAAAAATGAGACACTTTACAAGGCGGAGGTGGTTTCTAAAGAGGCAATACAGGAGTATTTTAAAAAAGTGAATCTTCCAAAGATACCAGAGAATATGCAATATATGTTAAATGATAAGATAACAGTGATGGAAATTACAGAAGCTATAAAAAGGCAAAAGAAGAATAAAACTCCGGGACCTGATGGTCTCCCAGCAGAATTTTATATAGCTTTACAAGATATAGTAAGCCTGATGTTGAAAATCTCTGTAATGAAACTTTTTTGGTGACAAAAATACCAAGTTCCTGAACAGAAGCCAATATTTCTCTTATACCTAAAGATGATACTGATCTCACACAAATTAAAAACTATAGCGGAAAGAATGAAGAAATTCTTAAATGAATTTATTCACTCAGACCAAAATGGCTTTTTGCCTAAAAGACATATAAAGAATAACTTAAGGATCATTTTAAATGTGTTGGAATATTATGAAAAGCATCCGGGGAAACAGACGGCTCTTATATTCTTGGACACAGAAAAAGCTTTTGATAATCTCAATTGGCAATTTATGTTTCAACAATTGAGGGAGATGGACTTTGGTGAAAATTTTATAAATGCAATTCAAGCAATTTATAATAAACAATCAGCAAAGATACTTTTAAACGGAGATTATACAGACAGTTTTGATATTAAAAAAGGCACAAGTCAGGGATGCCCTCTATCTCCTTTGTTATTCATTCTTACATTGGAAGTGTGTAAGATGCTAAGAAAAAGACACAGGCATGTCTTGAGCAGAGGTTTGAAGCTACAGGACACAGCTTGTCAAACTCTGAGTTTATTGCTTCTTATATACTTGTTACATACATAGGCTTTACCATTAAATGCTGACAAAGGTTTCTTCATTGGAAAATGGCTTCATGTAAGCAACTATTTTCTAGTAACACATTACATGGTCAAACACCAGGTAAAGAGCAAACAGGAGAAGGAAGAGATAGGAAGTAACTTAAGCATGTTATCTATTTAGTTAGGTAAGGCATTAAGTGAAAAGGGTATGACCTTCTGGCTGCTTCACTGGGACAAAGGGTATCAAAAGGTTATGAGGTTTGGGAGGGGGGGAAGCATGGCAGTTTGCTGCACATGCATTTTTCCCCACATCTCACTCTTCTCTATTTTATTAGTGAGGATAGTATCCTAAGCTGGAGTAGTTAGTGGGTCTTAGTCAGGGGACATATAACTTTGCATTTGTTTATACAAAACATAACTTGTTCCTGTGGTAAATTAATGGTAGTTTAGTAGGGAAAATTGAAAGTAGAGAAAAAAAGACATTGAATAACCATATAGGTGCCTAAAGGATACCTCTTGAAAGGAGGTACAATTTAAAATTCTTTGACTGACATGTATACAATGAGGTTTTTTAGATGAAGTAGTACAATTGACAATTTTTGCACAAGTAAGATTTGTAGGAACAGCTACAATTGGTATATGTAAAACAATAGCACCAAGGGGTAACATATAAGAGATAGGACCCCAGTTTGACATAGTTGCATAATGAAATTCATTGTCTGATAGAAAATTGCTTAAACCAGTATAATTTTTTAAAACTGAAGCTGGAACACGCACAGGTATAAGACAGGTAGAGAGTAGATTTTCGATATCATATGATTCAGAAATACAAAAGTCTGTCACTTGCGTGACATTAGCTAATTGCACCCAAATATTATATTTCATCCGTGATTCTAAAGAATGAGGTGGGAAAGCTTGAGCCCCCACACAACAATTAAGAAGGAAAGAGAGGCAAAGAATGACTAAGGAATTTGGCAGTGCATAAATTCTCTGGTGTAGGTTCTTTTCCTTGTTGCCGCAAAACCATTTGTGTTTTGGATGTTAGGTTTTTCACATCGCCCCAGGTTGCTGGGGCGATGGCGAGAGCGAAAGGAACATTGTGCTGTCTGAAGAGTCACCTGCTTCATTTCCAGTATTGGGTTCTGGACTTGATGCCATGACATCTTTGGCTGGTTGCACACACCGGGCTGGAATCCAGAGAGGGCCTGTAGGAGCAAGCACAGCAGCATAGCCTCGCCCCCAAGTTAGTAAGGGAATTGGACATAACCAGGTTTTATCAAGCAATTGCCAATAACATACCAATGGATTAGGGAGCACAGCTTTCTGTTGAAAGTGACACTGGTAGGCAATAGTTTTTTAAAAAGAAATATTTAGCTGATTTAAAGTTATTAGGACTTTATTGACTTGATGAATTATCCATGCCAAATTAGGTACCCTTGATCCCTCCTTTTTTATTTGTTTGCAAAGGCAGTCCTTAAAGGACCGATACATATGTGAGAAACAAAGGATAGCTGCTGTTAAAAGTTAAAAACAAAGTCATAAGATTGGGGCCGATCCTGGGCATGATGTAAGCACCTGGAAAATTAAAAATAAGTTGGCACACATAATGAGAGTCAGAGATTAAGTTAAAAGTCTGTTGAGAAAAGGTATGGAAAGCTAAAATAGCAGCAAATAATTCTGAGTGTTGTGATGAGGATTGCACTGCAGTGTAGGCAAATGATATGAAATACAGCCTATATAGTCAGCACTGAAGAGATAAGTTTTTCTGAAAATAAAATTGAAAATCAAATTTTGGGTTAGGAAGGACAATATTAATTAAATCAGTCTCATTTCAAGGACAAGCTCGATTGTGTCCTAAGGTTATTTCAGCAACAGCCTGGATAAAAGATAAAACATTTTGGGATGGGATAAGTGAAGCCATTCAATACAATATACTTTTTGTGCTTCTAACACAGCTAAAACTCCTGTAAGTAGCTTACTAGTAAGAAATATCAAAAAGTGTTAAATGACAATTTTTATGTGGAATTCTGTCCACAAATTGAGTACTCAAGTACTTAATTTGCTCAACTGTGGTAAGTGCTACAGGAACTACAATGAGATCTCCAGGTTGTTTTCCTTTGGTCGGTTTGCTGCACACGCATTTTTCCCCACAGAAGTGCTGGCTAGGAATATTAGACAAGATTTGGAGATTAAAGGACTGGAGATAAAAGATCAGAAATATAAATTACAGGCTTTTGCAGACGATTTGGTTTTTATCTTAGAGGAGCCATTGGAAACAGCCACTAAACTTTTGCAGAAAATAGAGAAATTGGGAGAAGTGGCTGGGTTGAAAATAAATAGGGAAAAGATTAAAGTACTCACAAAAAATCTAACAGAGAAACAGAAACTTCAACTTGTTAAAAAGACAAATCTCCAGATAGCCAAAAAAGGGAAATATTTAGGTATCTATTTAACATCAAAATATATAACAGTAAAAGAGGACAACTATGAAAGATTATTGAAACAAATAAAACTAGATTTGGAAAAGTAGAAAAACCTTCAACTGTCATTGTTAGGAAAGATAGCAACTGTTAAGATGAACATTTTACCTAAGATACTTTTTTTATTTCAGACAGTCCCCGTCAAATTAAAGCAGAAATTTTTTGATGATTTAAATGCAACAATAATGAGATTTATATGGCAAGGAAAAAAAGCAAGAATTAAAATTAAATTACTACAAGAATCTAAAGATAGAGGGGGCTTTGAGCTCCCGGGCTGGAGACTTTATTATCAAGCAGCTATTTTGCTTTGGCTTAAAGAATGAATTATGCTGAGAAACATTATACTGACTTCTTTATTTAGAGGGACATGATTTGCAGCTGGGTTGGCATGCATTTTTATGGTACAAGAAAAACAAAGTACATAAATATTTTCAAACTCATGCCATAAGGAATGTATTACTTTTAGAATGGGAGAGAATTAAACATAAAATTTATATGAAAATACCTGAGTGGCTTTCAACAATGGAAGCATTTGCTTATCCAAACTTAATTAACTATGACAAACTTGTTATATATAAAGACATTTTAGATAAAGATGGAGAACTTAAAGACAGGCAAGTTCTTCAACAACATGGTATCGATTTAACATGCTGGTCTTACCTGCAAATTCAAACAAGATATGAGAAAGATGTAAAATTAATGGGATTCTACAAAGAACAGACACCATTAGATAAAATACTCTTAAAAACAGATGAAAATCTGATCAAGAAACTTTATAAATTTTTGTTAAGCTGGAAGATGGAAGAAGAACAAACTAAAAGAAACAATGATAGTGTGGGCAAGGAACTTTGGTTACTCTATAGACTTACAAGATTGGCAAAAACTTTGGGATCGAAATATTAAATTTACTAAAGCAGCTGCATATAAGGAAAACGTATATAAAATATGTGGTTAGAAAAGATGATTAAAATAAAGATAGAATTTAAACCGGAACTGTGTTTGCTAGGAATATTAGGATTTAATTATGGAAAAGAGAATGAGTACTTAATATTACATGTATTAACAGCTGTGAGAATAGCATTTGCCCAATTCTGGAAAAATGAAAATCTACCATCTGACCAGATTATAATAAGAAAAATACTCAAATGTGCAGAAATGGACAGATTAACTTTAGGAAAGAAAGAAAAAGAAGACTCAATCTATCTTAAAACATGGTATAAATTTTACCAATGGTTAGCAATATGATAGAATGAGAAAAGGATATGAAACTTAATGAGATAATTGATATTTTGTATTTAAATTTCATATTTATTCCTATGAATTTTTCTTCTTTTTTATTTGTGATTTTAACAATAATTATAACCAATAAGTAACATATTAATGTGTTAAAGTTATTATAATTAATTAGTAATATATTAGTAATATTATATTAAGTATTGCTATTTTATATTAATTACTATTATTGAATATGTATACCCGGACAGGTTTACTTGCTGAAGCGTTGACTTATTGTGGGGGACAACCCCACTATTGTACCTATCCCTTCCCCTGGTCTAACCTTTTTTGTTTATTACCCCTTGTCATACCCTTATTGACCCCACTTCCCCTTTACCCTTATAAAATTTAATAAAATATTTATATATATATTAAAAAAAAGACTTCAGCTCAGGTTTAAGCATCTTCGTAGCTTCAGCTAACAGTCAAAAAGTTATTTTTATTTTTTAATTTGTTTTTTCTTTTTCTAGTCAGAGTTCATAAAAATTGGGGAATTTTAATAACCCACAATAAAACAATCCAGAGCTATAGATTATTTCAAAAATAATGTAATAAAACTGTAAGATCCTGCCTCAACTAGTCCTCCCAAGGAAGTAGAACTCTTGAAACAGGCATCGTCTCCAAAGGAACTTTTATTGAGAGATAGTGATAGCAAGGGAGCAAAGCAAGATCTAAAGTCACATTAAACTATTCCCCTCCCAAACTCCACCCCAACAGCCAAATTTCCAGTTTCAGTTCATCCAATCCCCAGGTGTGAAGTTGTTATGGGAACCAAAGTGATAAGCGCAGTTCCCAGGCACCATTCCTGGGGTTTTGTTTCTCTTTCAATGTCCTCCCATCAAGGTAGAGATAAGACTGATGACCCATGGCACATTCCTTCTTCCATTCACATCCAGAGGCATTAAAGGGATAACAAGCAAAGTGGAGGAAACACAGATTCCCCCCCCCCAGCAGAATGACAAAAACCACAAATTTCTATCCTTATACTTCTCCATCAAAATTAAGAAAAGATACTTTACACTTCCTTCTTTTAGGTTGCATCCAGCAACCCTTTTCCTTGTTCTTTAACAATAAATGGTAAAAGCTTCAAAAAGGAGTAAAAGGCTGTGACTAAAGAAAGCTTCTTTTAGTTAATAAAGATAATAGTTTCATAGATTAAGAAATGAAAGGCACAACTTATTGTCTGTTTGAAAAATAAATTCCAGAATGACTGTTTTATCCAACAATTGCAGCCCGGCCTCCCAGCTTCGGCTCACCAACTGCTTTAAAACACAGCTTCTGAAACTACTTTCCAATTGTTGCTGTTTTCCAAGGATCTTGAGGGATTATTCTAGGACTTTTTCTAAACCAGGAGAGTCAGATAAATAAAAGGAGAGCCTGTTCCTTCTGTTAGTAAGTTGGAAAAAAATGACAGTCCATAGATATTCCCTCTCTGGGCATGTCAGTTGCTGGCCATATCACAGGAAGTCTCCGTTTCGGAGCTTTTTCTCATGTGACTCATTGTTTTATTTAAATTACTTTTATTGCTACTCACCGTATGTGTCAGAATTTTGGGTGATTCACAAAACCACAATAAAGCCAAAGGAAACAATAAAGCCATAAAAAATAAAGTTTCTCTCCTGTTTAACATTTACATGAAACTGCTGGTGAGGTCATCTGATGACATAGGGTGCAGTATCATCAGTATGCTGATGTTACCCAGTAGCAGTGTACATTTCTATCCTTGGCTGACCAGATGATAATTATTGTGATGGTGTACAAGTGCTTGGAGGCAGTAAGGAACTGAATAGGGATGAACCAGCTTTGGGTCAACTCTGGCAAGGTGAAGTGGCTTTGGATTTTTGCCTTGTCATCTTTGACTCTGGCAAGGTTGCACTACCTTGGACTGAGCTTGTCTGCAATTTGGGGAACTTTCAGGATTTGCATCCCATGCTTGTGTGCCTATTACACCCTTTCTTGGACCAGGAAGTCTTGTTCACTGTCACTCATGCCTTCGTCAATTCCCAGTTGGAATATTGCAATATGCTTTACATAGAGCTGCTCTAGAATAGACCACTTGGAAGTTAAAACTGGTGTAGAATGTAGCAATGGCACTGTATTTGTTCATGGGTTCAACCATATTACACCTCAATTGTGTGAGCTGCATCAAGTCCTAGTTTCCTTCCAAGTGCAATTCAAAGTGCTTTAAAGCACTAAATGGCATAGCACTGGGTTATTTGTCAGCATGCCTATCCCTAAGAATATGCCTGTGCCACTAGAATGAGTAAAGTAGTGTAGCGGGGCTGTCTTAGAGTGTTTGCAGGAGTTTGGCTGGGAAGGGAGAGATTGGGACAGCTGCTGCTGGTTTGGATGTGGCAGGGGTGGATGAAGGGAAAGGATAGAAAAAGGGAAGGAAGGAAAGGGAAGGGGTGGCTGTTGGAGTTTGTCAGGTGAAGGTAAAGAGAGATTGGAGGTTTTAAGCTGATCCCTTCGTGTGGAGCAGCAGTTCTCAACCTGTGGGTTGCGACCCCATTTAGGGTCGAATGACCATTTCACGGGGGTCGCCAAACAATGCAGTCCACCAATTTTTTTCCCCTTTTCCTTAGCTGTGCTACTCCCTTTTATTCTATTGGCTTTTGAAAGCCAACAGAATAGCCTCTCTTGAACAGAGTCTAATTCTATTGGCTTTCAAAAGCCAATAGGAATTGTCCAGGCTGTCTCTGCCCTGCTGAGCCCGCCAAAGTTCCATTCTGCAAACGGTGCTGCAAGTTGTCTGCAGTGAAGGCGAGCTGTCTGGAAGTTTCCACCCTTCCCTGCTGAGCAACTACTAAAAATGTAAGTAAAAGAGGGCCAGGGGTGGGAGGTGGGAGGCCGGCGGGCGCAGGGAGGGTTGCTGGCACGCATGAACTCCATTCACCTCTGATTTACAGGCAAGCTCAAAAAATATCTATACAAACAAACCACAAAGAAACCATTTAAGCGTCTTCCATCTGCATTGACACTTGGGCTGCAGTGTCTGATTAATTGTGTCTCTTCAGGAAATGGAATTTCTTCAAGATAAGGAAAATCTCTTCTCACAATATTGGATCTGGACACCAGAACCCTTATAAAATTCCAAATCAAGGAAGAGACACATGTAAGATCAATACATCTCACAGGGCAAAAAACAATTATCCTATCCAGACATCATATGTCCCCATGGCAAGTACACCTCATGATTAAAGCCCACTATATTAATATAAATACTCTTTTAACATTCTGACTTTATAGCCTAACTTTATCAGCTGAATTGTTTATTTGTTTTGCTGTCCAATAAACTCTATCGCCACTTCAAGCTTATTTACCCAGCTACAGAATGGACTAGATGTTTCTTCTAACAGAATTTTAATTTTTGGCTGAAATTATTACACAGCCCAGTTGTATTGGTTCCTTTAATTATAACAGATAACTACAACTCCATCTGAGAAAAAAAACATTTCCAAGAAATCATATTTCTGTGGCGGTTTTTGGCAACACTCCTTTTGACAATGGATTAGGACAAGCCAACTCAGTTTAAAACAAAGGATTATAAATATAGGTGGTCATTTGGATTATGCAGCTTGTATTAGTGATTTATTTAACGCCCAATTTACAAAATACAAATCAGCCAATTATCCGGATAAGCCATCCTGGAAACAGTGAGGGAATGGCTCCCACTGCCTTGGCCTCCTGGAAAGAAATAGCCATGGATTTTATAGTGGAATTACCTGAAAGCAATGGAAATACTGTCATCTGGATGGTTACAGACTTGTTTTCCAAACAGGTGCACTTTATCCCTTGCCAAAACATTCCTAACCCAAAAACCATAGTGAAACTATTCGTGCAGCACATCTACAGACTGCATGGGGCATCCCAGCACATCATATCTGATAGGGGAGTGCAATTTACGTCAGCATTTTGGAAGCACTTTTATCCCTCTTAGGAACTCGGAGTGTATCCAAAGCTTCCTTAGCAATAAGATGGGAGACCCCAGGATAGGCCAAGAGGAGGGGCAAGGGGATGGTGAAAGGGCAGCAGGGCAGGAGTTCCCTCAGATCCTCCCTCTCCTTTCTTTCTTTCCTTACTAAGTACAGAGTGGTGGGAAAATATTTGAGATGAGAGAGGGAGAAAAACAGGCAAGAAACACAGCTGGGGAGGTGTCACCTCCCCAGCATGCACCCAGAGGGCAGGGCTGACACACCAAGGGCTGGTTCCTCGCTGTTTCCAGATGGTCTTGTGGAGCTAAGACTGAATGTGTTTCAGCATAGATGGCCACCACAAAATTGTACATTGGCTCCCAGCCAGCCTGGGCCAGGGCCGAGGCAGCGGGGGCCGTTCCCTTACTGTTTTTCAGGATGGCTTCGCAGGCCACATGAAACCACTTCGCAGTGGTTCCTTCCATTCGGGTTGATGGCTGCCCCGTCTCAGGGTCACCTTTCTCGATCTCTTTTCCCACTTGTCTTTCTTGCCAACGCCCATCGACCACCGAGGTTTGTGGTTGCGCATTTCCACTTCTTCCCCTGAGGAGCACGATGTCTCGGATCCCGATAGCTGGTGAGATCCCAGTCGAGGGGAAGGCTCCCTTTCTACGGGGTTTTCTCCCTTCCCTGCCTTCCAGGTTGACTATTACTGCAGATCCTGTCTCATGTAAGGACCCACCTCAATCCCACAACTTAAGAAAGCAGAACTCTTGGAAACAATTTCTTCCAACAGGAACTTTTATTAAGAGTAGTTGATAGCAGGCATAATAGATAGGATCTGAGGGATTCTTTACCGATCAATACTTTAAAGGGTCCCTAAGCAAACATCAGACCACATTTCATCCGGACGGTTCAGACCAGCCAATCCCCAGTTGTTAAGTCCATCGTGAGAAAGGGAAGATAACATCGGCCCGGCTCCATTTGTAGTACAATGTTCCACAGCTCTTCACACCTCCTTTTGAGACTGGAGAAATAAGCCAGGTTCTAGATGTTTGTATTCCCCCCCCCCTTTTCCTAGCTGCCAGGTTAGGGAGAAGAAAGTTCAGAGAGATACATAGTGCAGGAGGCTATTTGTTACATAGTAATGGGCAGCAGACCCAGCGGCAATAAATGAAAGGTTACATTGTAGCAAATAGAGGAACGGAAAATCATAACCCCGCAGGCATATCCCCCCTCCCCCTTGGGAGTACGGCAGAATCCAGGGGAAGGTAAGATTTGGTTTTAGATCAGAGGCAGTGGATAGAAATGAAATATAAATGCATTCTAACAGGACCGCTGGTTTGAAAGAGGGGTCAAAAAGACCATCTATGTCAAAACTGAATAGCCCTTCAGTCTACAATGCAGTCCTTTCAACAGTTCCAAGAAGGCTCCATACCCATTTCCACTACACAGGTGACCCTGATAACACAGATAAACCTTCAGGTGACCTCAATGATGGTCTAAATGAATACAAATGACCAGCTGTCTCCAAGGAGTATAAATCGTTCCATTCTCTACCATTCAATCAGCTTCTTAGATGAGAAGTGAAACATCTTCAAAGAAAAACAAGGAAGTCTAGTTGCCTCATGAAAAAGCATCTTTGGAGCACTGTCCTGTATTAAACTGAATTGTGTAAACTGATTATAGTCACATCGACTTGACCCACCATAGCGGGTAGCCAGGGAATGATAGGGGGTTCCCTCTTGTAAGATGGACCAAGGCCTTCTTGATGGTGACTCCTTTTTGTTGAACATTATCATCTTGGAGATAAGACTGCTCCCCACTTTTACACTTTTTCACAAGGTGCTGAAATATGGTTTTGTCAATGGGCCTGAGGACCCCAGAATGGGATGGACTCCATCAAATGTTTTATTTAATTGTTGTTGCCAGGGGGATGGGACTGCTTTTTTTTAAATTTTTTGTGTGGTAATGGGTTTTTTATTTATAAATGCCTAGAGTCACTGAATAAATTGGGTGGCCATATACATTTTCTTAAATCAATAAAAATAAATGAAAGCAGCATGTAAATCATATTAATAAATATTTTAAAGAAAATTACTCCATATGTCTTGAAAAAATTACATGTGGCTTAATTTATCTTGATAGATTATCATAGTAGACTAATGTAAATCATCAAAATTGATTGCTATTGCTTAAGAAAATATTTTTTTAATTTATTGAACATTTTATCACTGTTTTATCCGGAAAGAACAAACTAAAATATCTACAAAATATAAGAAAATCTAATTGCAAAGACAAACAAGCATAAAACATTTACTTTAGATGAGAAATATTCATTCCTTAATATAAACACTGTCTTGTCTGAATGGAATAATTTGATTTGAAAATAACGGTTATTCTTGTTGTGTGTTTTGATTCCAATATATCTGACAATGATAGGAAATTAACCAGACCTTTCCTGAATTGCTTCATCTAGTACTAATAGTTGCATTTTTTATAGTAGTATATTCATTTTTGTGCTGTTAGTTTTATGAATACAAACACAACCATGAACACGTTTTGGACAACAAAACATCTGATTTATATAATTTATTTTTTTCCTGTTTTATCACATAACACTAGCATCACTTAGGACCCAGCATATTTTCTGGCTTTACCCACTGATCAAATTGTTCTGCTGTAAGAAATCCAAGTTTGATAGCAGTAGCTTTTAATGTCAGCCCTTCTTTATGTGCAGCTTTGGCAATCTTGGCTGCTTTGTCATAACCTAATAAAAAGGAAAAGTATGTCATATAAGATTAATTCTGTATTTTGGACCATCAAGAAACAACTTCAGTGACAAGTCATCCAAGGCAACCAACTAGAATTGTACTACCGTGTCTTATTTACACCAATTCTTATTTTCGGGGGAAGTCTTACTTTAGGACCGCTGCAGCCAGGCCATCTCGTGGTTGCACAAGTTCTTCTGCGGCCACTTGCAGCCACATGCCATATGGTGTATTGCGTCACTACTGCTGCTCACGGCACGAGGCTGCATGGCTCGTGATGATTGTGCTGCTGCCACTACTTGCGGCAGTGACTATTCAAAATTACGATGGTGTTGAACAAAGGGACTTTGATACCCAAAAGTTATGGCTGTTGATCACTGGTGCCCTAAGTTACAAACCCTCTGCAATCATGTGATTGCCATATGTAGTCTTCCCTGTCAGCTTCTACAGAAAGTGAACAGGTAAGCCAGTGGGCAAGTTCATAAGCCACTTAGTTACTAGGTGCAGCATGCCTCCCCTCCTCCAGCTAAAGAAAAGATAGGGAAGACACTGCATTGAAGAATGAAACTGGGACAGCTTTGGTTCTCCACATAATGTCCCACTTCCTTTTCTCATATCAGACTGGAGGCTCTCTCCAGCCCATGTAAGGCAGAGCAGGGTGTGCTAAGTGGAGCACTTGTAATTGTTTTATCTGATGAAATGTTAAAGAACAATCAGAAGAAGCTATTTTTATAAAAATTTGTACAGATAGTCTTTGAGTTATGACCATAATGAAGCCTGCCAATTAGTGAGGTACCCATGATTGTCTTGCTCAACAACTGCTCAACAATGATAACATGGACAAAAAATGTTGGGCACAATATAGAATTAGAAAAATGGAAAAATCTTTGGGAAAGAAACTATAAATTGACAATGGCAATTGCCTATAAAGAAAATCTATATGTTTTATAGATGGCATTTACTACTTGCGAGATTAGCAAAAATGTTTAAAAACATATCTAGTAATTGTTGGAAATGTAAGCAAAAACCAGGCACGTACTATCATCTTTGGTGGACATGCCCTTAAGCAAAAAATTTTGGACAAAAGTACATATATCTGGTTAGAAAAGATGTTAAGAAAACATGTGGATTTAAAACCAGAACTATTTTTATTAGGTATGATAATACCTAATATGATAAAGAAAATGAATATTTAATGTTGCCATGTATTAACAATCAAGAATTTTATTTGCTCAGCACTAGAAAAATGAAGAAATGCCATCTGAAGAAGATAATCAAGAAAATACTGGACTGTGCAGAAATGGATACTTACGCTGAATATTAAAGAAAAACAAGATACAGAATATTTTCAAATATGGGACATATTTGGCTGAAAAACAGGGTAGTAATTAGGAATTTAATGTGTATTACCAAGTAAAACAAATGGACCCAGACAACACATTGTTTATGAAGCACCTATGAATTGTAAATATAGAAAACTAATAAAATATTATAAAAAAAACAATTGCTGTCCTTGACCTCCCAGGTACAGTTACTAAGCAGGTTATATACAAATACAGTGAGAGAAAAAAATATTTGATCCGCTGCTGATTTTGTACATTTGCCCAATGACAAAAAAATGACCAGTTTATCATTTTAATGGTAGGTTTATTTTAACAGTGAGAGACAGAATAACAACAATATTATTGAGGCTGATGTTTGGCAGCTCAAACCTTCAGCTCCCTCCATAGATTTTCTATGGGATTAAAAACTGGAGACAGGTTAGGCCACTCTAGGACCTTAATGTGCTTCTTCTTGAGCCACTCCTTTGTTGCCTTGGCTTTGGGTCATTGCCATGCTAGAATACCCATCCACGACCCATTTTCAATGCCCTGGCTGAGGGAAGGAGATTCTCACCCAAGATTTGATGGTACATGGGCCCCGTCCATTGTCCCTTTGATGCGGTGAAGTTGTCCTGTTCCCTTAGCAGAAAAACACCCCCAAAGCATAATGGTTCCACCTCCAGGTTTGACGGTGGGGATGGTGTTCCTGGGGTCATAGGCAGCATTCCTCCTTCTCCAAACACAGCAAGTTGAGTTGATGCCAAAGAGCTCAATTTTGGTCTGATCTGACCACAACACGTTCACCCAGTTCTCCTCTGAATCATTCAGATGTTCACTGGCTACCTTCTGATGGGCCAATACATGTGCTTTCTTGAGCAGGAGGACCTTGCGGGCACTGCAAGATTTCAATCCTTTACGGCATAGTGAGTTACCAATTGTTTTCTTGGTGACTATGGTCCCAGCTGCCCTGAGATCATTGACAAGATCCTCCCATGTAGTTCTGGACTGATTCCTCACTGTTCTCATGATCATTGGAACTCCGTGAGGTGAGATTTTGCATGGAGCCCCAGACCGAGGGAGAGTGACAGTTATTTTGTGTTTCTTCCATTTGCAAATAATCGCACCAACTATTGTCACCTTCTCACCAAGCTGCTTGACAATAGTCTTGTAGTCCATTCCAGCCGTGTGTAGGTCTACAATCTTGTCCCTGACATCCTTGGACAGCTCTTTGATCTTGGCCATGGTAGAGAGTTTAGAATCTGATTGTTTCTGTGGACAGGTGTTTTATACAGGTAACAAGCTGACATTAGAAGCACTCCCTTTAAGAGACTGCTCCTAATCTCAGCTTGTTACCTGTATAAAAGACACCTGGGAGTCAGAAATCTTGCTGATTGATAGGGGGTCAAATACTTATTTCACTCATTAAAATGCAAATCAATTTATAACTTTTTTGAAATGCATTTTTCTGGATTTCTTTGTTATTATGTCTGTCATTGTTAAAATAAACCTACCATTAAAATTATAGACTGATCATTTGTTTGTCAGTGGGCAAACATACAAAATCAACAGGGGATTAAATATTTTTTTCCCTCACTGTAGGTTGTTAAATAAACAGTGTGAAAGAACTGCCTGCTGAAAAAGGCAGGCAGCTCCTTTCCATGAACACAACTGGCATGCCAGACTGGAAAAAGGAGGCTTGGATCCTGATGAGAGTCTTCTTTCCAGTCCAAGGAAGGCAGGGCACAAATCCCACAGTCCAGCTTCATTTCTCTGCATAGTACATTTCTACTCTGCCTTCACTGCACTGGAGAGAAGGCCTCTCCAACCATAGATGAGAGAGAAAGTGGAATGCTGTGTGAAGAACTGAAGCTGTCCAAGAGAAGGCTTTCTCTCCAGCCCAGGGAAAATACGGTAGGGCAGAAAAATGCTACACAAAGTTTCACTACTCCCCACAGCATTTTGTTCTTCCTTCCCACTCTGGATAGGTAAGAAAGACTTTCTAGCATCCAGAAGAGAGATGAGCTAGGCATAGAAAGGAAGCTCAGATCATTAGGATATACACTTCTTTTTTTCTAGCCCAGCACTCTGATTCTGTCCATGGAGGAAACTGTCTGCCCTCTTTCAACAGCTAGTTCTTTTGCTCCATTTAATGATCGACTTAGCAACTACACCTGAGGGGAGTAAAGAGAGCAATTGTCAAGCGAGGCAATCATTTGGTTGTCTAATTTAATGTCTGCAAACTTTTACATTTGTAATAAGCAGGCTCCACTGTGGTCATAACTCAAGGACTATCTGGATAACATTTTGTAAAAAGAGCTTTTGTTTTTCTGATTATCCATTAACTTTTCATCAGATAAAACAGTTACAAATTCATAAATGTTTTTACTTAGTTTGACTTATAATGGTTCTTTTTGTCTGGAACAAATTTTTGTTACCACCAGTTTCCCTGATGTAAAGATTGAGTTAACTCTTATTTTCCATTTATCGAGAGGTATTACAACTTCATTAGAAAGAAAATAAAATTGACTTTTAACAGTTTGCATTTCCAAAAATGGGGAACAAGAATATTGCCTGTTTCTTTTTAGACTATTTACAAGAGTAGTAGTTTTCAAGACACATTCACATGTACCCATGTTCATTCATACATGCACACACACACACAAACAAACGAGAATCATGAATATAAGGAATGAAATCCTCAGTTGAACATTACAGAAGGAAGGAAGGAAGGAAGGAAGGAAGGAAGGAAGGAAGGAAGGAAGGAAGGAAGGAAGGAAGGAAGGAAGGAAGGAAGGAAGGATAGATAGAAACCTACATCACATGTCTGCTATAGGAGAACTGTTATCTGAAAACAACATAATAATAACAGGCCTTCCTTTCTCAATGAGAATAGATACTATATAGATTCACATATCCTACCACCTAACAAAATCTATTTCTCCTCTTCTTTGTATGCCAAATGAAAGTATAAAGATCCCATAATGGCAATTTTAACACCTTCTGAGGCATAATATCTGCCCTCTTAATCTTACTATTTTGCATGATACCCTTCTATTTTCTACTTGTCTAGTAAATCTCCAACAATTTATAAAAACAAACTTTATGTATTATTCTGAAAATATACCTATTTTTGAAATGCCTACATTTTTAGCATATTTATTTAAAATATTTATTAGATACTTACCAATGTAGGGATTAAGGGCAGTCACCAACATTAATGATTCATTCATTAACTTATTTATCCTCTCTGTGTTGGCTTCTATTCCAATTACACAATTTTCAGTGAAAGAAACACAGGCATCTCCTAAGAGTCGTGCAGAATGTAACACATTTCTAATCTAAATAAATTAAAAATAATTAATAATTTAACAAAAAATTGTTCAGACTGACTACTACATTGATTAATTTTACCACACTTACAGCAGAATATTAAAGATAAATATTTATATGATAAAACAACAGGCCCAAAAGAAGACACTTGATATAATAGACAACACCCTACTTCTTGATAAAACCAACTACACTCAATGTGTGGTCCTCAATAGAATTACATCTATGTGGAGTTGTATGCAGTGGGTTCCTCAAGGTTCTGTCTTGGTCCCAGTGCTCTTCAACATCTTCATAAATAACCTAGATAAGAGGATTGAGGCACTCATCAAATTTGCAGATGCACATATCTCAGGGAACAATTAGAAAAACAGACTCAAGATTCAGAAGGACCTTAGTACAATTGAGCATTGGGCCCTATCCAAAAAGATGCAGTTCAATGGAAAGAAAAGCAGGATCCTACACTTAAGCAGGAAAAAACAGATGCACAGATACAGGATAAAAAATAAAATAAAAAGTTAAAGCAGTCCTGGGCTGCATCAAGAGAGAGATGGTGTCAAGATCAAGGTAATGACAGAATTGCTATGTGCTATATTGTGTATTTGGATATTCATCCAGTTCTGGTCACCATGAACACAAAAAAGATTCTGAGGCCCTAGAAAGAGTATAGAGAAAAGCAACACAGATGATCTTTGGTCTGGAGGCTAAATCCTATGACAAATGGCTAAAGAAACTAAGTATGTTTAGCTCACAAGAGAAGATTAAGAAGAGACATAATAGCAGTTTTCCAATACTTGAAGAATTGTCACAGGGAAGAGAACCTCAATTTATTCTCCAAAGCACCTGAGGGTAGGACAAGAACAAAAGCTGGAAGTTCATCAGAGGAAAATCCAGCCAAGAAATAAGGAAAAATTTCCTGACATTAAGAACTTTTAAGCAATGGAACAGCTTGCTTCCTGGAATTGTGGGTGCTTTATTGCTGGATGTTTTCAAGAAAAGTTTGGACAAACATTTGTTCAAGATGGTATGGGGATTTCTGCCTTGGGTAGAAGATTGAACTAAAAGATATCCAAGGTCCTTTCCAATCCTATAATTAGATGTTTTCAAATTTGCTTCTTTTGGGGTGGGGGGAGTGTTCATATGTTTTAAGAAACTAATGGCATATATATGGTCACTAAACAAATGGTTATAAGTTGAGAACTATCTGTATTCCCACAAGGCATTGAACAAATATAACAGTAACAGAAAACCATCAAATTGAACCTGGATTGCTCAGAAGGAAAAAAAAACACAATGAGGTTCTTACTTCTTCTTATATTTTCTTAATGTTGGCAGTAAGGAGCCAACATTCTTTAAAAGACATAAGAGTAAAAAAAGGTTAATATTCTTCTCTTCCATGTGGTAAACATCCTGAAAAGCATCAAAAATATGGGACTTTTCTTGCACTCAGTAATATTGCGGTGAACTTGTTTGTATGTATACAGCTAGTCCTTGACTTACAACAATTAATTTACTGACCATTCGAAGTTACAACCGCACTGAAAAAAATATTTATGATTGTTTTTCACATTTACAACCATTGCAGCATCCCCATTATCATATGACTGATATTTATGACAGGTGCAGTATCTGCAGTCATGTGATCCATCACCTTTGTGACTTTTTGACAAGCAAAGTCAATGGGGAAGCCAGGTTCACTTAACAACCGTGTTACTAACTTAACAACTGCAGTGATTCACTTAACTGTGGCAAGAAAGATTATAAAATGGGGCAAAATTCATTAACAACTCTCTCACTTAACGATAGAAGTTTTGGGCTCAATTGTATCCTAAATTGAAGATTAGGACCAAAAATTGAAATGAACCTATGTATAGAAGGTGACTCCCACAAATGCATCTATCTAGCATTACATATTACAATTCCTTAGTCTCTATCACATAGCGAAATTATGTCATTCAGTTATATTAATTTTAACAAACTTACAATCATAGGCTTAAAGACATTCAATTCAAAATGACCGCTGCTGCCTCCTACTGTAACAGCAGTATGATTTCCCATCACCTGTGCTGCTACCATAGTTATGGCCTCACATTGCGTGGGATTCACTTTTCCTGTGAGGGGACAAATAGAGGTTCGTGAAATTAATTTATTAAATATTGCAATATTTATTTTGCTGTTCATTCTCAAAGGAACTTTGACAACCAAATAATGAATCAAATATTCCTGAAAAGTGTAGCCTTGTAGTTAAGGTGTTGGTCTAGAACAGAAGACACCCAGCTTCAAGCACATTCTTAGCTGATTTTAAGGCAGTCATTTTCACAACATATGCTGTGGGAATAGAATGAAGAAAACTTCCTTTAAAAGTGCTTTGTGTTCCTGGATGAAAGTCAGGATATAAATCTAGAGGATGATGATGATGTTACAAAAATATTGGATTGATGAAATGAATCAAAATCTATTATGAATCCAAAACAATAACTTCAAATCCCTGTGGAATGCCTTGAGAAGCAGAGCATCGTTACTGGTAATAAAATAGCTGAACCTATTTTGGTTTTTTTTTTTGGAAGTGATTTTATTAAAAGTTACAATTATAATGATAAAAAAATACAAACTAAAAAAAGAAAAAAATACAAAGTGCAGAAAAGAAAAATAGAAAGAAAAATATATGAAGTAAAGAAATATATAAAGCAACTATTTCACCCTCATCACAAGTCTGAACAATTTTAGTAATTTATAACCTCTTAAAATACAACAAATGATCTCTTTTTCACATATCTAATATCTTAATCTATAAACAGATTTTAAACCTTGTCATTTCAGTCCTGATCAACAAAACTCCACTAAGAATTACAGAAATAACAACATATCTATTTAACCAACTCTATATTCCTTTATTCTGCTTTTAATAATCTTGATCTTTAATGCATTTAAATAATGTCCTAAAATGTCATTTCATTTCATTTTTACTTTGTTCCTTCCCACAAAATTCTTCAAAACTTTTGCAAATCCAATACAGGAAAATTGTCTGTTTGTTATTTGTATATCCCTTTTAATTATTAAGACATCAGCCACTTTTTTATTCAGTGTAGCATCTTTTTCAATACATTCTTGAGTCTGATGGTTTTAAATCCATTTGTCTTGTTTGATAAAACTACTTCCTCTTCCATAACATCTTTTAATGCAGTCTGTTTATAGAAGTAGGCATTCTTAAAATTATCTTTTGGATCCATTGTTCAAAAATATCTTTTAATATGTCAAATGTATTTTGCTCCATTCTGTATTAGAAGTCAAATTTAAGTGTACTTATTCTTTAAATGTAATTATTAGTTCCTTCTAATTCCCTCTAGCATCCAATCTTCATTCAAGTTCTAACCTATATTTTTAAAAAGACGATAATGTATTTTTGTAAGTCCTGCCTCAACTAGTTCTCTCAAGAAAGCAGAACTCTTCCTCGTAGGTGAGGAAGAACCTCAGTTGCTGAGGAGCTCCATCAAATTTGACACCAAGGGGGGTGCCTTTCGTTCCCGCTGATATGACGCCCCATGGACTGTGCGAGCATTCATGCCCCCTGGTCCCTCTGGGGAGGGTTGGCTGGCCACCCTCTCGGTCAATTTGGTGGTCCCTGCAGCCGTCTCTGGAAGGGGGATTTCTCCCTTCGCTGGTCTCCCCTTCATGCTCCTCCTCGCACTCCTCACTCAACCTTTCCTGGTGGGCTAAATCACTTCCTCCATTTCACACTTCCAGCCAACGTCGGCTACCATGGATGATGGTGATCCCCTTGGCTCTTCTTTCCCAATCCTCCTTCTTCCCCATGTCTATAGACCATTTTGGTTTCTCAGGATCCTCCAGGGTAGCAATTTCCTCCATCCATTCACCAGAGTTTGTGTCTGAGTGAGGTTTTATAGAGGTCTCTTCCCAGCAATCAGCCTCTCCATGTTCACTGCCTGGGTTAGACATCATGTGCTGGATCCCCACAGTGGGGTTTTTGCCACCCCGGGTTGACCACTTTGCAGATCTTGCCTAATGTAGGTCCTGCCTCAGTTAGTTCTCCCAAGAAAGCAGAACTCTTGAAACTGGCATTGTTTCAAAAGGAACTTTTATTGAAAGATAGTGAAAGCAAGAGAAGGCAGGCACAATCTGAAGTTCCCATGTGAAATCATTAGGCTAAATCCCATTGTTAAAAACCCCTCCCAACTGCCCAGTCAATAGAAGCCAATCCAGAGGTGCAAAGATGTTGTGAGAACTCTGGAAAGAAATGAAATAAGATGTTCCCAGGCATCTCTTCCTTGGTGAGGCAAAGCAGATGGTCTCGGGCACTTCCCTCCCCTCTAACATTCCCCGGAAAGGTACATCAAAGCACAGAGGAACAGAATAAACAAAGCAAAGCTAAATACATCACATGAGAGTTCAAAGGTTCAGCATCCTGACAGGGATCTATAGGAATCTGACAAATTTATTTAAATATTAAATTAAATTAAATTAAAAAGTATTTCCTCACAGGTAGTGTTCTTGTAATTCATTCCAAAATAACACAAGTTAAAGATGACACCGATGGCAGCATTAATGAAATGCCCTCTAGTAGTTCTGATATTTTATATTATTTTCTGTGACTGTGAATTTCATACTCAAAAAATGAGATTTTGAATAACAGACAATGGACTTTAAATAACAAGCAGCTTTCTGGAACTATTCCTCCCTTCTTTTCAAATGTGGGGGAAATTCTGGCTTCCGGTTCTGGGCCGCGGTGTTGCGGTTGAGCGAAGAGAGCCGTCTCTTCGCCGGCTGAGTTTCCTCTGCTAGTAGACCCCTGAGTAGGTTGAAGTCGTTCTGGAGGAGCGACTACCGTTGACTGCAGAGGGGCAGCGTCTTCTGTAATCCGAGTATCTCCTTTGGGCCGACGGAGTAAAGATTGGTCAGTAAAATGGCTGATCATTTAGCTGCACCAACCATAAGCCATAAGATCATCTAAGCAAACAGAAACCCACTGTGGAAGATTCAGTGAGATTTTCTTTTACCTCTACCTTCCTTTTTTTCCCTGTGAAAAGCTTTTGGGGGGGGGGATTATTTCCCTACTTTGTTAAAGCGGCGTTTTTGGTGGGGGAAGAGAAGCTAATAAAAAGAAACTAATTTTTTTTATTGGTTGATTTTATTTTTGGATATTTGGGAGCCCTAAGAAATTTCGATCTTTTGGTGAAACTACTCATTGGAATTGTTTTTTTTTTCTTTTGGAGTCTGACTTTGGCTTTCAAATTATTATAAAGGAAAAAGATAAAGAAGCTGTATAGCTGGGTGGGGCAGATATTGACTGATTTCTTCTGAATATAATCTCCCCCAAAAGGATGATGGCTTTAAATATGATAGAAATGGAAGAAACTTGTTTAAATTTCATTTATAAGTATATATTGGATAAAATCCTGGAAAACACTGAGATGATGGTTGCTTACACAAAAGAGATTTCACTTCAATGACAAAATAAAGCACAAGGTGTAAGTAAGCACTTTGAAAGCCAAGAAACAGCAGAGGGGGCTTATATACCCAGATAATTCAGGGTCCGACCGATAGGGGAGGACATACGCTCGAATTGGTATTCCTCTTGGGGCAGTGGAGACGTGATTTCAATTTAAGGGGTATAGTTACTTCTCCCTTGTCATGGTTGGATCACTTCCTGTTGAGGTTAGATTTCTCAGTCCTACTCCCCCACCGCAGGGAGGCGGAACCAATTAGGTGGTCCTGCCCAGGTGTTTAATGGACCCAGAGGGGTTCCAAATAGCGCTTGGGGGTTTTCCTGATTCCCTCCTCCGTGAACCGGCTGAGTCCTTGGTTGCTGCTTGGAATAAGGCGGCATCAGGGGCGTTAGACCGGATCGCGCCTTTGCGACCTCTCCATGGAGGGCACCTTGGTTTACTGAGGAGCTACGGGAGATGAAGCGTCAGAAGAGACGTCTAGAGCGACGCTGGAGGGCTAGTAACTCCGAATCCGACCGGACACTTTTAAGAGCCTATATTAGGACATATTTAGTGGCGATACGAGCAGCAAAATGTTCGCATTTTTCCGCATTTATTGCGTCTGCAGAATCTCGCCCCGCCGCCCTGTTTAGGGTGACCCGTTCCCTACTTAATGTTCGGGAAGCCGGGGAGCCCTTACAGGGTAGGGCGGAAGAATTTGTGCAGTTCCTATCAAACAAAATCGCTCGGATTCGGACAGACCTAGACTCCGATTGGGCAGGGCCTTCTGAGATGACCGGGGCAGGTCTTAGCCCAGTTTTATGGGATGAATTTGAGTCTGTGACCGCTGAGGATGTTGACAGAGCGGTGGGAGCGATGAGCGCCTCCACTTGTTTATTGGACCCATGTCCTTCCTGGTTGGTCTCGGTTGCCAAGGAAATGACACGAAGCTGGCTCCAGGTGTTGATCAACGCTTCGTTGAGGGAGGGGTCTTTCCCGCAATCCTTGAAGGAAGCGGTTGTGAGACCCCTTCTCAAGAAGCCTACCCTGGACCCGGCTGACTTAAATAACTTCCGTCCAGTCTCCAATCTCCCCTTTTTGGGTAAGGTTGTAGAGAGAGTGGTGGCGCTCCAACTCCGACGGTCTCTGGATGAAGCGGATTACCTAGACCCTTTTCAATCTGGCTTCAGGCCCGGCTTCAGCAAAGAAACTGCTTTGGTCATGCTGATGGATGATCTCTGGCGGGCCCGAGACAGGGGTTATTCCTCTGTCTTGGTGCTACTTGACCTCTCAGCGGCTTTTGATACCATCGATCATGGTATCCTTTTGTGACGACTTGGAGGGGTGGGAGTGGGAGGCACCATTTTACGGTGGTTCTCCTCCTACCTCTCTGGCCGGTCGCAATTGGTATTGGTGGGAGGGCAGAGGTCAACCCCAAGGCCCCTTGAATGCGGCGTGCCGCAGGGGTCGGTCCTCTCCCCCCTCCTATTTAACATGAAGCCGCTGGGTGAAATCATCAGACAGCACGGGGTGAGGTTTCATCAGTATGCTGATGATACCCAGCTATATATCTCCTCCCCAAGCTCTCTCAGTGAAGCGGCTGATGTGATGGGCCGTTGCCTTGAAGCCGTGAGGGTCTGGATGGGGGTTAACAGACTCAGGCTCAATCCTGACAAGACCGAGTGGCTTTGGATGTTGCCTCCCAAGGATTATGTTAACTATCCAGTGTTGACTAGCAGGGGAAAATATACCCCCTTTGGAGCGGGCTCGCAACTTGGGTGTCCTCCTTGATCCACAGCTGAAATTGGAACATCATTTGACGGCAGTGGCTGGGAGGACCTTTGCACAAGTTTGTCTGTTGCACCAGTTGCGACCCTACCTGGACTGGGAGGCTCTCCTTACAGTCACTCATGCCCTTGTCACCTCATGTCTGGACTACTGCAACGCGCTCTACATGGGGCTACCCTTGAAAAGTATTCGGAGACTACAGTTGGTCCAGAATGCAGCCGCGCGAGTGATAGTGGGTGCTCCTCGGTACACCCACGTTACACCTATCCTCCGTGAGCTGCACTGGTTGCCTATTGGTCTCCGGGTCCAATTCAAGGTGTTGGTTATTACCTTTAAAGCCCTATATGGCTCAGGGCCAGGCTATTTGTGAGACCGCCTACTACCTCATAGTTCCCTTCGTCTGGTTAGATCCCACAGGCTGGGCCTCCTTCAGGTCCCGTCAGCCAAACAGTGCTATTTGGCGGGGCCGTAGAGGAGGGCTTTCTCTGTGATGGCACCCACGTCTTGGAACCAGCTCCCCCCGGAGATTAGGACCGCTCCGACCCTGTTGGTTTTCCATAAGCTGCTTAAGACCTGGCTTTTCTGGCAGGCCTGAGGTTTATAAAATCTGACCCCTGGATGTTTATAAAATCTAACCCCTGTTATTGTACTGTTTGTTTTGTCATGTTATATGGTGCTTTTATTGTTAGCCGCCTGGAGTCCTGCGGGAGTTGGGCGGTTTATAAATTTTAAAAATAAATAAAATAAATAAAAATAAATATCCAAGAGATTTCTTTTCAACCTTGTCTTCAGCCCACTGAGATGGATGAATCAAATTTCCATTTGGATTATCAACCTATATTGGAAAAGACTCTTGATGTTAAGGAGTAAATGATTTACAACAAGGAGATGGAGGATTTTACCCCAGAAGGACAAGCTGACTTGCAGACATCATCTGACTTTTTGATAGAGAAAAAACTAACAGAAGAGGGGCAATACTTGATCAAAGAGGACTATACATCATCTTATCTACAATCTACTAAAAAAATGATGCCAATTAAATTTTATGCAACTTTTAAAAAGATGGGAAACAATGTTCAGCTACAAGTTATTGAGATCAGCTACAATTCCTATATCAGCTTAATAAAACGGATAATGGGAGACTCACTTTTGGTGTACATCTTATGGCAAGAGATAAGGGGAGATCTATTTGAGGAATTAGAGACTCTATTATGGAAATCGATTTGGAATAGAAAGAAACCCAGAATAAGATATAAATATTGAATTTAAGATTACAGGGATGGGTGGTAAAGGATTTATAGCGACTTGGACTTATTTGGATGTGGATTTTGTCAAAAGGGAGATCATTACAAAAAGATTTAGAATTTAATATTGAAATATAGTAAGAATATGTTTCTTGGAATGATAGATCTTTTTTTCTCTCCCTTTTTTCTTTTCCTTTCCTCTTTCTTCCTTTGTTTCATCTCCTTGGTTTATCTATATTCCTTTTCCTTCGTGTTGTTTTTTCTTTTTCTTTCTTAGTATTTTTATGTGTTTTTAATAATAGGGGTGGTATAATGAGAAAAAGATTGAAATAATGAAAGAGATGAAATTAATAATTGGAGAATTATTGAATAAGAATAGAATATAGTTCAGAGATGTAAGAATTTAATTATGGAAATAATATGTTTAAATAAGAGAAGCTTGGGGTATCTGAACAGTATATAAATGTGTTAGTTTAAGTTTAAATGTTTGAAAAATTAATAAAGCGTAAAACAGGATCTTATGGGATAATGAGCTGTTGAAAATTTTTATTAATGGAATCTATATGGAGTGATATATTAATGAATAAATTTGTTTTAGAAATGTATTAATTTGAATAAACTGTTAGTTTAAGTTTAAACATTTGAAAAACTAATAAAACGTAAAATAGGATTTTATGGGATAGATGACGAATTGTTGAAAATTTTTTATTCATTAACGGAATTTATATGTATGAATTTCTTTTTAGAACTGTATTAATTTGCTTATAATATCCTAAATAGAGAGAGAGGGGAATTTCAAGGAATATTATGTGAGCTGTATATTTATAATATTATTGTTTTTAATTGATAATCCTATCTCCACATTGGTTCTTAAGCCTTGTTGGTGTAAAATGGAAAACTAATAAAATTGTTTTTTAAAAAATGCAGGGGAAATTCTGACTGAAGAAATGGATTATCTCTTCCAGCAGAAGAAGCAGAAGAGAAACAAGAGAAGGAGGAGGAGGGGTGAGGCATTTTACAAAAATCAGGAAGAATGCGGTAAGAAAATCTCCCCTCTCCTTGCTGTATTTAATTAATCTTCGCTTACTTGTAAATAAGATAGATGAACTGCTCCTTTAAAATAGTAACAACTCATTTTTTTTTTCTAATTCAGCAGCTCTCTGCTTCACTGAAACATGGCTGAATGATTCGATTGATAGCTGCTTGCAAATCCCAGGATTTCAGATTCAAAGAGCAGATAGAACTGCAGAAACATTTGTTAAAAAGAAGGGAGGAGGGTATTAACAACTGACAATGTAAAAATGTCACTATTCTAAAGAAATTTTGTGATGTGAACATAGAGACACTATTCATTATTTGCATACCCTATATGCCCCCTGAGAGTTTTCTTCATTCATCCTAATTGCAGTCTACATACCATCCAAAGCTTGAATAAACAAGACATTGAAAACTTTAACTGTCCAAATCCTGTGGGTTAAACAAAAATATCCAGACTTCCTGCTCATTGTTAGGAGACTTTTAACAGCACTAACCTAAGCTAAGAGGTGCCAAGATACACTCAGCATGTCAACTGTCTCACAAGAGGCAAGAATATTTTTAGACCACTGCTACTCTACATTAAAAGATGATTATTGCTCTCTACTAGGAACAGCTGTGGGACATTCTGATTATATGATTCATCTTGTACTGTTTATAGACAAAGACTTAAAATCATAAAACAGTGAAATCTTGGACTGAGGCAGCAAAGTTAAAGCTACAAGTTTGCCTCGACTGCACAGACTGGAACATTTTTGAAGCTGCCTCAGCGGACTTGGATGAACTCACTGACTATCAGGCTTGCTCCAATCTAATCCTTTAGGAAAGAAAAATCCTTGATTCCATTTGGTTGAAGTAAAGGTTCTTTTTCTAAAAAGATATTGGCTGCAGTAAAGTCGAGATAGCTCTGGGTTTCCCTGTGCACTCAAAAGATACAAAAAGGTATCCTCTCATCCTAGCCCTCCCCCAGTGACCAGTCCATCTTCAGCCAATCAGAGCTTGCCAAAGTGTTTTGAGAACGCTGAGATGTTTTGGGGTAATCAACATTCTTTCTCAGGATGCCTGGCCTTGGATTCTGGTGCAAAGGTCTCCCTGAGCTTCTCCGGTTTTTAATCATCTGTCATTCCCTTCCCTTTTTTCCCTATCTTGTTCACACAAAGCTTTATTACCCATCTATCCTCCCCCGCCCCCACAGCCTTTGATGGCAGGATGCCTATGAGGCACCAAGCCAAGCCTGGCAGACCTGACACTGACACTGTGACATCATACGTTAGCTTTTGTGAGCATATGTGTGCCAATCAAAACCTTAATCATCTACAGTAATAATAAACCTTGGTTCACAGCTAAACTCAAAGAGGAAGCCTACAGAAAAGGAGATAGAGTGCTGTACAATCAGGCCAGGAATAAATTAAAAAGGGAAATCAGAGCAGCAAAGAGAAGTTATTCTGAAAAGGTGAAGAATCAGCTCTCTACAAATGAAGCAAATGTGTGGAAAAGCCCAAAAAATATCACTGGTTACAGCAGATGTCCTTCCCTTGCTGAAGAGAATGGGCAACTGGCAGATGACTTAAATGTGTCCTACTGAAGGTTTCAGAGAAGACCACTGTCAACTATCGCTACTCTCTCCATCTCATATACACCAACAATAGCCAAGTCTCCTACACCCACTCTATCCCTCTGTCCCCCCTCCCATTTCTGGTGATCACAGAAAAAGATGTGTGAGATCTGTTTCACAGACAAAAGTCTGGAAAAATAACAGAGCCAAACAGGATAACTACCTCTTGCTTGAAAGTATGTGCTGATCAACTGGCCCTCATCTTCACCCACATCTTTAATAAATCACTGGAGATGGGGTGTTGTCTTATCTAAATGCCTTTTCTCAGCATGATGATGTAGAATCCACTGATTGGGTAATCTCAGCCTTCCTGCTCAGTTGAGACTAAGTCAGAAAACTTGCCACGCCTCCTTGTGGGTTGGATCTTCCCCAGTTTTTGACCAAGGCAAAGAAAAACTTGACGAAGTCCGACGCATTGGCTCCTCCTACACTGACAAAGGCCCAGACGGCCCTAAAGGGTGGGTGTGGATTGTACATCATCATGCTGATGCAAACTTGTCCAGCTTGTAGTGCCTGATGAAGGAGGAAGGGGAGAACAAAGTTGATTTCCTCAATAGATGCCTGGGTAGACCAGGTAGCCGATGTAGCCGCACTGCGAGTGGAGTGGGCAGTGATGTGGCCAGGAACAGGTAGGGATTGAGAGATGTAAGTGCGGGCAATGCACGCCCTAATTCACTTTCCAATGGTTGAAGAAGAAACCTTCTGACCCATGGAAGCCGGTTGAAAGGAAACGAACAATACTTCCGATTTGGAAAAGGCAGAAGTCCGTTTCACATAGTACGCAGAGCCCTGTGTACGTCCAGTTTATGCCACTGCCTTTCTAATCTATGCGAAGGATTGGAACAGTAGTCTGGGAGCACCATCTCCTGGGACCTATGGAACCAGATATTAACTTTTGGGATGAAAGAAGGATCTAGACGAAGCATTATCCTGTCATAAAAGGCGCACAGGTCACTTCTGACCGAAAGGGCAGCCAGCTCTGAGATACGCCTGGCTGATGTGACTGCAATCAAGAAGGCCACTTTCAGGGAAAGTAGTCTTAAAGAACAAGACCTGAGAGGTTCAAATGGCGGTGAAACCAGTGCTTGTAGCACCCATGGTAGATCCCAAGAGGGATAGCGACGAACTGCCGATGGCCTGTTGTTAGTTGCCCCCTTGAGAAAGGAGCTGACTGCTGGATGTTGGGCTAAGGGACCCAAGTTGTCACAGGTGAGGACCGTGGATAAAGCCGCAACCTGTCTGCGGATAGTGTTGGGTATTAACGCCTTATCCAAACCCTCTAAAAGATAATCCAAAACTGGAAGAATTTGCAGTGTTCGGGAAGTATCGGGACATGAAGGTGAGCTTCCGTCAGGTCTATGGAAGACAGAAAATCCTCCCTCCTGATGCTGGCCAGAATGGACTTGAGAGTTGCATCTTGTACCTTTTGTAGTTTAGTCCTTTCAAGTCCAGGATCACCCTCCAATCCCCCGAGGCCTTTGGAACCACGAACAGGATGGAGTAAAAACCCCATCCCTTCTGTTCCGTGGGTACTGGTTGAATGGCCTTTATTTCTAGGTGGTGGGAGATGGCCCTGGACATGAGTTCTGCTTTGGTGGCGTTTCTTATGGTGGAACAAGCTATGAAGCCCTCTGGAGGTTTTGAGAAGAACTCCAGAGTAAGACCATGACGGATGATATCTATGACTCATGAGTCTGTGGTTGTAGCCTCCTAAGTGTCGCTGAATTGAGCCAGGTGTCCTCCTATGGGAGAGGACTCCCTGGAGTCACTTATTCCGTCCATAAGGACAGCCTCCTGAACCCCGAAATGGCCGCTTGGTGTGGTACTGGGAATGGGCTCTGAGGTTTTGGCAATTTTGCTGACAATCCTGTCTGGGGGGAAAATTTCGCGAGTTACGGGACCAATCCCAGAACGGTGCGGCCCGAAAGGGCTGTCTCCAGTTCCAGGCCACCCCAGCACAAAAGGGCTGTCTTCGGAAATCCTGTTGTGGCTTCCTGTTTGCCCTCCTGGAAGGATGTGCAAGCACCTTGCACTTATCTTTTCCCTCCACCTGATATGATTCGAGAACAGGGCCGAACAGGTGAGTGCCGCTATAGGGGGCAGTTGCCAAGCGCCATTTGGACTTCAGGTCAGCCCGCCACTGTTTTAGCCAGAGAAGTCTGCGAGACGAGACTGTGGCCGCAATTGACCTGGCCGAGTATCTAGCAGAGTGAAGTGATGCATCTGCTACGTACTCTGACGCCGTGACCAATTTACCTAAAGTCTCGTTTGCACGCACCTGGTCCGGAGGAATTAGTGCCTGAAGCTCGCGGAGCCACATGAAAAAAGAAGATGATGTCACCGCCCTAACTGACCATGCCGAGGCCTGATGACCTCTGCGGAGGGCAAATTCAAATTTCTTTTCCTCCGCTTTCAGGGCCTCTGCCATATCCCCTGGAATGGTGGAGCTAGAGAACAAAGAGGTCAGAGAAGTGTCCAAAAGCGGCATCTCCAGGAGGGAAGAGAAAGAGGAAGAGACGTTAAATAGTTTTTTCTCTGTCCCGCTAGGGTTGGGAAGAATACCTAGGGAAGCCCATTGTTTTTCCACCATAGCACGGAAGAAACGTGGGTAGGGAATTTACTTTTCTTCTACCACAGGCTCGGAAAACAGAGGGTTCGACTCCTGGGGGTTGGAGGTGGCCGGTTTAGGATCCTGTTCAGGAGCAATGTTGGCGATATTAGAGGCCTTCATTAAAAGTGACCTGAAAAGAGAAGGATCAAATAAGCCCGATGTAGGGGATCTGGGGCCGTCTCCTCATCTTCGGACATGGGCAAGTCTGAAGTTTCAAATTCCAATGAATCCTCCTCTCCCATCTGAGAGGATGTGTCTGAATTGCCCGAACTGGGAAACAGGGCGGGTCCTGGCAGAGGTGGTGGTGGGGGCAGTGGCATTTGTAATGGCCATTGACTCATGGCAGAGGCCATATATTGTGAGAAGGCTTGGTTCATAAAAGCCTGAAAATGATCCTGCCACCCTCCCTGGTGTTGTCGGACGGAGGCCCACCGCCGTAGGTGTACATGTGGCTTCTGGGCCCTGGTGTGCTGGAGAGGATGAGGAAACCCCGAGTGTCTGTGAGAGAGGAAGGAGGGGGGTGTACCTATCCAGTTTCCCCCTGAGGAGACCATGCCCTGGGGGCATTGCTGGGCCCAGCAAATTGAAGCTCAAAAGGTGAGCAGTCCAGTGGAACGGGGTAAACCACTTCTGCCCCACTGGAAGTGAGCCTTTGTACTTTGGAGAACTCCTTTTCCAGTGCCTGATGTCTCCTCGAGGCCTCTCTCTCAGCAGTTTTGGAGGGCTTCTTGGTGGACAAGGCCTTTGCCTTAGATTTTTTTCCCCCTGCTGCTTCCAAATTAGAGCATCTGTGCTTTTTTTCTGCTGGAGAGGGCAGAAGAGCCCTGCGATGGTTGAGGAGGTGCACTATCTGCCATTGCCCCCTGTATATTCCAGCCAGGAGATATTCAGGTAAGGGGGAAGAAAAAAACCAACGCAGATCTGGTTGTCAGAGAAGGAAACCCCGGGCTCTGAACAACAACAATGGCAAACAGCCAGATAGACACCTAAGACTATCTGTAAGACCCTGTGACACAGTGTCACGTGGCTAGTTGGGACAGGTATTGCAAATAAATACCTTCTTCCTTGTGAATGAGTGCAGTGAGCCAAGATCTAAAACTCTCAAGGTAAATCTGTTGATAATGTAGTGTCCTGGCTCGATACTCAAGCCTGAAAAGGCCTGAGAAGCCTTAATGTTTGGTGGTATGAGCACTGAGGCCAGAGGCCGTACCACCAAGTAGCAGATAGGTTCAAGGAAAATACAAAATGGCAGCCATTTTAAAGAATTGCAGTTCTAATGAAGCACACTGCAGAAAATTGGGCCGAAGTTAGGAACCTGGATTCAATTAATAGAAGGGCCCAGAGTGATAAATTTTACCCCCGGTCCATGCCTGTTAAGTAGAGAGCCAGAGAGGGGAAAATTACCTTAATGAGGGCTCCACGAGGCTTCCAAAATGGTGAGTGCGCCAAAATAATGGCCACTAAAATGCGGCCTGCTTTCCCTGGCTTAAAGCACTCTTAGGGAAACTGAAAGTCTCTTTTTTTCCTTTGCCTCTGGAGGCGAAATCAAAGCACTTGAATTTTGTAGCCAGGTTGCTGCAATCCAGATCGCGATGAAATTGTCTGTGGCCATGTGGCAACGCATGAACCTGCAATGCCCTCCGGATTGTAAGGAGAAGCTTTAGAGTGCACGCAGGCTATGGCTCTCCGGTAACACCATCCGCCCTACGAAGTCAACTCCATGTGGAGCTCTCAGGCTGGGGCAGCCGCTCCGAGCCTTTTGAAAGTATCTGCTGCCGAAATGAGGCTTGATCAGCTCGGCTAGAAACGGCCCAGGTGGAGCCTGGAAGGCTCGCTGAGGCCTAGGCAGGAGTCCTTTGTAATTTAAATCAAAAGTCCTTTGTTGTTTTAGTCTTGAATCGAATTTCATTTTGAAATGAGCCTGTCGACCAATTTGGAATCAAATCAATAAAGCTAATTGTAATAATTAGTAAATAACTGCTTTAACTAATCTAATTTCAGAGGAGCCAAAGGAATTGTGTCCTGCTGAGCAATGAGTAAGTCAAAAAACTGGGGAAGATCCAACCCACAAGGAGGCGTGGCAAGTTTTCTGACTGTCTCAACTGAGCAGGAAGGCTGAGATTACCCAATCAGTGGATTCTACACTCATCATCCTGGAGAAGTGTTATGTCCCTCCTTGCTTCAAACAATCTATCATACTGGTGCCCAAGAAAGCCTACTGTGCAAATAGATTGGCACTGCAATACATCTTACGACATCTTGAATACCCAAAGAACTATGTAAGGATCCTTTTTGTAGATTTCAGCTTGGCATTCAACACCATCATTCCTGAAATCCTTCTCTCTAAACTGACTCAGCTAGCTGTGCCTGACCACACTCATAGACGGATTATAAGCTTTCTAATAGGAAGCAGGTGAAGCTAGGGAAAATTATACTGAATACCTGTTCAATTAACACAGAAGCCCCCCGGGGCTCTGTGCTCTCTCCATGTCTTCTCTTTATATATCAATGACTGAATCTCAAGGATTTCCTCTGTTAAAGTACTGAAGTTCGTAGATGATACAACAATCATTGGTCTCATTCAATATGATGACAAGTCTTCATGTAGACAAGAGGTAGATCAACTGGTTCTGTGGTGCATCTGGAACAATCTGGAACTGAACACTTTTAAAACTCTAGAGATAGAAGATTTCAGAAGAAGCTCTCCTATTCTATCACCTCTTACAATATTAGGCAACACAGTATTAACATTAGAGACCTTCAAGTTTCCAGGTTCTATTATTTCCCAGGACTTGAAATGGTCACTTAACATTAGAACTATCATTAAAAGGGCACAACAAAGAATGTTTTTCCTATGTCAACTCAGAAAGCTCAGATTGTCCAAGGACCTGCTGATACAGTTCTACAGAGAAATTATTGAGTCTGTCATTTGTACCTCAGTAACTGTCCGGTCTGGTACAGCAACCAAACTGGACAGGTACAAGCTTCAATAGATAGTTAAAACTGTAGAAAAAACAACTGCAAAAACCCCGCCTTCCATTGAGGATCTGTATACTGCACAAACCAGATACAGGATTGAGAAAATATTGACAGACCCCTCACATCCTGGACATAAACCGTTTCAACTTTTCTTCTCAGGATGCTTCTATAGTGCATGCACCGAAGACAACTTTCTTATATGTCCAATCAGTTGGCTGATAAAGATTATTGTATTTGTATTTGTGTGTATTTGTTATTCTATTCTATTCTATTCTATTTCTATTCTATTCTAATTCTATTCTATTCCCTTAATTGTTTGGAACTTTCCAAAACTAAAGTTATAATCACCCTTTTGCTACTTACTCTAAAAGAAATTAAGTCCTTAAACTTAAATTTCTTTCATTAAAGATTGGAAGGAACTCACCTGTTGATATAAAACTTGTTGATCCAAAGATTCCTAATAGCTAAAAAGTAGTTAACAAGCAATTTACAAAAGTGATTAGAAAAATAAATAAAAATAAAAAATAAAAATGCAAACCTAGTGTTCTTTTAAAAGTACCAATAATGTGTCAACAAGATGGCTATTCCATTGTTTCCATCAACTGAGTGGAGCACTTGTGGGTGATCTCACTATCTCTTTATTTTGCTGTGCTTGTCAGCTCCGTTCTTCAATTTACCCTTTCTTCACAGAAATCCTGAGTTATTTTGATTTATAAAAAAACCCCACATATAATAGGAATATTCTTTGATAATTTATGTTGACATTGCTATTATACAGACCAACATTACACAAACATGCCATAAATGAAATAGAAAATGCATTTAGCAAAACAAGAGAATTGGATGCATTTTGAACTTATCATCTAAATAAGATAGCTTCCACTAAGATAGTTTTTTATATTTTATATGTGTAATTTCATCTCTCTTAAGATTTTTCTTTAAAATCTTTGTTGTTGTTGTTAATTGCGAAGTTTTGTCCGACCCATTGTGACCCCATGGACAATGTTCCTCCAGGTCTTCCTGTCTTCTACCATCTTCTGGAGTCCATTTAAGTTCACACCTACTGCTTCAGTGACTCCATCCAGCCATCTCATTCTCTGTTGTCCTCTTCTTCTATTGCCCTCAATCTTTCCCAGCATTAGGCCCTTCTCCAGTGAGTCCTTCCTTCTCATTAGGTGGCCAAAGTATTTGAGTTTCAACTTCAGGATCTGGCCTTCTAAAGAGCAGTCGGGGTTGATCTCTTCTAGGACTGACTGACTGAACCTAAAATCTTAGGTTCAAGTAACAAGAACTTTTGATATTGTAAAATGAGCATCTGCTGCAATAAACCAGGATTATGGCCTTGATGTTGAGCTTGCTAATGCCATTATAAATGCAGTAACTGAAGTAAGATGTAACATGTGTGACAACCTCTTATATTCTATTTAATATTGATTGATGATGACCTTCAGCATAAACTGAAGTATTTGAAAAGTAATTTCTCCCAGAGCAATAAGCCCATCAGAGACTGCTATCTTAGTCTCATGATGAAGAACTGTATGGAGCAAGTATGGGTGACCTCAAGTCCTCTCCTTGTCCAGAAAGGAATTACAAAGAGCCAATCTATCTGCTGGCTTCTCATTCCACCAAGATTGTTTGCTCTTTTAACTGAGTCATCTTTAGTTCACCATTTCTTCCCTGGAAGTCCATAATAGTAATTTAAGTAAGCTACAAAGAAGTAATAGAATGGTAATTTTGTTTAGTAAGTAAAGTTAGTGGTTAAATTTGAAAATAATTACCTCTTGTACATGGTACAAAAAAATTATTCAGTGAAGTTCCCCTCTCCAAAAGATCTAAATGTATTTTGATGTATAATGCAGAATTTGTAATAACTTTTAAATTAAAAAAGTATTTTAAAAGTTAAGAAAAATATGCTCTTGAGAGAGGACTTGGTTCACATTAACACAATTTCCTTTAATGGCTCACTGATGTTTGTCACATTTACAACAGCTGAATATTTCAGTAGACCTAGAACATCATTTTGAACACTGTTTCTTTTCTAATTATAGTATGAAATGTGTCCAGTACTCTTTAGTTGTTTATACTTAATTTGCTCCCTCTCTTGTTTACTTGTTTTTCCTATGCTATTAAGCATTTTACTTAAAGCAAAGCAAGCAAAGCACTTTTTCTCATTTCCTTCACACCTAAATTAAAATATTGTTAATGAAAACAAAGTATAGAACTAAGATAATAATAATTTGAGGATATGCCATCTGGTATCCAAGACTTCACACAAGGTCTATATTATCTATGGTAGTTATATCTTTTCTTGAATAAATTCAGATAAAATAACATGTGATGACATCATATGTTACTTTATAATAATTTGTTTCTATTACTATAGTTCTATAAATTTAAACTTGTATCTTTTGGAATTATTAAATCTAATTAATATTATTCCTCATTCTTAACCAATTAGCACAAGATTAACTAGAAAATAAAATAAATAAATATGAACAGGAGTTTACTAGGGAGAAAATTAATTGTTATAAATAATAAATTATTTTTAAACGTAACTATTAAAATTATTAATAAATTTGTGATCAATATAATACATTTTATTCCATTTCAATCTATTCCCTTTTACTACACTGACAAAATATGACTGCTAACATGTATAAAAGATATGCCAGATTGTAATTAATAAACACATTATACCATCAGTCTTTCAATATCTATCAACCCAAAGTTAACAATCAAATCTTGGCAAGGTTACCTGGCATAATACTACTTCCAGGTTCATTTTCAGGCAAGATAAGTTCCCCCAAACCACATCGTGGACCAGATCCAAGAAAACGAATATCATTAGCTATCTTCATTAGGCTACAAGCCACAGTATTCATTGCACCACTCAGTTCAACCAAGGCATCATGAGCTGCAAGAGCTTCAAATTTGTTTGAAGCTGTAACAAAGGGCAAACCTAAGGAAAATAATGAAGTAAGATATTATTAGCATTCTATCTATTCTTATGCACAGTTCAAACACTATAAGATTAATATGTGTAGGCTTTTATTTTGGCCTGAGTGAATGTTCATAAATAAAATTAGACAATCACCATTTTTATGAGTTCCTAGACTAATAGCTCATGGAAACAATAAATGGGAAAATAGATTGTCAGACTATTAGCACAGAATTTACTAGGTGTCTCCTAGTAGGAGAGCTACCATTTAGAAATCGAAATTATATATTTTCTATGAGTTCTCATTTTAACAAAATGAAGACAGCTTGAAGAAGACTCTACCTGTGGAAATAAGGAAAATCATTTCCATTTCTTCTAGAGGAGATAAGGCTGCCAGTATTACTTAAAGACTGTCTGTAGACAATGAACTGAACTGGAAGATTTTGAACATTCCTTGAATAACAAAAACTAAAACTTGATAGGAAGTCAGGATGTTACTGGCACTGAGCAGACCTAGCTAATTTCCTTTGTTTAAACAGAGCAGGAATTCATGAATTAGTACAGAATTTCTGGTTTTCACCTTACAGTCCTGAAAGAACAATGCATAATAATGAACCAAAATGGCTTCCAGAGAATTTCTACATATGTGAAGGAACCAGTCTTTTAATACTCAGGGAAGATAAACACCAAACTCAATGACTCCCTCTCCCATCTATTCCAAAATATGTTTTTTCACAAAATGTGGGTGAAACATAACTGTGTTCACTGGGATTCTTTTCCAAACTGGCAGGCTGCTGAAGGAATAAGCAAAACTGTATTATTAAGGTGACCAACTTTTTTACGATGAAAAGACAAATAAATTGAAGAAAAAAGTATCATAAATAAAAGAAACATTTTATTTTTGCAACAATATTACAGAATACACTATAATATGATAAATGCATAATAAAAACATTTGTAACAATAACATTTTATATTGTAATTATGCTTACATGCCTATTATTATTTAAATGAGTACTTTTACATTGAATGAATATTTTTGTCAATGTATCATCTTCTAACAATATATTGGAAATATCTGAACAAGAAATATCCTTCATATTGAATTTTACGGCAAGTGCTGCAGCTAGAGTACCAACATTCAATCTCGATTTCTCACTTTTCCAAAAAATCATTAGCAATTGAAAAAAGCCTTTCAACTGCTGCATTAGTTCCAGGGCAGCACAACGTAAATTGAAGAAGAATAAATATTCACATGGAATATGTTCATTTTTGAAATGGCTGAATATTTCCATCCATCTTTTATCAATTTTAATGTGTTCATTTTCCCATTGTATTAATTTTTCAGAATTTAAAAATACATTCAGTCTTCTAATTTCTTCAGACAATTGTCGTCTATTTTAATGTCTGGCATTTCTTTAGATAAAAACTCAACACAAGATTCAATATCTGTCCAATATACTTGTGATGGTCAGAAACACCATTGAAAACTGTTATTTCCTGTGATGTTTGTTTCAGACCA
The DNA here is from genome assembly GCF_016545835.1 of Crotalus tigris. Lineage (NCBI taxonomy): Eukaryota > Metazoa > Chordata > Lepidosauria > Squamata > Viperidae > Crotalus > Crotalus tigris. The sequence continues at coordinate 1,306,186 of NW_024096518.1, forward strand.
TTCTTCGATATATTGAAAATATGTTTGGTAAAAATTCTGCACTTTTTTGATAAACTTTTCCGTTATGCCCGGATTTGATTCCTCTAAGTCTGTCAATTTTCTTTTTATAACTAAAGGAAAAAATTTTTCTTCAAATTGAGTTTTATATTGAAGGATAAAGTCATTCAAAATAAGACTATCTTCTATAGCTGAAATGTGTTCACCTTCAATCTTTTGAATCGTTTTGTGAATAATAGATGCTTGATTATATACAAAATACATTAATTTCTCAGATATTTCATTATTGAAAAACGATTCCAGGATTTTAGGACATTTGTCTAAACTTAAAAAATATGGAGAGGCTCAAATAATTGTAGAACATGCTCTATAGCAGGTGTTAGAGCAAGCTTTCTAACTTTGGAATATCCTAAAAGTTTTTTGTATTGAACATTTGCTTCTTCACAAAAATGTTTTAAAGTAGCCACACGAACGGTAAAACGACTAAAATACAAATAAATTGTAGTTATTATTACTTCTACATCAGTTGGCATGGCACATGATGCCGTGTTGATTGCATTTGACAAAATATGTGCATTACAACCTATTCCTGGTATTTTCTTTTGGAGTAAATCTTGTAATTTTACATACATGTTATTCACCCCTTTGCGTCTTCGCCGACCAAAATTTGTGTTTGTATTATCAGCTGTTAGTGCAACAACTTTGGATTTCAAATTTTCATTTATTACTCTGTATAGATGGTTTGACAAAATTTCAGCAGTTTCGCCCTCAATGGATTCTAAATTTAAAATTTTTACTTGAATGCCCTTGGTAACATTAAATATCTTACTAGTATTGGATACAATTTAGTTTCATTATGATTGGATGCATCAGATAAAACCGTTACAAATGCTGCAGTTTCCAAGTCTTCTGTAAGTGTTTTGTCACAGTAATTTTTAAATACTGATTTAATAATAGCTTCGCATTTTGTCCTGGTGCATGAAAATTTAGCATCGTGAAACTTTTTCAATAATTTAGTTGTACAATCCATACTATGAAAACTTTGATTGTGAATTATGGTGTGGAATGCAAATGTTCCCTCTATTGCAGCTAACTGTTTTTCATATTCAGAATACTTTGAAGTTTAAAAAAAAACTTGTTACTTTATAACTGGAAGCAGATGCATCTGATGTTTGCTTATGTTTCTTGGTGGTCAAGTGTTTCGTAATAGCTGCTCTGCCCCCAACTGCAGAGGTGCGCTCAAAAGCAATTCCTATTGGCTTTCGAAAGCCAATAGCGGGGGGAGCACAGGTCATGCAAAAGTTGAAAAAAAAATATCAAAAAAGGTGCTGGAATGCCATTTTGAGCATTCTATGAGAAAAAAAAAGCCCTACAGATTAGTCTTCAAATATCGAAAAGGAGGACATGTAGGAGGACACTTTTCGATGGAGGACAGAACTTACAAAAGGAGGATGGTTGGTCACCTTAGTATTATCCCTTCCCCAAGCAGATCAAGATGGACACTGCATCTCTGTCCCACAGTGATCTGAATAAAGCAAATAAACAGATGTGGCATATACCGCATATAGCAATCGACACAAAATCAGATGCCTACATGACTCTGCAAACATCTAAAATACCTTTTTTTTTGTTCTTTGGAGAATAAAATAGGGTCAAATGACAGAATTAGTATAGTAAATCCAAGGCCATGTTTATTTTTGAGATTAATTTGCCCTGCTTGAAAATCAGAACAAAGTCAATTAAGTTCAGGGTTTCCTGACATGATAGCCACAAGAAAAATAATATTGAAGAGCAGGATTTTGAGAAAGAGTGCCCTTGATAACAAAGATCAGTTGGCTCAGTTTCTTAGATCTCAAATGAGGGATTTACTGGTTATGAAAGGGCTTGTTAGATGTATACAAAGGAAGAAACTGTTTGAATCTGCCCAATTCTTAGAGACTCATAGTCATGGACAGAGAGGCAAGGTGTGCATCATGTTTATGTTCCTGGTTGGGGAGGAACATAACATGAACCAAGTGCAAATTTATTATGTTGCTGGAGGAGAAAGTGGAGGGAGAGGAGGCTCAGCTCACCATACTGAGACTTATAATAGGAAATATGAAGAGTGCCTTCTGAGTAAGGCAGAAGGATATTTTTAAAAAGAATAAGAGATTCTCCATAGAAAACAGGAGTCTTGGAGAAGGAAGTCTGACTAACAGTAACTGGTAGAACCAAGAGAATCAGTGGACTTGTTTAGGTACACCATCTGGAAGAATCACAGACTTCTAGAGTGGATTTTCATCCTGAATTCTAGGAAAAGAAAGGTCAGACTGACACTGTGACAAGGAAATAAAACAATAATTACCCTACAGAAGAAAACCATGTCATGATGATGAGTGACTTGCTGCTCACAGGAATGGTCAATGATCCATAGACAAGACAATGATCAAAGAAAGTACGTTGTCTTCCAGATGTAAAGATTCATTACATGATGGGGAAGCTGACCATTTAATCAAATTTACTCAGTACAATCCCTTCTATTTTTATTCTTGAACAAATACTGTCTCCATGGAAAAAATAGTGAGTCTACAAAAAGCTAGGAAGGCAGGCAAAAGAATTCAGAGCAGAAGTAGTGTTTTCATCTATACCTTCAACTGATGGTCATGGTCTGAGGAATGGAAGAGTCTAGAGGTAAACTACTGGCCCAAGGGATATTGTTGAGAAAACCTTGGATTCCTGGACCACAGTGTTCTTTATCTATAAGAAAAACTTCTAGCAAGAGATGGGTTGCATCTCACAAAGAGTAGGAAGAATACCTTTGGAATACATGTCACCAAAGTCATCTGGAGGATTTTAGACTACATCTAAAGGAGATATATAACTACACTCAAAACAAAGACCACAGGCAATAAATCCTACACAACGAAGGAAACAGTAGGAAGGAAAGGATTATATACCAGGCAATGCAGTAGCTAGTGAACAATGGCAATACTAAATGTATTTGTTCAATTCAATGTATTTGTTGTTTATTACTGTTTATTATTTTTCACATTTTTTGAATTGCCCATCTTCCCCAGAGAGGGACTGAGCGGATTTAATAAATAATTTGAGAAATAATTAAGGCCCAAGCACAATCAGTACAAAAAAAGGAGAAATGGGACCCACCCCATGAGGCCAGTCTGATTGCAGCAAGAATTCTCTAATAAATAAAAATAATTAAAAAAAATTGAAAGAGGACATATAACAGAAATAGAATATTGAAAAATAGTCCAAATTGGAAATGGGTGAACCCAAACTTAATATCCTCAAATGCTCTCTTCTACAGTCAATTAAAACTTATTTAAAAAATGATAGAGAGGAGCAAATTATTCCACAAGACAGGCCCTGTTACTTCCATCTTAGAAGACCCTCAGCAACCTTCTATCCTTTAGGATGAGCAGATATTTCAGAGCATGTAATCTTGGGAGATAAGCAGAACGGACTATGCAGTGATTTAAAGTTGATAAGTTAGCCCCTTGAATTATACCTGGAAGATGATTGGCAGTGAATGCATCTCCTAAAGTTGAGGTATTAGATCACGGGTGTCAAATTTGATCGTGTCATATGACAGATTGTGAGGTATCACAATGTTTATTTGCCTTTGCAAAGCAGGGATGATATTGGGACCCTCGATCCTGGGTGCTTGGAGATGCCTCACCCGAAGGAAAGGGGTGGGGGATTGAACCTTATGGCTAGCAAGAGCCAATTTTTTTACCTGCAGAGATGCAATGCAGGTAGGCCAGAAATGCAGAAGATACTCTGGGGTCGAAGGGGAGGCATTGTTCGATGCTGATACACTGTTCCTCCCCAGCAAAGGTACCACAAGAGTCACCAGCTGTGCTGACACATGCATTATATCCACCGAAAGAGCAAAAGAATACAGTAAAAAGATACAGGAATTTACTTGCATTAGCACGTGAAAGCAAAAGTTATTTGGAGAGGGAGGACCCCGGTCACCCAGGGGCTGCTCGCTTTTGCGTCCAGGGAAGCTGATATCTTGCACAGAAAGGGTGGGTAGGATAACAGGACCCAATCCAGGAGTCCACTGTCAGCCTCCTAAACTCAGCATGTTGTGCATTACAAAAGCCATGGAGAGTGCAACCCCTTCCCTTTTCCTCCTCCTCCTCCTATGCCACCAACAGCTCATGGATTCAGGAATCAGAGGTCTAAGGGGCAGCAAGCAGGGAAGGGCAGTAATGTGAGGACAGCCCCCTATACTTCCATGTAGGCCCCAATCAAAGGGCCACTTAGCCACAAGTACCCAGGGGCTGAGGGTTCCGATGCCACCCCTGCACTGCTGCCCCCTTTGTGGCAAGCCATTGAGAAAACAACACCTTCCCTCAGCCTCCTACTCCTCCTGTAATGCCACCAACCTCCCCACAAGTGCCCCTGGGCTGAGAGTCCTGCTGTCAAGGTTGAATCGCTAAGATGCCTGCTAACTTTTCGCTACTCAATTTGCCACAGAAACAGGGGGGAGGGGTAGAAAGCATAGGGAGGAAACGGGATTCCAAGAGACCATCCATGGACTGTGAGAGCCTACAAGAATACCAAGGTCACTAAGCAGGTGTCTGACGAGGAAGTCAAGCATTCTCATAACAAACCAAAGATATATAATTGAGCAATGTGAACATCCAGTAGGTGAAGGTTAAGAGAAGCTATTGTTAACTAGGCAGATTTTCGCACAGGAAAGCCAGAGCTGTTTTGCTTTTTCAAGTTCTGAGATATGTATTAAATAAAGTTTATTTTTATGGACTTCAAAGCCTTGAAGATTCCTTGATTTTGAGTTTGCTAGTCAGATAGTTCACATCTGATGTCATCCTTGGCTACTGCCCCCTCCCTAACTGCCCCACCACTGCCCTCTGCCCCTCCATGGCCCCTCCGATCCCAGCGCTGTTTCCATGCATGCACGCTTTCACTGAGGATCCCAATGTAGACCTAACATTGCTGCCCTTTCCTATCTGCTGCCACCCCCTGCATCTCTATGGAAGCCCAATCCTGGCACCACTCTCTTGCGCCACAGGATTGAGGGTCCCGTTGCTGCCCCACACTACTGCCCCCTCTGTGGCAAGTCATGGAGAGCTCAACCCCTTCCCCCTTCCTCCTCCTCTTTCTGCAACATGTGTTGAAATTGGGGTCCCTGTGAAGGCAGTGTCAGAAGACGGGGAGGTGACAACAGTACAGGGGCAGCTCTTTGCCCCCTCCATTTAGGTCCTGAGTCTAGCGCCACTTCCATGCAAGCACCGCTGGGCTGAGAGCCCTGCTGCTCCCTCTTTGACTACCACTGTCCCGAGCCTCCATGGAGTCCTCAATCCCATAGCACTTCCCCACAGACCTGGGCTAAGGATCTTGATTCCTCCCCCTGCACTGCCACCCCTTCTCTGCCTGCTGACCTCATCCCCTGCCCTGATGGCATTGCTTCCCTATAAGTGCCCCAGAGCCAAGGGTCCTGCTGCCACCCCCTCTCCATCTTCCACTGCCCCACCCCCTGTATCTCCTCCTCTGTTAGCAATCACACACCACATGCATGGCTAATTGTCCCATCCACAGAATCAGCCATGATTTGCCCATGCAGCACATCACTTGTGACTAGGCAACATAGAACAGAATGGGACAATTGGTGTCAGCCAGATTTCCACACCCACTTCTCTGCGAGGCCCCCACTGCAGCCAACCACTACCAGTATTTATGTTCAGCGGACTCTGTCGGCACTCCTTCCCCGGCAATAGTTCTCCAGCGGTCTTGTCCCACTCACTTTTCCCAACCAAGTTAGCAGACACTTCTTCCCCAGCATTTTGCTGCATGGGACACTTAAATGCTTTTCTGGTTGACCTGGTGGGGTGGGCAGCAGCCTCAGGCACTGGGCGGGAGATGCGGCAGGAGGAGCAAAGGGGGCAAAGAGGGACGGGAAGCAGGATGGCTCCTTCCCAGCCTGACCCTCCAGTGCTCTCTTGCTCTTTTGGGACAGAGAGAGAGGGCTTGCCCATCCCTGCCAGGCCATCTACCCCAGTCTGGTTGGTATCCACTGGCTCATGTACCACTCAGGCTGAAAAGGGAATCGTAATTCCTTGCCATGAGCAGAGTCTCAGCAGCCCCATGGGGAAGAGCATACATACATGACCCCTCTCCTCCTGGGAGTTCCCAAACATTCCTGGAAGATGGAGAGGCGGGGGAGATGCAATCGGTCTCCTTGACAATGGAGGACACAAAGAGTGGACCAGGCCCCTACGCCTGACCATGCACAGCCAGTGCGGCAGGTGGGCCAACATGTCAGAATCCTGCTTTTCTATGGGCATAAGGTTTCTTGTTCTTTTCAAGTTCTGCCATTCTCCTGGGGAGGAGGGGGAAGCTTGGGGTTGCTGATGTATATTTCCTTTCCTTTGTTCCTTGCTCTATCCCCTTTCATGTTTCTCCGTTGGGATGAGAATGGAATGTGCCTCTAGCCATCTGCCTTATCTCTGGGCGCAGAGACCTAACAGCCTTGGAAGCGGTACCTTATCACTCCGTTCCCACAGCGTTTTCACATCTGCGGATTGGCCTATTTGAGCCATCCAGATGGACAGTTGGGGTGGGGTTACCATTGACTCTTTTGACTTACTGATTTGCGCGGTAAACCCTCAGATCCTGCCTTCTATTCCTGCTGTCAACATCTCCAAATAAAAGTTCCTTTTGAAATGATGTGTTTCAAGAATTCTGCTTTCTTGGGAGGACTGATCGAGCCCTGCCCATACTACCACGGCCTGGGGGACATGGTGAGAAAGCTAAGAGGTACCACTCAAGCCTTGCTTGTCTGACTGCTGCGGTACCTGCTTGGCTTCTCTGTCATGCCCCTGGTCAGACCTGCTTCCCCCCCCCCCCAAGCACCCTGCTGCTGCAGGAACTTCAGTCTGCATTCCAGCTCAGCGGCAACCTGCCTCTTTTTGTACCAACTGTACCTCAGCATACATAGGTCTATTCTTGATTTTGCCATCACTGTGCCAGTCATGTAACAATTGTGGGAAGAAAAATTGTAAAATGGGACAAATGTCTCACTTAATGACAGAAATGTTGGTCTCAATTGTGGTTGTAGGTCAAAGACTACCTGTAGAGCTACCAATGTTTAATTAGATTTTATATACTCCTTGGTTTAAAGGAGCTTATTTGTACTTTCTGACACTAACCTCACAATTAATAGAAAACCTACCAGTGGCACAAAGAGCCATGGAAAGATACATGCTCAGTATTACAAGTCAAGATAAAAAGACCTGCACATGAAATAGAGAATGAACAAAAGTATCATCAAGAGAATAAAAGAATTGAAATGGAAGCTGGGTAGTTGCATAGCAAGAGGAACTGATGGCAGGTAGACCAAGGCAGTCATAAAATGGATCCCACTTGATAGAGAGACCTAAAAGAAGATGGATGACAACATCAGCAAGTAGTGCGGGCCTAAATGGCAAAAGAAAGCTAAGGACTATATTGGCTGGAAACATGCAGAAGAGGTCTTCATCCTGCAGTGGATAGACAATGGCTGAAAGGATGATGATGATGATTTGTACCTTTTGCTTCCTATAGAAGAAAACTTCCTTTTCAGACCTGAGAATGGAGTTTTCTCCAACTGGCTTCCTGAATTTGAGTGATAATGGACCGTGACACATTTCTACCAATTAAGTTGCTATAAACATTGATAATATTTGCTACTTCTATAATATCCTAATTCACAAAGTTCAGTGAATGAAGACAAAAAGATATTAGACAGCAGGTTCTTCTTATTTTCCATTTCCCCCCATTTTTATTATAGCAAATTGAAGGTTACATCAAGGTTACTTTTAAACTCTTTGCTTACTTGTAAGTGCAGCTATTTTACATGCAATCTTCTCAGCAAAACCAATTCTTGTATTCAGTCCTGTGCCAACTGCAGTGCCACCAGCTGCCAGTTCATAGACTCTTGGCATGACTGATTTGATTCTTGTGATACTGTATTTGACTTGTTGCACATAAGCACTGAATTCCTTGGCAAAAATAAGAAGAAATATTGCAACTTTCATAGCATTTTATTTCATGTGACAAATGTTTAAAATGACCCACCCATTACTTTACAATTAGCAAAGACATATTGTATTTAAAGAATTTCCTCACAAGGAATTAGTATTTTTAAATTGTATAAAACTGTAAAATGATTTGTACCTGGCCAAGGGTGAGAGGAACTGCATCCTGTGTATGAGTACGTCCAATTTTAATAATTACAGAAAATTCTTTTGACTTGGCATCAAGGGCATCTTGAAGCTTCTGTAGCCCTGGTAACAGCACTTCATGAACTTCCAATGCTGCGGCAATATGCATTGCAGTGGGAAATGTATCATTTGAGCTCTTTTAACGTTCAAAATAATAGAAAATTATTATCTGAACATTTCTTTCATGAGCATCAGCTAAATTAAGAAGTAGGGTTCAGGAAAAGACTAGGCATTTGGCAGGATAATGATGCAATAATAAAGCTATTCTAGAAAACTATGTTGCTGATTTTAATATTATTCATAATCTGTTCCTAAGTTCAATTAAAAATGGGGTCCTTAATAATACATGTTAAGCTATAAGTAAAAAATTAGGAAAAGCTTTCACCTTCCCAGGTACTGTCATGTATGACACCATTCAAACCATTAATAACTCACCCAAGTTGACACACATTATGCAGCATTTGAGAAAGAATTCCAGATAGGAACTAAAAGCTATATATCCCAAAGGTGCTTTTTCGAGAGGCAACTGGACATTCTTGTTTTTCTTTGAAGACATTTCGCTTCTCATCCATTAAGCTTCTTCAAAGAAAAACAAGAAAGTCCAGTTGCCTCTTGAAAAAGCACTTTTGGAACAATCATGACCTGGATGACTGAGAATCTCCATGGACATAAAGGTTATGTATTTCATACCAGGAAGTTAGCTCTCACTCAATTAAATCCCACAATTGTTTTTATGCAACAATAACATTTCATTACCTAAAACATGATTTAATATAAGAATAGTTATTTTCTTCAGCTATGAATATAATTTATTGAAATGCAGCAGGCAATACAATGAAGTTTTACACATGCACACACACGTTGAGACACACTGAATATTTTATGTCCAGCTAAGCAACATTTAATAAATATTGTGATTGACTACAGATACTTGCAACTGCAGAAAAAGGGGGAAAAAAAGAAGAATATATTGACCTGGCTTTTATTAACATGATCATTGGGATGCACTGGGTCCTTGCTCCCCAGTTTACCACCTAGCATCTCAATAGCTCTGTTGCTGATGACTTCATTAACATTCATGTTAGTCTGAGTTCCAGATCCAGTCTGCCACACCACCAAAGGAAAGTGATCATTTAATTTACCTTCAGATACCTATAAAACATATACTTTATTATTTGTCTTCCTATATAACATATATCAAGGAAAAAAGTGTTATTTTATATATTTGAAATAGCAAACAGATACAGCAAAAAGTCAACAAGAAACAGGCCCAACCATCAACAAATAAATTCAATGTAATAATAACAAACATATCCTAAGGGAAAAAAAACAGGATAATAGGAGACCCAGAATTTAAAATTTACATATAGTCCTTGGGATCATGATCCCCATTACTAAGTGATCCAATTATAAAGCGCAACATCACATGACCATATTGTTTAGCAACAGCAATCCCAGCAGTTCCAGTTGCCATTGTAACCATAGGACAGGGGTGTCAAACTGCCAGCCCGCGGGACAGTTTTATCACACCGAAGCCACGCCCACTCTATTGCTGGCAATGCAAAAAGAGTCATGATATGTCGTGACACGTCACGTGACATGGTGAGTTTGATACCTGTGCCATAGGATATGGGTGTCACTAAGCAGGAAGAAGGGAGAGTCCCAGGAAAGCAATGAAGTGTGTACGTGTACCATGAAGCACAAGGAAGTGGACTGGTGGGAGCCATGGGAGGTGCAGTCTCAGGTGGTCGGCAGCAGCTTCAAGTGGATAGATGGAAGCTGTTAAAAGTTGCTGCAGGCGGGCATGAATACTACAGAGTGTAGGCAGGTAGGAGTGCTACAGAATATGAAATCCCTGGGAACTGGGACTCTATAGTGGACTCCTTGGGAGAAAAAAGCAGTGGGAGTGACTTAATGGGACAACTTGTAACCTTCTCTGCTGGCTTACCCATTGACTCTGCTTCTGAGAAACAAGCAGGGAAGGTCCCAAATGGTGCAACGTCATAATTGCAAGCCAGGCAGCTGAACGGTAATCATGTGACCATGGGAATGCTGTGATGACCACAACTTTGAGGACTGATCAAAACCCCATCTATTCAATTCCAACATAACTTTGAACAGTTGCTGAATGAATAGTTGTAAGCTAAGAATTATCTTTATAAGGAATAGGTATTAGGCACACTGCATATATTTAGCCTGTAAGAAAGAAATCTGAGAGGCACAGGAAGCTCTAATTTAAAGGAAGTAGATTGAAATTGGATAGCATGAAGAATTTGGAACATTTCCCTCAGAGGTGAGATGGAAATCCACTCTTCCAGCCTTTGGAAAATGTTGAAGACCTAGTTCTGTGAACTCACTTGGAACTCACAGAGGAACATGCAGCTTTGGGATTGGTTAGCACAAAGCTTTCTAAGCCAACTAAACTTTTAAAAATGCAATCAAATATTTTGGAAGAGCAGATCCTCAATTAATCTATCAAATCACCACAAAGAATTTGCTAAGAAAACACATTACCGATTTCTTCAGCTTTAATCTGTTTACACTTTTTAAAAATCTTTTTCCCTGTTGATGAAACATTCCTAGCATCTTTAAACAGATTAAGGGAATTAGATACTTTAACACATGACTAAATGGAAATATCTCACTTTATGCAGAAGATCATTATCTAGCTATTAAAATTAAATACAATATTTCAGGATGTCATACATGCATGTTACATCTTACCTCATTTGCTGCATTTATAATGGCATTAGCAATCTTAGCCTCAAGGCCATAATCCTGGTTTACTTCAGCAGCTGCTCGTTTTAAGATACCAAAAGCTCTTATTACTTGAACCTAAGATTTTCAAGAAAAATCTAAAATTTCACACAGAAAATAATACCTAAAAAACATGGAAAACTATATTACCAGAAGCTATCTTATTTAGATACTATCTTTTAAATAAATCCAACACTCTTGTTTTGCTAAAAGTATTTTTTATTTTATTTACAACATGTTTATACGACAACACTATTTAATAGCTAGGTCAACACAAATTATCAATGAATATTGCTATTATATGAGAATTTTTTCATACAAATCTAAATAATTAGTGGCTTCCTGGCAGAAAGAGCAAACTGAAGAGCAGTCAACAATCATGGTGAAATAAAGAGTTAGCGAGTAGCTCAGCTCTTCATAATTCCTCTCTGTATAAGAAGAGTATTTGAGATCACCCATGAATACTCCAGACAGTGGAAACAATAGCATGGTAATCCTGCTGAAACCACTGTTGATGCCTTTAAAAGAACACTAAGTTTGCATACTTCCTTTTCTAATCACTTTTGGAAATTGCTTGTTAACTACTTTTCAGCTATCAGGAATAAAATTAATTGTGGAGTATTCTAAAATTCAAAGGTAAGAAATACATCTTACAAGCTAGCATTGGTTTGTATATTAACTAATTAGTATTTAAGGATTAGGAATGGCAATAGCACATTGTCCTACTTTCTCACTTACCTCCTTTGAAAACCTACCTTTTTAACCCTTAACTCTGAAATATATATCTATACTAGATCAAAGTTTACATTCAGAGAATAAATTCAGATTTGAATAACTTACTGGCATCCGTTCAGTTGCACCACCAATCTTAAAATTCATTGTAGATCTCACAGTCTGTGCACCATAATACTTGTCATTTGGAACACTGAGTTCACCAAAAGTATCATATTCTATTCTAAATGATGACTGACTAGCCTAAAAAGGGAAAAGGCAAATTAAATGAAGAAGCCTGTAAATTTAAAAAAGATTACTAAAGATATTAAACTGGCATGTATAAAAATGTATGTGTCCCGGTTTAAAAAATTCAAATATTGTGAAACAGTAAGGAGAAACAGAATGGAAAATAAGGCTGGCATCAAGCACATCCAAATGGAAGAAGCCAACCACTTTCCACAATATGGTATTGACCATGCTATGTAAAAATAGGTCTTTAAAAGGATTTGTCAGACTTGCCCCAATTTAGATCCTTAAGAAAGAAAGACCTCAACTCCATTTGGTTGAAATGATAGGTTCTTTTACTAAAGTTAAGTGATTGCAATGAAAGTATTTAAGCCTGAGTATTCCCGCACAAAATTTTACAATTTTCCCCTTTCCCTGGTCCTCCTCCCTTGACCAGTTCAACAGTATCCAATCCTGGTTTGATCTTTGGGAACTGCTTTGATGCTAGATGCTTCTCGAAGTAATTTCATATTCCATTCCCAGACCAGGTGTCTTTGGCAGCTGGTTCATTCTTCTGATTCCTGTCAGCTTGTTTCCCTCCCCTCTTTTATGTATCTTCTTCTCTCCAGCCCAAGCTTCCCCAAATTCCTTCCCACCCACATTTTGGTTTATGGCAGAATGCCAGAGAACCAAAGCAGCTGAAGATGGCAGACCTGACAGGACTATTATCAATAAGCTGTGCTATGCTAATGATAGACAGAGAGACACATTATAGCCTATATATAAATGGATGCTAAACTGATGATGCTATGAAAACTGAATAAACAAGTAAACTGCAAACTTTGGTATGAAAAGTTAAGGAGCGCAATATCAGATAGATCAGACTAAGAAACAGTTACTGTACATATCTAAAGCTATTTTTATTAGAAAAACTTCAGTAACAAAGTGTGCTACCTTTCCTCCACTTTTATCTTACTCTCAGGAAAACCGGAGAAGGGAGCCTGAGGCATTTTCACAAATTTCTTGGCCTGGTCTCAACTTTCATTTATTTACTGCACAGAGTGAAAAAAAATGGGGCTAAGATTAAAAAAGACAAAAATAATGACTATATACAGTAACCAGCTTTAAAATTGACAATAGATACTAAAATGATGGACAATCCTATTGTCAACGCTGTAATAATGGATGTTCCTACTCTGACAACTGATGGAAATTGCAACCATTTTTACTTTGCTTTAATATGCTTTTTCTTCTGTTTATAGAGATCAGGCGTTGAAGGGGGGATGGGGTGAATACTTGAGCTCAGCTAGCCATAATAATACTGCAGCTCCATGGGAACTCAAGGACACAAACCGATAATGATTTGGCGAGCTGAGGAGAGAGCCTGCGCTCCGGGCTAATTGGAGAATGTGAATTATGACTGCTTAGTGAGGGTGGGACTTGCAACATACTTTGTATCTGGAGGAAGGGAATCTAGTTTTGGGTTCAGCTATGTAGTGCCGATACTGAATAAAATGCTCTTTAAGGAAAAATTCTTGCCTTGAAGTTCTTTAATGGGTTTTATCTATCGGAACCATGACACCTACTATTTTAAGATCAACTATCAACAGCAAAGGAACTAACAGTCAAAAAATACAATACAGACTAGCATTTGTCAGAGTAATGAAGGTGTTGGAGATGCTATACCTCTAACAAGTGGATTCATACAGGGAACATTCTATGAAAACAAAAGTTGGATTTGAAAGTTGGACTTCGAAGAAGCAATGATCAGTGTGCTAAGAAAGGAAGATGAGCTTTTCTCATGCGACACAGAAAATGCAAGCGTTGCTATGCCCACTTCACCAGTGTCTCGCTGTTGAGCGACTAAACCAGACTACTTGTTAACTACACACACAGGAATTTGAGATAGCTACCAGCATCAAATTCCTGGGTGTGCACTTCAGTTAACAAGTAGGCTGGCTTGGTCGTTCAACAGCGAGACACTGGTGAAGCGGGCACCGGATCGCCTGCATTTTCTGCGTCGCATGAGAAAAGCTCATCTTCCTTCCCCTGTCCTTACCACTTTCTACAGAGGGACTGTCAAGCCCCAAAGGCTTGCCATACGAACGGGGACAGGGGGAGCACGAACAACAACCCACCGGGCCGAGAAGCAGCTGAGCAGTGCACCGCCACACCCCACAGCCGCACCGGGCGAACTTCCTCTGGGCGGACGTCTCCACGAGATGCACGACAGACGCCAACGAAACCTGAGATATTAGTGGGAGTTCCCGAGGGTCACCTACGGCCTGCAGAACGGACGACGGGCGAGCCGCCTCGGGCCAAGGGGAATGCACTTCGGCGGGAGAGCAGGGGGTTGTCTCCTAGCCACCAGGAAGTTCGGCAGGGCGAGATTAGCGGCGGGCAACAGGCGCGCGGATCGGACGCACGGACAACGGGGCGTGGGGGCGGAGCTTCGTCGGGGAAAGGGAAAGCACAGGGAAGGGGCGTAGCATTTATCCATCTCAAACGGATGTTGGTTTGGGATGGGGGGCAGGGCTGCAGGGTGGAGAACACCGATATATTGCGGTGGAAGGACATTATTCCCAGTGCTGACTTTGTCTCACTTGCACAATAAAGAGCTTGTTGGGTGTCAGCGTGTGCCGGTCTTCTTTGCTTCGTGCTACAGACGATTTTGGATACGTTTGACAGGGACAATCAAGAGCATCCTGTCACACAGCACCACAGTCTGTTTAGAAGAATCACTGCTTCAGACAGGAAGGTGGAGCAAAGAATGGTGAGGATGGCTGAAAAGATCATTGGCAGTTCCCTCCCTTCCATCCAGGACATAGTACATATGCATTGCTTGAGCGGGATCCATAAGATTGCCCGGGACCCGAAACATCCTCTTCCCAACCTGTTTTCCTTGTTACCTTCTGGGAGGAGGCTCCGAAGCAGAACATTCAGATTCAGTCACAGATTCATTCCATACAGCATTAACCTTGTGAACTCTCAAGCTTCCTCCTTCCATTATGTATTCAAGATAGACAGTGATGAATATTTATGTTACTTATATGTAAGGGTGTAGGTCTAAACAGATGTTGTATATGTGTGTTATGTAGGTGTACACTTTGAGGGCAAGCAACTAAATTTCATTTTTAATGTGTGCCATAGTGCCCATAGTAAAAATGACAATAAAAGTCTATTCTAATAGTCTATCATCTATCTGATATAAAGAGTACTAATACTTTTGCATGAAAGATTACTGAGAATACCAAGGATAGCCAAGAAAACAAACAAACAAAGGATTATCAAAGGGGGGGGGAAAACTTTCTGAGCTTGGTTGGTTTTTTGCAGACATTTCATTTTTGCAGACTAGGTAACATCGTCATTGCTCTGAAATGTCTGCAAGAAAAGGGGCGTTGACTTACCTGAACGCCTTTTCTCAGCACGGAGATGGATAATCCATGCAGTGGGTTGAGACTATATTCCTGGCCAATCAGATCAGTCAGCCAAAGTTGCCACGCCCTGTCCTGGACCATGATTCTCCAGTCTTGACTCGAGCGCAGCCATTGACTGACAGTAAGACGTTTTGGCTCCACCAAATATACCCTATTATCCTAGTCTATAAGGGTGGATGTGGATTATCCATCTCCGTGCTGAGAAAAGGCGTTCAGGTAAGTCAACGCCCCTTCTCCAGCACTGGAGATGGATAATCCACGCAGTGGGACATACCAAAGCCTATTGTCCCTTGGGTTGGGGAATAGACTGGTCCCGTGTGTAACTTTGGTCTAGAACCTGCTGGAGAACCCTCCTACCGAAGGAGGCCTCTGCAGAGGAGTACTTGTCGATTTTGTAATGACGAATGAATGGAGAGGGCGAGGCCCAAGTGGCTGCCCTGCATACCTCTTCAATAGAAGCCTGCATGGCCCATGCTGCTGAGGTGGCAGCACTCCTTGTGGAGTGGGCCGTGATATGCTTGGGGACTTGCAAGGACTCCGCCTGGTATGCCCCAGTGATGCATGCCCTAATCCACCTACCTATGGTAGAGGACGAGACCTTCCGGCCCCTAGTAGTGGGGTGGAAGGATATGAAAAGCGCTTCCGAGCGTCGGAATTTCGCTGTGCGCGAAATGTAATGTCTTAGTGCCCTCCATACGTCCAAGGTGTGCCATTGTTGCTCCAGGGGATGAGCTGGGTTTGGACAGAAGTCTGGTAGGACTATTTCCTGTGATCTGTGAAAAAAGGAGTTGACCTTTGGAATGAATGAAGGGTCTATTCTTAGGACTACCTTGTCCCTGTGAAAATGACACAGGTCCTTCCTCGTTGAGAGAGAAGCTAACTCGGATATCCGTCGAGCTGACGTGATAGCTACTAAGAATGCTACCTTATGGGTCAGGTAGCGAATGTCACGTTTTGAGTGGTTCGAAGGGCGCTCTGGTAAGAGCTTGTAGTACTCGTGGTAGTTCCCACGATGGATACCTGTGCACGGTTGGCGGTCTGATGTTCGCAGCCCCCTTGAGGAAGGATCGTATTAAGGGATGCTTGCCCAAGGATTCACCGGGGCTGGCAGAAAGTATAGTTGAGAGGGCGGCGATTTGCCTGCGCAGCATGTTTGGCGAGAGGTCCCTCTCTAGGCCATCTAGTAAAAATTCTAGGATCTTGGGAATTGTGATCCCTTCGAATAACAATTCCTGTTTAGAGCACCATGATTGGAAGCTTCTCCACGTGGCCTCGTAGATACGGTTCGTGGAGGGGCGCCTTGATGCCTGTATGACCCTAATTACACCCTGTGAGCAAGCCCCCTTGGCTAAAATTGACCGTTCAAGAGCCAGACGGCTAGTTGTAGCCATTGTGGTTCTGGGTGGGAGATCTCCCCCTGCTTGAGGGAGATCCTCTCCGGAGGAATCCGCCATGGATTCGTGCGGGAGAAACTCCTCAAGTCTGCGAACCAAGGTCTCCTTGGCCAATAAGGGGCCACAAGGATTACCTCGGCCCTTTCCCGCAGAATCTTGCGTACTACCGCCGGAAGGAGAGGTAAGGGTGGAAACGCATACAGGAGTCCCCTTGGCCATGGGCTCCGTAACGCGTCTGTCTGCTCTGCTCCCCTGGATGGGAATCGGGAGAAGAAGCGAGTTAGGTGGGCATTGGAAGGAGAGGCAAAAAGGTCCACCTGGGGAAGCCCGAAGCGGTGACAGATCTCCCTGAAGATCGTCGGGTGTAGTTGCCACTCCGAGTGATCTATCGTTGATCTGCTCAACAGATCTGCTTGGATGTTTGCCTCCCCCGATATGTGGTTGGCCTTTATGGAGGCCAGATTTTGTTCCGCCCAGGCCCCCAGTAGGAGGGCCTCGGCCGAGAGCGAGCGAGTGTGCCCCCCTGACGGTTTATGTGGGCCTTGGCTGTCACGTTGTCCGTCAGGACCAGTACGTGCCTGCCTTTTATGCTGCTGTGAAAATGCCTTAACGCTAGGTGAATAGCCCGCAGCTCGAGCCAGTTTATGTTGTGTCGGAGATCCACCGCTGACCAGCGGCCCTGTGTCCACTTGGTCCCCAAGTGGCCTCCCCAGCCGAATAAGCTCGCATCTGTTGTGACTACTACTCTGTCTGGTTCCCTGAAGGGGGACCCCCTGAGGAGAGCTGGAGATAGCCACCACCTGAGGGAGTGTCGTACTCTCAGAGGTATGCCTACCCTCTTCCGGGATGCACTGATTTGCTGTCTCTGAAACGGGAGCATGAACCACTGCAGTTCTCTTGAGTGCAGCCTTGCCCAAGGAACTATTGCTATGGTCGATATCATCTTCCCTAGCAGCTGGGAGAGGCAGACCAGCGTCACTGACTGACCGCGGCTTACCTGTTTTACGGCTTTCTTTATGCTGCTGAGGCGTTCCTGTGATAGGTACACCTTGCACTCCTTTGTGTCTATGACCGCTCTCAGATGGAGTATTCTCATAGTTGGGGTTAGATGGCTCTTTGGAAAGTTCACCGAGAAGCCGTGGTCCTGCAGCAGTTTTATCACTAACTTTAGGTCCGCCCGAGACTGCTGGGCGGACGATGACTGGATTAGAATATCGTCCAGGTAGCACTGGACTCTGACTGGTATGTTTCTTAAGTGTGCTGCCAGAACCACCAGAATCTTGGTGAACACCCTGGGCGCTGATGACAGGCCGAATGGAAGTGCCCTGTATTGAAAATGGTGCCCCCTGTAGGCAAACCATAGAAAGCGGCGGTGAGCCAGAGAGATAGGGATGTGCAAGTATGCCTCCATGATCGATGCCAGAAAATCCCCTTTCCTTACGCTTCCAAGGATGGAGCGTAGTGTCTGCATTTTGAATTTGCGGTATTTTATGTAGAAATTTAGCCTTTTTAAATCCAGAAACGGCTCTCCAACCCCCCGAGGGTTTTGGGACCACGAAGAGGATAGAATAAAACCCCTGGTCTCTCTGGTTCATAGGCACCGGCTCTACGGCCCGTATGTTTAGAAGGTGCTGAACGGCCTCGTTCATGAGCCTTCTCTTTGTTGGGTTTGTGGGACAGGGGCACGGGCGGAAGCAGTTCGGGGGCTTTGAGAGAAATTCTAGAGATAGACCATGACGTATGGTGTTCCTGACCCATACGTCCGTGGTGGTCTCTTCCCACTGGGGAGCAAACCCTGCTAGCCTGCCCCCTATGGGAAGGTCTGGGTGGGAGTCATCTGGTACGGCGGAAGGGGCGGTTGTTCCCCCGAAAGGGCCATCTTCCCTGCGTTTGTCTATGTCTTGTATTCTGTCTGTCCCCGTCTTTCCCTATCCTGTCTAGCTTGGAAGGGTTGGGAATTTTGAAAGTAGTTGACCCTGGCTTCCGTACGAAAGGACTGTTTCCTTCCCCAGGAGCCGGGTCTCTTGTCCTGCCTTTTAAGCATGTGTTTAAGGACCTTGCGCTTGTCCTTGTTCTCTGTCACCAGGTATGGTGTTAGTGCCTCACCAAATAGCTTTGCCCCTTGGTACGGAGCCGAAGCCAATTTCCACTTGGATTTGGTATCCGCCTGCCAGTTCTTTAGCCAGAGGATGCACCTGCTCGTGTTGTTTGCCGCCATTGCCTTGGCTGAAAACTTGGTCGCTAAAAGTGTCGCGTCCGACGCATATTCCGTGGCCGCTACCATTTTGCTGAGTTCCTGGTGAGTGCGTATATCCTCCATGGGAACCCGGCCCTGTAACTCACGGAGCCAACAAAGTGTGGCTCTGGTGAAAAAGGACGCGGAGGTAGTCGCCCTGGTAGCCCAAGCTATTGCCTGGTGCGTTCTCCTGTAGTTGGACTCACTCTTTCGGTCCTCGGCTTTAAGAGCCTCAGCAAAATCTCCTGATATGGCCGTGTCCGATATCAGGGGACCTATGGGTTCGTCCACCACCGGCACCTCCAATGTTCCCTCTAGCTCCCTTGCTACGTTAAATAGCTTCCTCTCCGCATTGCTAGGAAGCGGTAGGGAGGTTGGCGCTGCCCACTGTTTCCTTATTGTGTTTAGGAACATGGTCGGGCATGGTATGCGGTGTTGAGTGGTTACCTTTTCGGCGAACGTCGGCTCAGCCTCCGTGTCAACTGTGACAGGCTCCGCTGGTGTCCCATGCCCCAGATGGGCTGTGGCCTCAGCCTTGCGCAGAATGGTAACAAAAAGAGAAGGGTTAAACAGGCCGCTGAAGGACGGCCCTTGAGGTGAGGTGTCCTCCTCTTCCTCAGACATTTGAATCCCTTGTGACGTACCTGGCTGGTCCAGGTAAGCTTCCTCAGAGACCGACGAGTCTGAGAAGGAGGAGAGGTCCTGATGGTCCTCCGTTTCCTCCCGATGCCTCGTTCTAAGTCCTAGAGGCTTGGCTTTTGAAGTTTGAGCCCTGGCCTCAAATGCACGGTCCACTGCCTATGCTATTAGGGTAGCTAGCAGATCCCCCGTCAATGCAGGAGGAGTAACCATTGCCTGCGACCCTGCAGGTGCTGTGGTTAGCATGGTCCTCGGGGTTTCCTGTAACCTCCGTGGGGAGGGGGATCGGGAGAGCGATGAGAATTCGCCTATCCCACCCTCTTGTTTGGGACTGTGATGAGTTCCCTAATGACCAAATGGCCCGTGGGGATGAAGGGAGACCCAGCGGTAGATCAGGACCTATCCCCCCATTCTGTCTATTTTCAATTCTGGCCCTTTTCTGGGCTCTGTCGAACTCTTTTTCTAGGGCTTGGTGTCTTCTGATTGCCTGTTTGTCAGCCTTCTTTGATGACTTCCTTGCAGCCTTTCTAGGGGCTGCAGAGGATTCCGAATCCTCTGAAGCGGGTGCTCCAGAGGATGAAGGCAGGGCTCCAGTGGAGGGAATGATTGCTTCCTCCATTCTCCACTAACGCCGGGCCGCGATAGGGGGGACCCAGGTAGTAGGAGAGCTCCAACTTTGAGTAAGGACAGGCGCACTACTGGGGGCGTCTGGAACTCAGGAGCAGACTCTGCAAAATTGTCAGAGTTAGTCACTGTGCACGGATAAGAACAGGCACGCTAATGGGAATGCCTGGAACCCGGCTTGACTATGGTGGGTAAGGACAGGCACGCGACTGGGGATGCCTGGAACCCACCACTAAATCCAGAAGCGTACGGGCCACTAATGGGGGACCCAAAGTCCGGAAGGAGCCAAAGGCAACTAAACACAGTTATGAAAGGTTCTTATTTACTTTAGGTAGAAGACACCAAGTCCTGGAACCAGCAGCTATGTGTCTGATTTGAATGTCTCTGAATGAATAATAGATGCTTTAGTATCCCAGTACTGCTTGCCTATTAATTCACTCCAGCGGCTGAACTTAGCTTTCTCAGGGAGCCTTAGATCCCCTGTTTGGACAAAAATATGGCCGCCGCTGCCAGGAGACTACTGCACATGTGTTAAAAGGAGCAGGAGATTATTGCGCCTGTGCTAAAAGGGCTGCCTGTGCCACGTGCGGTTGTAACAAAGAGCCGCGCGTGCTCCCAGCTGTGCAGACAATGGCACCTCGTTTAAAAAATCCTGAGCAGCCTGGTGAGTGAAAGAGACTGCTCCTTCGCACGCCAGCTGTCTCCCTTAATCAATCTCCCTCCCAGCATGTGTCCCCTTTGTCCTCCGCTTCCCTCGCTAATTGCTTGCCTTTCTGTCTTTTTTGTTTTGTTTGTTTTAAACGTGAGGGGTTGCCCGAGCCTCCCCGTTTGTTTAAGGCGGCTGCCGGCTGCTGGAAGGTGGTTGGGGTTTGGGTTAGGGAGGGGAGTTAGGGATTTCCCCCTTTTAAGTGGGGGTGGTTTGCCCTGTAGGGAATCTGACTTCCTGAGTCTTACAATTTAGCCAGGAAATTTTTGAGTAATCAATTAAATTGAATTAAATTATCTCTAATTAACTTTTAAACTAAGTAATTTCAGCTACTAGAAGAAATCCCCCCCAATGGAAAGGAACTATACCTGCCCAGGAGCCAAAGTTGTAGGTCTTTCTGTATGGTCAGATCAGTCAAGACTGGAGAATCATGGTCCAGGACAGGGCGTGGCAACTTTGGCTGACTGATCTGATTGGCCAGGAATACAGTCTCAACCCACTGCGTGGATTATCCATCTCCAGTGCTGGAGAACAACCAAGCTTAGAGGGAATCAAGGACCCAGCATTTCAACCCTGAACTACAAGGGTTCATTCATTATCAAACAAATCAATTCAAAGTTTTCATTTCAGACACAAATCACCAGGCTCAAATTATCCAACTCTATATACATTATGTAAATACATAGCTATTTGAAAAAGTCTATAATGCTGGAAAGAAAAGGAAGAAAACTAGCATCAAGGTAGAAAGGCTCATTTACAGCAATGACCATTAGAACAGTGGTCTCTCAACCTTCCTAATACCGTGACCCTTTAATACAGTTCCTCATGTTGTGGTGACCCCCAACCCCCCATCCAGCTGATCGGGGGGTATCAAAAACTTGACCCCCACCCAAAAAAGGAAAAAATGAGAAAGTATAGGTAGTCCTCGACTTACAACAATTCGCTTAGTGACTGTTTGAAGTTACAACAGCACTGAAAAAGCTAATTATGATCATTTTTCACACTTATGATTGTTGCAGCATCCCCAGGGTCATGTGATTTACATTCGGATGCTTGACAACTGATTCATACTTATGACGTTCACAGTGTCCCAGGATCATGTGATCAATGGCCAGGGGGAGTGGCCAGCTGATCACTCAGGTTGCAGAGTGCCTGTGGGGGGGAAATCTGTGGGTCTCTGGAATGGGACTGGGGTGGGTGCCTGCCTTCCTTCCCTCCCTTCTCTCCCCTTGTCCCTTCCTTCCTTATTTTCTTCCTTTCCTTCACCTCCCTCTTAGTTTCTTCCTCCCCTCCCTCTCCCATTGTCCCTTCCTTCCTTTTCTTCCTTTCCTTCACCTCCCTTAGTTTCTTTCACCTTCCCTCCCTTTCCCATTGTCCCTTCCTTCACCTCCTTAGTCTCTTCCTTCTAACCTCTCTCCCATTGTCCCTTCCTTCCTTCTTTCCTTCCTTTCCTTCACCTCCTTTTTAGTCTCTTCCTCCTTCCCTCTCTCCCATTGTCCCTTCCTTCCTTCGTTCCTTCCTTTCCTTCCCCTCCCTTAGTCTCTTCCTCTTTCCCTCCCTTTCCCATTGTCCCTTCCTTCTTTCCTTCCTTTTCTTCACTTCCCTTAGTCTCTTCCTCCTTCTCTCCCTCTCTCCCATTGTCCCCTTTCCTTCCCCTTCCTTAGTCTCTTCCTCCTTCCCTCCCTCTTTCCAATTGTCCCTTCCTTTTCCTTCCTTTCCTTCACCTCCTTCTTAGTCTCTTCCTCCTTCCCTCCCTCTCCCACTGTCCCTTCCTTCCTTCTTTCCTTCCCCTCCCTTAGTCTCTTCCTCCTTCCTTCCTCTTTCCCATTGTCCCTTCCTTTTTTCCTTCCTTTCCTTCCCTTAGTCCCTTCCTTCCCTCCCTCTCTCCCTCCCTCTTTGTCCCTTCCTTCCCTCCCTTCCATTGTTCCTTCCTTCCTTCCCTCTCTCATTGTCCCTTACTTCCCTCCCAGCGTGTTTTCTAACAAAGCTCAAGCAAGTTTGCTGGGCAGGAGCCATGGAGAGCTGCTACAGCTGACCTGCTTCTTGGCTGCTCTGCAAAAGCATGGATCAGCTGTAGAGGTTCACCCTGATCCTGGACAAGAGGGAAGGAAGGAAGGACGGAAGGGACAAGGGAAGAGAGGGAGGGAAGGAGGGACAAAGAGGGAGGCGAAGGAAAGGAAGGGAGGAAGGGACAATGGGAGAGGGAGGGAAGGAGGAAGAGACCAAAAGGGAGGGAAGGAAAGGAAGTTCCGGCCAGGAGAGGCTTGGTAGCCCGGCTGCCGAGGTACAGAAGAGCGCAAAGCCAAGGAGAAGGTGGTGGCGGTTTCCTCCCAAAGGAGGCTCCTTTTCTCCACCCCTTCCCTGGGTTTGTGGGGAATTTCTTGTCACCAACGTGACAAGTGCTCCTTCAAGCCCGCCGCGAGCTTTCTTGCCCCCTTTGCTTCTCTCCCCCCCTGCTTTTGTGAGGATTGTGGCACCCTTGGGAAGCCAATCGTGCTTTGAAGCTTAGGAGGAGTCCGGCGGGCTCGACATGAACGGTCAGAGGAGGAGTCAAGGACGGGTGGGGTGGCAAAGGAGATCTGTGGCCGTCGCCAGACCTCCTGGCTGACAAGTGCAAGCTCGGGGGTCGCCAGCTGACGGGCGCAGGAGTTGAGTGCTGCGGCAGCCTCCCCTTCGCTGACCTGCGTGCACAAGAAGTCAATCCGGTTGCTGCACAATGAGTCTCTGGGGAGGGCGGGGCCTTGCTCTGCGCCTGCACTCTTCATGCACCCCCTGCAGAGCACATTTGGTAGAGTTCGTGCAGACTGCTGCCAAGCAACATATTTTTCACAAACAAGTGAGATGGAGCGGAGGGGGGGAGGGAGAGAAGGTGGTTGACAAGCCCTGCCTAAGACCATCGGAAATATGTGTTTTCCGATGGTCTTAGGCGACCCCTGTGAAAGGCTCATGCGACCCCCCAAAAGGGTCACAACCTACAGGTTGAGAACCGTTGCATTAGAAGATGTGAAGGACCAGGTTGGAGACAGATTATTCTGAAGAAAATATATCTATACGATTGCTAAGAATCAGCATTGACTTGACGACATGTAATTAATTAATCAATAGCTAGAATACCCGCAGCTATGCTCTATAGAGTGTTCAGTGTTTCCAGTTGAAAGGAGAACTGCAACAAGTGGTAGTTTTTTACTCTGCATACTATGTTTTAACAATTCCAGATAGAATAAAAAGATAAATTCAAAGACAAATTTCAGACCACTCCTGAGATTAAAGAGAATTGTCGGAAACCAATATTCATTCATTTCATTCATTTTCTATGGCTGCTCATCTCAGTCAATGACTTTGGATGGCTTAGAGTTCATAAAATATATTACACTTAATTTTTTTAAAAAAGAAAATTTTAAACAATAAAAACAGTAAAACTAGTAAAAAAAATTTAAAAATCCAATACAAAATACACAAGATATCTGTCCTGTTAGTAATATAGTTAGGAAATGGGGCCTTTGGACATTCAAGCATCTCATGCTAGGTAGCAAAAAATTTAACATCTTACGAAGCTAGCAGAGTTGGGGGCATTGTAATGTCTGAAGGGAGGATTTCATATAGTAGGGACCACTGCAAAAGAAGTTTGCCTTTGGTTCTTACCAGCTTACATTCTTTGACTGATGGGATTTGGAGCATGCCATTCTACTTGACTGAGTTAGATAACTAGAGATTCTTGCAAAAAGAAGATTCCTCAGGTATACAGAAGATATAAAGAAAATATATATTTTCCAAATCATGGATAATTCAATATTCTGGACGATTACCAGACTGACAGCTACCAGACTGTTAGTTGTATGATACTTCTAGTTAATGTTGGCCAGGCCAACAGAATTCCAGCTGACATACAAGGCAGTTGTTAAGTGAATCAGGCCTGATATTTTGACTTTTTTTAACATGGTTAAGTGAATCACTGCAATTGTAAAATAAACCATGCAGTCATTAAATGAACCTGGCTTCCCCCATTGACTTTGCTTATTGGCAGCTAGATGGGAAGATCATAAATATTGACTCCTGAATGCTGCAACAGTCAATAATACATGCCCATTGCCAAGCGCCTAAATTATGATCATGTAACTTATGGGAATGATGTGATGATTATAAATGCAAGGACTGATTGGTTGTAAGTTATTATTTTTCATTTCAGTTGTAATTTTGAACAGTCCCTAAACAAATGGCTGTAAATTGAGGACTATTGTGGTACAGGTAATCCCCCAGATACAAGCATTTATTTAGTGAGATTTCACAAAAACAAGGTTATTCAGAAAGGGTACTTACATTAGAAATTCAAAATTGCAATCAAAAACAGGCCTCTGTAGACATGTGATTTTGATTCAGTCTCAGCTGCTGTGGTGGCCATTTTAACTCTGTGACGTGCCTGGGCCTGTTCAGGCCTATGAGAAGCTGGAAGTGGGTTTTTGGTTTTTTTGTGCCTGATACATGGCAAAACAAGATCCGGTGATTTTTGCAGCCGGCATCAACCATTTGTTTTTGTTTTCCTGTAGCTATGTGGAAGACTTGCTGCTTGCTGGGCTCGAGTACTGTAGAGGACTAGAATTACTTTTGTAAGTATTTTAAAATATTATTTTTTTGTTACTCTATAGTACTGTACTGTATTGTTTGTAATCACTTTGGGAACTGCTCTGCTTTTTATTGTGTTTGTAAGTACAGTACTTTGCAAGATGGTTTGTTTGCATTTGCCTGAAACTTATAGCATATGCTGCTTCTCTCCCTAGCATAGACCACCAAAGATTCTGCTGACACTTACTGGAAGGAAATTCCCCCACACACACACCCCATTCTGGATTTTTGTCTGGAAAGGCTTGTGCTAATCAAAGGCAGTGTTTTTGTTTTTTTAAAAAAAGGTTTTAAATTTAACCTTTTTAAATTGCCTCCAGAAGTTCTGGGTGTTTCTTCACTAGAGGTTTTTAAGAAGAGACTGGATAGGCATTTATCAGAAATACAAGCTTCTGGTGTCATGATTCCGACTAATGAAACACTTCAAAGAACTTCCAGGCAATGTTTACCCTAAAAGCTTTTACTGACAGTGTAACAGATTGACAGCACTTCAGATGGATGGATGCCAGAATCTGAATTTCTCTTTCTTGCATCTGACTTTTCTTGTTAAACCCCTCCCTTATTTTGCAGTCATGTCACATTTTCCAATTAGCCCGGAGGGCAAAGATTCAATTCCGTTCCTTTTCCCGAGCTTTCCTTATAAATCTCCTCCCTCTGTCATCTGAATTAACTCTAAAAATACCAGACAGTTCTGTATATTTTGTCAAAGCAATAATATCCTATATTAACAGTGTTGACATCTGGCCCCCCTTACAAAAAGGACAGACCCTCTAATGTAAACAAAAGCATATGTTAAAGATTAGTTTTTGGTTTGTTGGGGTATTTCACATGAAACCTTTTGATGAGCCTGTCAGCTTTCATCTCACTGGATTTCACCCAGGTGGCTTCAGATAACGCGTATCCTTTCCATTGTACTAGGTACTGCAATTTCCCTTTAAAAATTCTAGAGTCAAGAATACGTTTCACTTCATAGTGGGTCTGTCCCGCAACTACGAGGGGCTCAGGTGCCTTCTTCGGGGGAGGTCTTAAAGTGTAGCCCCAATAAGGTTTCAACAAGCTGCAATGGAAGACTGGGTGAATTCTCCCTAAAAGTCTAGGGAGTTTTAGTTCTACGGTGACCGGATTGATGATCCTTACTATGGGGAAAGGCCCCAAGAATTTTGATCCCAATTTTTTGCTGGGCAATGTGAGGCGTAAATATTTAGTTGGCAAATAAACCTTTTCCCCAACTTGGAATGTTCTTTGGGGAGCCCTCTTTCTATCAGGCTCCTTTTTATAGGTTTCAAAAGTCTTTTTTAAAGCAGTTTTTGTGTTTCTCTAAACTTCTTCCCACCCTCTCACCCATTGGTCAAGTGTCTGGGAAGCAGAGGGCACCTGAGGGTATTCAGGTATTGGGCTGAACTTTTTTCCTGTGGCCACTCTGAAAGGCGTGTAGCCGGTGCTGCTGTGCACAGAATTATTGTACACCACCTCCGCAAAAGGGAGGAGGTCAGTTCGTCTGCTGGTAAGAAATGTAGAATCTAAGACATTGCTCCACCATTTTGTTAGTGGATTCTGCAGCCACATTGGTGGCCGGATGAAAAGCAAATGATAAACCTTGAGATGATCCAATTAATTTAAGAAAACTCCTCCAAAACTTTGCTGTGAACTGCACCCCCATCCAAAATTATTCGCTTAGGGGCACCATGCAACCGGTAGATATGTTTCAGGAACAATCTGGTCAGTCGTTGGGCAGATGGGAGTCCTTTGCAGGCGATGAAATGAGCCTGCTTCGAGAACAGGTCTATCACAGTCCATATGACAGTATTTCCTCTACTTTCAGGTAGGTCTACTATAAAGCTATTTCTTCCCAGGATTGAGAAAGGTCTGCCACTGGCTGCAGTAACCCAGGGTTTTCCCTGGGATTCTTTTCATTGTGGCACATACAGTACAACTTTCTATATAGTTTTCCACATCCCGTTTCAGCCCCGGCCACCAAAATTGCTGGTGGGTGAGGTGTAGGGTTTTCAAATATCCAAAGTGTCCAGCCTGTTTTACATCATGGCTGTGGTTGAGAGCATTAAGACGGAGTGCTTCTGGCAAATATAGTTTCCCCCCTTTGTAAGCCAAGCTATCCCTGCACGTTAGGGAGGTTTGATTATCTTTGAACCATTGATCAGTGAGGGGCTCTCGTTTTATTTTCTTTACCCCAGGGTCATCAGGATTGGGGACCCTGCGAGGCGTAAGTTGAGCAGCAGTTTGTGGATTGGGGATAATTGCTTTGTTAACCTCCCCCCATTCACTTTTGTATTGGGGTAACCAGGATAGCGCATCAGCTAGGAAGTTTTTTCCTCCTGGTATGTACTTTAGAGTGAAGTTGAATCGGTTAAAGTACTGTGCCCACTGCACTTGTTTTGGGACAATTTGCAGGGAGTATTCAATGCTTCTAGATTTTTGTGATCTGTCCATACTTCAAATGGCACCTTGCTCCCTTCTAGATACAACCTGCTGAAACTGGGTGACTGTTCTGTTCCAGCCTACGTCCATTCTTGTTACGTCACATGAACAAACCCCTCTTAAACAGGAGGCTGGGAAAACCAACCTCTTTTTATTTTCAAAACAGTCCTGATAAGTTTTTCTCCAAAACAAAAACACAGAATACTTTCCTAACAGATAATTGGTTACAAAAGCAAACAAAGCAGAAGTTTAAACAAGAAATTCACTGATAAAACAAAACAGACTATGATCCTTGGAAGTTGAACTTCATCCGGAACACAACTGGAGGGCCCAGGCTCTTCATCAAACCGTGAGTCTTGTAATTCATCAGTGCTTCCCTCTGATCCTGATGGCCCTCTAAATGCTTTTTCCAACTCCTCCTCAGATTCCCCGAACTCAGCTGTTGGGAACACAGGCTGGCACATACCTTCCCCCGGGTCTACCGATCCGGATGCGGTCGGGATGGAAATTGTTCATGAAAGGTGGTCACCAAGGCAGGAGCATGAACAGTGGTCACATTCTCCCAGGTGAACTCCTCTGGTCCGTAGCCTTTCCATTCGATCAGGTACTGAAAGCGAACTGGAGTCCTGAATACTGGCAACCTCGTACTTGGAAGCACTGTCTCCATCACGTTGTTCCGGTGGGGGAGGTTCAGCTCGGCGAAGTGGACATGCCGGTTGCTCAGGAACCAACAGAGACTGGTGAAAGACCAGATGTACCCATAGGGAACGTGGCAAAGTTAAGCGATAGGCGACCGGATTGATGACAGCTTCAATTGGGAACGGTCCTACATATCAGTGGTCTAATTTCTTGGCTAGCTGGGTTGATGGTAGGTTGCTGGTGGACAGCCATACCCGATGTCCTACCGTTTGTGGAGGCGTATCCCACCTCAACCGATCAGCAAATCTTTTGTAGTCGGCCTTGGTCTTCTCTAACTGTCGCTGCACCAATCGATGGATCGCCTGTAACTCTGCCATGTAGTCATTCGCTGTTGGTACCGGTGAGTCTAATGGGGAAAGAGGAAAAAACCAGGGGTGATATCCCACATTGGCCAAGAACTATGTCATCTGCGTGGAGGTGTGCTGGAAATTATTGAACGTGAACTCAGACACCGCCAGATAGTCTGCCCAATTGTTCTGCTGCTGATAGACATAGCAGCGCAGATATTGCTTGAGGATCCCGATGACCTTCTCGGTCCCATCCAATGCCTGCAACAACCCCTGCCAGAGACGAGTTGCAAACTGGGCCCCTCTATCGGACACGACCCTATCAGGAAAGCTGTGCAGGCGGAACACCTGCTGGATGAACATACGACCGGTGGTGTGGGCAGATAGCAAGCCACGGCATGGGATGAAATGCGACATCTTGGTCAGCATGTCCACCACCACGAACACTGTTGTGAATCCAGAAGACGGGGGTAAGTCCATCAGGAAATCGATGGACACAGCCTTCCAGGGTCTTTTAGGTGTCGGCAAGGGCTGCAGTAGTCTGGGTGGGGCCCCTGTCACTGACTTGGCCTGTCTACATGGGATACAGGACATGACATAGACCTGGACGTCGTGTTGGACTCGGGGTCACCAGAAGGTACGGGAGACCAAATTCAGAGTCTTGAACAGGCCAAAATGCCCCGCCACCGGATTGTCATGACACTGGCAGAGGATGAGTCCCCTGAGTGGCCCTCCTGGAACATAGAGCCAATCACGATAGTGGAGGAGTCCATCCGTGACTGTCCATGGGGAATTGGGCCCCACCTCCTCCTTTTGCTGAGCCACCAATCCATCCTGCTGCTGGGCCTCCCGAATCCGAGCCCGTACATCAATCGGCTCCCGCACCACAGCAAAAGACTTGATGGGGAGCACTGTCCTGGGCAGAAACTTGTCTTCTGCTTGGGAATATTCAGGCTTCCTGGACAGAGCATCCACCCTTTGGTTGTGACCGCTGGGTATGTACATTACATGGAAATTGAATCTCGCAAAGAAGAGAGACGACTGGATCTAGCGTTGGTTCAATTTCCAAGTGGTCTGCAGGCTTTCCAAATTCTTATGGTCCGTCCGGACCTTGATTTGATGTCACGCTCCTTCCAGATCAGTGGTTCTCAACCTGTGGGTCGGGACCCCATTTGGGGTCGAACGACCATTTCACGGGGGTCGCCAAACAATGCAGTCCACCATTTTTTCCCCCTTTTCCTTAGCTGTGCTACTCCCTTTTATTCTATTGGCTTTTGAAAGCCAATAGAATAGACTCTCTGCCCTGCTGAGCCCACCAAAGTCCCATTCTGCAAACGATGCTGCAAGTTGTCTGCAGCGAAGGCGAGCTGTCTGGAAGTTTCCACCCCTCCCTGCTGAGCAGCTACTAAAAATGTAAGTAAAAAAGGGCCAGGGGTGGAAGGTGGCAGGCCGGCGGGCGCAGGGAGGGTTGCTGGCACGTGTGGGGCCCAGCAGGTGCCTTACCTCCCTTGGGCTGGGCCAGCTGTTGGTCAGCCTGCGCCGTCTCTGCCGCTTGCCAGCTACGCCTCGGCTGGCGCAGGGGGCGGCACCACACATGCGCGGTGCTCCCGGGCAGGGAAAGTCCTCGACTTATGACTGGTTGGGTAGTCCTCGACTTACGACCGGTTGGGGGTCGTGGCATTAAAAAGGTTGAGAACCACTGTTCCAGATGATGCCTCCAATAGCATCATAATGGCCAGTAGCTCCTTCTCCCAGATGGTATAGTTGCGCTCTGCCAGATTCAATTTCTGTGAATAGTACGTGCAAGAGAAGAGGGCACCGCTGGCCGTCATCGCCTGGAGTAACACCCCCAAATGGCAATGTCAGAGGCATCCGCCTCCACGACAAACGGTCATTGCGGGTCAGGATGCTTCAGGATGGGCTGCTTCATGAAGGCTTCCTTCAAAGCCCGGAAAGCCCATTGTTCTGGAACGTCCCACTGAAACTGAAGTCTTTTTCTGCAGGAGCTGAGTAAGGGGGGGGGGCTGTCATGGTAGCAAACCTGGAGATGAAAATCCGATAATAGTTGGCGAAGCCAAGAAGTCGCTGGATATCCTTCACACAATGTGGGGGTTGCCAACTCTGCAGAGACTCGACCTTACTCGGCTCCATGGTGATGCCCTCAGGAGAAATACGGAGACCCAGGAACTCGATAGTCATTTGGTAGAATTGGCACTTCTCCAGTTTGGCGTACAGCCGATGTTCTCGGAGCTGCTGCAGGACCTGATGGAGATGCTGATGGTGCACCTCTCGCGACGAGGAGTAGATCAGGATATCATCCAAGCAGATTACGACAAATTGATCTAACAAGTCCCGGAAAATGTTCATAAAATGCTGAAACACATCAGCGGTTCTACCGGTTCTATCTGGGAAATCACCCCTTTGGCCACAAATGCTGTGTCCATAAAGTTCATAGTGGCCCCAGAGTCAATCAACGCATGGACTGGAATCCCCTTGGGCAACCCGGGGAGAATCAGGCACGCCTCCAATATCAGATGCCATGGGGGTCCGTGGGCAGCATCTCAAGGGTGTCACTTGGTGTTGCGGGATGCCTGACTCAAAATGCCCTTCAGGTAGGGCTTGGGCCGTTTCCTGACAGAGGAGCAGGTGGCAATCTCGGGGCAGGCTCGATCACAGACGCCTTTCGTTACTTCTTGGGGCAGAAAGAGGCCAAATGCCCAGAGTCCCCACAGTAAATACACAACCCCCCAAATGCCACCTGTTCATCTCTGCCATCGATAGGTGAGGTCTGGTAGCACCTAACTCCACTGGCTCCTTCCTCTGGACCGGGGTCTCATGCACAACAGAGGTAGCACTGGTCTCTGGGGTGGCACGGCGACTCCTTCGCTGCTGCAGCTGAGCATCGATCCGCAGACAGAGATGAATGAGCTCACTGAGGTCCAGGGGAACATCAACATGGCCCAGCTCATCTAACATATCCTCCAACAATCCATCCTGGAAAGCATCCACAAGCGCAGCCTCATTCCAGGCTGAATCCTGGCTAAGCAGCCGAAATTCACTGATATAGCCCTGCAGGGGTCATTGGCCTTGCCTCAGAGCTTTCAAACATCAGATAGCTATCTGGGTCTTGATGGGGTCCTCGTACATCATCCGCATGTAATCACAAAACTCCACAAAATTGTCCACCAATGGACTAGGTTGGGCTAGCAGGGGTGTGCCCCAACGAGCTGCAGCACCAGAGAGCAGGGTTATCATAAACCCCACTTTATCCCGGTCAGTGGGGAAATCAGCCGCTCTCACACTGATAAATAGCTGGCATTGTCCCATGAAAACAGGAAACATGTTTGGATTGCCATCAAATTTGTCCAGCATTGCAACTTGACATTTTCTCCTGGGTGGTGGAGCAGCAGGGACGTGTGCTTGGAGCTGAGCCACTTGGGCTAACAAAGCCAGCTGCTGGGAGAGCTGGGCATTCTCAGCACGTAGCTGCTCCGTAATAGTAAGGGGTTAGGCTGAAGGCAAACTGTTCTGTTCCAGCCTACGTCCTTCCTTGTTACGTCACAAGAACAAACCCCTCTTAAACAGGAGGCTGGGAAAACCAACCTCTTTTTATTTTCAAAACAGTTCTGATAAGTTTTTCTCCAAAACAAAAACACAGAATATTTTCCTAACAGATAATTGGTTACAAAAGCAAACAGAGCAGAAGTTTAAACAAGAAATTCACTGTTAAAACAAAACAGACCATAATCCTTGGAAGTTTTTTACAAACGGTTGCCTTCAGCAACCAGCACTGCCCACACCTTCCCTTTTTATAAAGCAGTCCCAAGGCGTGGCTTCTCAATGCCTTCTCCTCCTCCCCTGGAGTTGTATCGACTGCTGCTGATCTGCTCTAGCTAATTGCCTGTGTCTACAAGCATCAATCATGTCCATCAGGTGTGAATCCTCCAAGTCTGACTCATTCTCTCCACAAAGCTGAGCTTCATCCGGAACACGACTGGAGGGCCCAGGCTCTTCATCAAACTGTGAGTCTTGTAATTCATCAGAGCCTCCCTCTAACCCTGATGGCCCTCCAAATGCCCTCCTGATGGCCCTCCTCCACCTCCTACTCAGATTCCCTGGACTCAGCTGTTGGGAACACAGGCTGGCACGGAATCACAACAATGAGATTGTTTTATTCCCTATTCCTTATGGACTTGAAAATAGAGATCCCGATTGGAAAAAATTTCCAAAGCAAAGACCCCGAAAAGACCAGGGAAGAAGTGAGTTAAAAGAGGGGAAGGAAATTAAGGAATATAAAAGAATACTTAAAAATGGAATTCAGATGACATAAAGAAAAACTACTTACTCCCTAAGGTGTGGAAAATCTTTTTATATTCAATTTTTATGAGAAATAATTTAAAAATAACTTTAAAACTTTTCAAAAAACTTTCTAAACCCGGATAAACACAATATAGTGAATAAGGACATCTAGTGGTGAAAGGAGATACTACAGCAATACCAAATACTAAAAGAACTTGAAAAGCTTTTGACCTTGAAATAACACCTGGTGTAAACAAAGAGCTTTATATGACTTTACACTAGAAAGGACTCTACACAATCATATCTTTTGACCCTGGATATAATTAAAAGAGGAATTATTTGGAGACAGAAGGCTTTTTACATCTTTTAACTGAATGGAGCATCTGGATTTAGCCTAAAATGTTTGTCTCGTTTTATGGTTGGAGTTTAGTCTAAGATAATTGGCTTTTTTCCTTTTTTTTTCTCCTTGTGGATTTATAAATTTACTTAATTGAAAAATGAGTGCAGACTTATGAAGAAAACTTCCTCTGTACCCTCAGTTGGAACATCTAGCCTCTTGGTGGAGAACCTATGGCACGCATGCCACAGGTGGCACACAGAGCCCTCTCTGTGGGCACACGCGCTGTTGCCCCAGTCCTAGGCCTTTGACTGGGTTTTATAAAACGTTTTCACTTTAGGCCTCCGCTGCCGTATGCAAAAAAAAAAAAAAAGGTTCAATCAATCTTCAACTTCTCACGGGGAAAAAAAAGATCTTGCAAAGTTGGAACTGATTGAACTTTATTTTTAGTCCCACACAGCGGCAAGGAAGTGACACATTGCAGCTGGAAAGAAGGTGCCGTGTAGGGGTGGGGGGAGCAGCGGGAGCAGGGCACTCCATGCAAAGGGTGGGGTGGAGCCTGTGCATGGGGTGGAGAAGCAACGTGGTGGCGCTAGCATGGTGGTAGACCAATTGCTTCCCTCCCCGCCAGACACCTGCC
This sequence comes from Crotalus tigris, assembly GCF_016545835.1. Classification (NCBI taxonomy): domain Eukaryota; kingdom Metazoa; phylum Chordata; class Lepidosauria; order Squamata; family Viperidae; genus Crotalus; species Crotalus tigris. The sequence goes on from NW_024096518.1 coordinate 1,340,458, forward strand.
GAAGCCGCACAGTGTAGGTTGTCGCCCCCGCCCCTGCCCACATGCCCTCACCTCCCCCAAGTGTTTTTTTACTACCTGCCTTTCAGCTTCTTTCTGTTTCTCCATTCACTTCTCAGCCTTCACCACGTGTTTGTGGGACAAAAAAAAATTCCATCAGACTTTCTAATTTCTCGTGATCTCAAGAAGACTCAAGAAGTTTACGCCACAATTAATTTTTGTTAGGCGTTATTGTAGATTTTGATGTTAAAGAGATTAATTTGATGTTGAATCTTATAACAGCTGCAAGATTATTGGTGGGGCAATATTGGAAGAAAGATTCTTTGCCTACTATAGAAGAATGGATACTCAAGGTGTCTAATTTAGCAGAAATGGCAAAGATTTCTGCTTATTTGAAGGATTACTCACAAGAAAGATATATTTCAGTTTGGAGAAGATGGATAGATTATATTCAGAAAAAATATGAGACTAAAAAGTATTATTTAGCTTATGAGTAAATTTCAGATTATTACTAATAGCTTAATATGGTAGAATTTATATTACTTTTAGTTTTATGGTTTAATTATATTATTTTTGTATTTAGTTTGTTAATATTTACTTTGAAAAGGAATTAAAGCATGTTATGGATTTGACTGTTTGTATAGTTAGGTAATGTTAGTTAGATTATGATTGTTTATTTGTAACCCTGTAATCAGCTCTGGGAAGTGGGGGAGGAGTGGGAGGGATTTGGGATATATGTTGTATAAAATCTTTAAAACTTTTAATAAAAAAAAAGAAGTCTGATGAAACTTTTTTTTGTCCCACAAACATGTGGCGAAGGCTGAGAAGCAAACGGAGAAACGGAATGTAGAAGAAACTGATCAGTAAAAGCATCAGAAAAGGGAGTGACTTGAAATCACAGGATTGGAAGAGAAACGTTTTATGCAAGTTTCCAGAAAAATGGCAATATTTTCTGAATATTTAATAAAACTTTTTCTGAAACATAGGAAGTGAAAGGGAAATCCTGTCCCTCCACCACTACCACCCAGTTAATGATTCCATTTCTGTTAGAATCTGATTCTGTAGAACTTAAATCTATAGTTTACATCTGCACTCTGGAACATTAAAGAACAAATCTTTTTCTGTGAGGCATCTTTTCAAATATTGAAAGGGTGCTATCATGTTTACTTTTTTCATAAGAAGGCCTAACTTCTTTTAAATTGAACCTAATTCCAAGAATAATTTTTCTCCCGATTTTTCTTCCCTGAATCTGTTCCATTTTTTTTTCACTCTTTAAATGTAGAATCCAGATCTAGGCAGAGTACATTAGGGGAAGAAGTGACAAAGAAAATGTAGAATTACTGCCCATGATTTCGAAAAGTAAAATACTGAAATACTAAAAAGCTGCATTTTTCCATAACCAGCTGTTGAAGGAAAAGTCTTTATCAGGGTTCAGTCCAAGCCGGGAATAAACATGGTGACTGCTTTAGAACAGGGCTTTTCAACCAGTGGTACGGGTACTACCTGTGGTACATTGGCACCTGGCAGATAGTACACGACCATCCTAGAAAAGTGGTAGCGGGGGAGGGGAATGAGCTGAACTGGTGGCAGCACTGCACAAGCCTGAGCAAGAAATGGTTGGAGTTGCAAGGCTGTCAGAGCTCAGCAGGAGCACCAGGATCAGTGCCGCTTTCAAGCTGATTGGCGCTTCTTCGGAGCTGTCAGGGCTCAGTGGAAGCGCCAGGATAAGCGCCAGGGTCCAGCTGGAGCTTGGCGCTGTCCTGGTGCTTCTGCTGAACCCTGAAGAAGCACCAATCAGCTGGAAAGCAGCACTGATCCTGACGCTTCTGCTGAGCCCAGAAGACTTGCCGATCAGCTGGAATGTTGCAGCATCTCCAGGATCTTGTGATTTACATTCAGATGCTTGGCAACTGATTCATATTTATGACGGTCACAGTGTCCCCAGGTCATGTGAAGTGACCAAAACCTGCTGCAAACACCCAGCAGATGGGGGGAATAAAAACCAAATACCCCCCACCCCACCAATTCTCAACAGAAATGCTCACAACAATGAAAACCTCGGACAGGAGGAAGAGCGCTGCCAGGTGGGCAGGCAGGTGTCTTGTTCGGCTGTGGCTTGGGGGGCACTTTTTTCAGTGCCATTGTAACTTCAAACAGTCACTAAGTGAACTGTTGTAAGTTGAGGACTACCTGTACTTTATCACTTTTTTCCTTTTTTTTTTGGTCATCAGGTTTTTGACATGTTGCTGGGCAAATAGTGGTACTCGGATGTTGCCATATCCTAAAAGTGGTACAATGGGTGAAAAGGTCAAAAGAAGCGTTGGCTTACCTGAATGCCTGTTCTCAGCATGATGATGAAGAATCCACCAATGGGTTATTTCAGTCCTCCTGCCCAATCAGACTAAGTTGTCAAGCCCCTCTTTGACCAGGACCTCCCAGTTTCATTGACGGTGTAGCCAATGACAACAGTTCGACGTGATGAGTCTCAAGCAGGTATCCAGAAAAAAACACAAGAAGAACAGGCCCCCAACCTGGACCTAACTAACCACTAGATGGGAGGGCGTGGATTCTTCATCATCATGCTGAGAACAGGCATTCAGGTAAGCCAACGCTCCTTCTCCAGCATGATGACTGAAGAATCCACCAATGGGACATACCAAAGCTCCTGGAGTCCCTATGAGTAGGAATCAGTTGGGGCCTGTGAACGTGATGGTGTCACTACCTGCTGTAAAATATGTCTACCGAAGGCAGCTTCAGCCGATGTAAACTTGTCCAAGTGGTAATGTCTAATAAAAGGGGAAGGCAAGGACCATGTCGCCACCCTGCAAATGTCCTCAATAGACACTTGAATTGCCCACGCCGCAGTTGTGGCAGCACAGCAGGTAGAGTGAGACGTCACATGATTAGGAACAGGCAGGGCAAGAGATACATAGGTGCCTGCGATACAAGCCCTGATCCACCTACCTATGGTGGAAGCTAACACCTTTTGGCTCATTGAGGAAGGCTGAAAGGATACAAACAGGGCTTCTGACTTACGGAAAGGTGCCGTGCACTTGATGTAACAGCGCAAGGCTCTCCTTACGTCTAGAGAGTGCCATTGCTGTTCCAAGTCATGCGACGGGTGAGGACAGAAGTCCAGGAGAATAACCTCTTGTGTCCTATGGAACACTGTGTTTATTTTTGGAATAAACGAGGGAACCACCCTGTCCTCATGAAACATGCACAGGTCCTTCCTGATCGATAAGAAAGCCAATTCCAATATACGTCTGGCAGAAGTAATTGCTATCAGGAATGAAATCTTAAGTGACAGGTACCCCAAGGAACATGTTCTAAGTGGTTCAAAAGGAGAAGAGGTTAGTGCTTGTAGAACCCGGGGTAGATCCCAAGAGGGATACCTATGAATCACAGGGGGTCTACTATTGGTGACTCCCTTGAGGAAGGGCTGGATGTTTGGGTGTCGAGACAAAGACTCTGAGGAGTCCCAAGAAAGTACCGTGGAAAGAGCCGCTAGCTGTCTACGGATAGTGTTGGGCGACAACCCCTTGTTGACGTCCTCCAGTAAGCATTCTAACACCATGGGAATGGTTACTTGTGACAGACTCACGTGATTCTTGTCGCACCAACGACAGAAGTTCTTCCACGTATGGTCGTAAATACGATTAGTCACCGGTCTCCTGGCAGCTTGAATCATATCGATCACCCCTGATGAATAAGACTCCGAGCAGGGTGCAGCGTTCAAGTGCCAGGAGGTCAACTGAAGCCACTGGGGGTCTGGATGCTGAAGATCCGCGTGTCAACCGAATGCGGTTGTCTGGAATCCTCCATGGGGCGGAGACGGAGAGGCTCACCAGGTCTGCAAACCATGGTCTTCTGAGCCAGTAAGGAGCAACAAATATTACCTCTGCCTGCTCCTCCAGGATCTTTCTGATAACTGCTGGCAACAGAGGCATTGGGGGAAAAGCATACAAGAGGCCTTGCGGCCATTGATTGCGTAGGGCATCCGCCCCCTCTGCTCCCCGTGAGGGGAATCGAGAGAAAAATCTGGGCAGATGGGTGTTCCCCGGCGAGGCGAACTGGTCCACGATCGGACGACCAAACCTGTCCGTGATCTGCCTGAAGACATCTGGGTGTAATTTCCACTCCGAATGGTTCACTATTGACCTGCTGCGGAAGTCTGCCTGCCGATTCGCCTCTCCGGAAATGTGCTCTGCCCTGATGGAGAGCAGGTGTTTCTCTGCCCAGGAGCTCAATGCTCGAGCCTCTGTCATGAGGGACTTTGACCGGGTACTCCCCTGCCGATTCACGTGAGCTTTTGCAGCCACATTGTCCGTCAGGACCAGCACATGTTGCCCCCTACTGTGTGGAAATGTTTGAGAGCTAGGTGGATCACTCTGAGCTCCAACCAATTTATGCTGTGCCTCAGGTCTGTCCGTGACCATTGACCCTGAGCCATCCGGGTTTGGAGGTGAGCACCCCAACCGAAGAGACTTGCGTCCGTGGTCACATAGATGTGACTGGGCTCTTTGAATAGAGTCCCCTTGTGAATGGCCGAGGATGCCCACCAGCCGAGAGATACACCTGATGAGGGACGCGCAACAACCGGTTGGAGGTACTGGTGTGTTGTCTTTGGTATGGGAGCAGAAATCACTGGAGGGCCTGAGCAAGTAGTTGGGCCTACGGCACTACTGCTATGCAGGATATCAATTTTCCCAGTAGCTGGGAAAGGAGAGCCAATGATACGGTCCTGTTCCTGCATACCCTGAGTGCCAGGTCTCTGATGCTCCTGCGCCACTCCTCTGACAGATACACGTGACAAGTGTCCATGTCTATTACCGCCCCCAGGTGCAACAGGCAGGTCAAGGGGGATGTCTGGCTCTTTTTGAAATTTATTAAGGACCCGTGGGTCTGTAGGGTCCTGATCAGTGCCAAATCCGACTGGGCAGTTGCTACTGATAGTGATTGGATTAGTATGTCGTCCAGATAACACTGGATGCGGAGTGGGACCAACCTCAAATGAGCTGCCAGCACTGCCAGTATTTTGGTGAAGACCCTGGGGGCAGAGGAGAGGCTGAATGGGAGAGCCCTGTACTGAAAATGGCGGTTAACAAAACCGCAAATACTTGCAATGTTTTGGAAGGATAGGAGTGTCCAGGTATGCCTCTTTGAGATCTATTGATGTTAATAGATCTCCTCTCCTGATACTGTTTAGGATGGAATGTGACGTCTGCATCTTGAACCTCTGGTATTGTAGGTGGAGGTTCAGTCCCTTGAGGTCGAGGATTGCCCTCCATCCTCCTGAAGATTTTGGGACCACAAATAGGATGGAGTAATACCCCAATCCCCACTGTGTCAAGGGGACCTCCTCTATGGCTTTGATGCCCAGGAGATGTCGAATGGCATCCTCCATGAGCCCTCTTTTTATCAGGTTTCTCATGGCTGGGCAAGAGACAAAGTGATCTATTGGAGTGGACTTGAAATCCAGGGACAGACCTTCCCTTATGGTGCGCAGAACCCAGGAGACCGTGGTCGTGCTTTCCCATTGGTGGATAAAAAGGGTAAGTCTGCCACCAATGGGGGGAGTCCCCTCTGAGTCACTTGGTGCGGCGGAAGGGGCAATCCCCTCTGCCACGAAAGGAAGATTTGTTCTGGGATTGGTACTGGGATCTGTCCTATAGCCTGCTCTATCAAAGGAGCAGTCTGCCTTAGGAGCTGGGGGCCAGTAGGATTTATCCGGTTCTGATGTGGCTCCAGTCCGAAAGGACTGACAGTGACTGTAAGGGAGGAAACACCTGTTGGTTCTCCTAGCCAAATAAGAAATGACCTTCTGCTTTTGCTTGTTCTCAATGAGATGGAGTTAATGCCTCCCCGAATAGTCGGCCACCCGTGAAGGGGGCAATGGCCGCATGCCACTTGTGCTTACTTTCAGCCCTCCAGTTCTTAAGCCAGAATAGCCTCCGGGTGACTACGCTGGAAGTAATTGCCCGGGCTGAGTGTTTGGCCGAGTACAGGGAGACATCTGCCATACTCAGACATGGCTATAAGTTTGGTCAGATCCTGATGGATCCTGACCTCTTCCAATGGGATCCTGTAATTGTCTAAGCCAGGTAATAGATATCCTGGCAAAAAAAGAAATGGAAGTTGCCACCTTTGCTGCCCTTGCGGATGCCAGGTGAACTTGGCGTAAAGCAAGTTCAGATTTTTTATCGTCCGCTTTAAGAGCGTCTGAAACATCTGCCGGAAGGCTGGTTGCAGAGACAAGTGGGGCTAGTGATTCATCCACTTTAGGCACCTCCAAAAGATCAGTCAAATTCTTTGCCATGTCCACAATCTTGCGCTCAGACGCTCCCTGAGAAGGTTGAGCTGCCGGAGATTCCCATTGTCCCTGAATGTTCTTCAGGAATAAGGGAGGGGACACAGGATTTGGAGGTGTTTGTCTACTGGTTCAGTGAACCGGGGATTAGAGTCCTGATCTGAGGAAGGCTGTGGAGTTGGAGTTTTAACGGAGGTGAGTTTACTCGCTCCATAGGCCCTGTGCAGCAAAGAGGGAAAGAGCGATGCATTGAATAGCTTTGCCATGGGCTGAGATTCATGTGTAAGTTCCTCACAATCAGACCAGCAGTCCCCACCTTCGTCATAATCCGAGACATTGGAAGACTCGGATTCAGGAGAATGGGATGGGGAAACCATACCTGAACAATCCAATGGAGGCCGTGAAGAGGAAGCTGGTGCAGAAGAAGGCCCCGAACTGGCGACACTTGGTGGATACCTGATGATGCCATGGCCTGGATCAACGCCTGCGATATCCATGATTGTAGCTGATCTGAAAAAGATGACTCTAGTGGAGGCCGTAACCCACAGCCATTGGTGTGAATGTTGCAGTGGGTGCTGATGACGGGCCGGGCAGATCAAGGTCCTCCCCAAACAGGGGTGGACCCACCTGATCAAAGGTCTGAGTTGAGACCTGCTGAATTGCATTCTCAGGCGACCAAGCCCTCGATGTGGATGGTAAATGTGCTCCCGTCTCAGGTGGTATGGAGACGAAGGGAGTATGACCATGCTCTGCCGACAAGCATTGGGCCCGGGACAATTGCTTCTCCAGGGCTCTATGTGTTTGGTTGGCCTGCCTATCGCCTGCCTTGCCAGCCTTTCTGCCGGATTTAGATTTGGCTTTGGCGTTACCTTTAGGCGCCACAAAAACCAGCTCAGCTTGGACAGGGGTGTTGTCTGCGTCCAAAGGCTGTGGCTCAGTGGGTTCTGCCATGTCGATCGAAATGCACCCCAGACGAGACTCTGGAACTGGCTCGCTCTGCAAGAGACATCAGGAGCCCTCCTGAAGAGGGACTGACTGCACGTGGATAAACGTGAGCTGGCCCACAGGCAAACCTGGGCTCACGCTGGGCGCTCTGAAGCGCTCGTCACCAAGGCACAGGGCAATCCGTATACCAGGCCTGAGGTCAAAATGGTGACAAAATTACACGTGTCTCACAATAGTGGCAATGGTCAGGATCCTGTAAGCAACCACTAGATGCAGAGTGGCAGATACTCAGGCAAAGTATGGCAAGCAGGGCCTGCTAGACCTTCGCTTCAGCAATGATTCCACCAAAATTGCTGATTTGATGATTTCAAGTGAATAGTAGATCCTAAAACTAAAGCTCAATTGCAAATTAGGCTAAAGATATATGCTGGTGAAGAAATATCAGTTATAGCTGTAAATTAATTGCGTGCAATCAAACCCAAAATGGTGTCCCTGCCTGCCCTGGGCATTTCCCTATGGGAATAGTAGGTGACAAAATGGTGGACGCCCTGAATTCAGGGGGGGGGGGGAAGGGAGAGGAAATGAATCCCTGTTCCAGTCTTTGAATGCTCCAATTCCAGAAAAGGAAAAATGTAAATAATTCGATTTTCCAAGCCTCTGATGAGCAAGTCGCGCCTAATCTGTTCGCCGCTACTGAACGAGGCTTCGTTTCTTCTAGCGACAGCCGGAAAAAAGAATTTGAAGGCAAAAAGGGTCCTCCCCAGAAGCATACTCCGTGCAACAAGCAGATTTGGATGTTATCCCGAAATTGCTTCAAAGAAGAAGTAGGCCAGTGGACTCAAAATGGCGGCCGTTAGTGAGAAGCTCTGACCAGGCCCGGTCAGAGAAGAAGCCACGTGGCCTCAAAATGGCTGTCGTTAGATAAGAATGCATCCGCTGCCCAAAAGGGAATTTGAAGAACCCAGCCCCTTTATTTACTAAAACGAAAGGAGCACCCCTACCTTTCAGTTAAATTGGGGAAATGACTCAGCGAACTGCTGAGTTTAGGAAAAAAGCAGCCAATCCCCCCCCTTGCAAGGAGAGGAATACTACTCTGCCCCTAAGGGAAAGGGAAAAGGGCCAGACCTCCCAGAGAAGGGAAACAACCAACTATAACTCTCCTATTCTCCAAGAAGAATCCACCAATGATTTATCAATATCTAGTCTGACCTGCTATTCAATGAAGAGAGTCAAGTTATCACGTCCTCATGGGCGAAAGACTAAGATGAAACTGGGAGGTCCCGGTCAAAAAGGGGCATGACAACTTAGTCTGATTGGGCAGGAGAACTGAAATAACCCATTGGTGGATTCTTCAGTCATCATGCTGGAGAAAGCCCTGCTTTAGAAAGACGATTGTAGTTTATTGAAGAGGAGAGAGCCAGAAAGAAAGATGGGTCTGAAAGAAAAGAGTGAGCACATGTAGTGGGGAGTGGGTTTTATATCCTCTTGGGCTTTTGTTTGGAGTTGTTTCCTGTTCTTGTTTGAGGCTTTGTATTTCCTGTGTCATGTACTTTGACCTGAGTCTGAGTGTGCCCTTTTGGCATCTGTGGGTTAATCCTATTATGTCCTGTCCAAGAGTTTGAATAGAGTATGTAGATTTTAGGTGTCTTTGTCTTCCTAAGCTTCTAGCTGGAAGACTCCAATCTTCCTGAATGGATTATTACATCTGCATTTCTATAGAGCTGGTTTTGGCGTGGGGGAGGGAGACTTGGGGCTATTAAAAAAAATTGGCAGCCACAATGATTGGATAGAAAAGAAATATTATATTGATGTGATTATTTTTAGGACTATTGGGAAAAGGGGCGTTGTCTTACCTGAACGCCTTTTCTCAGCATGATGATGTAGAATCCATCAGATGGATTATTTCAGCCTTCCTGCCCAGATAGACTAGGTCAGAACTTTGGCCATGCCTCCTTCAGGGTGTGTCTTCCCAGTTTTGATGAGGCGAAGCATCACTGACGAAGTCCGGCACACTAGCTCCAATTATCAAGACACCTGCCTAGACTGCCTCAAGGGAGGGTGTGGATTCTACATCATCATGCTGAGAAAAGGCGTTCAGGTAAGACAACGCCCCTTCTCCAGCATGATGAGTGTAGAATCCACCGGATGGTACATACCAAAGCTGCCCATGTCCCTACGGGGGGGAAGGGCTTTGTCCCCTGCGAAGAAACCTGTTGTAGGACCCGTCTGCTAAAAGCAGCGTCCGCTGCTGCAAACCTATCAATCCTGTAATGCCTGACAAACACAGAAGGGGAGGACCACATCGCTGCCCTGCAAATTTCCTCAATCGAAGCCTACGTGTGCCAAGCAGCAGAAGCAGCACGCTGCAAGTAGAATGGGCTGTAATGTGTACAGGAACAGGAAGAGACTGAGACAGGTAGGCCCTAGCAATACATGCCCTTATCCACCTACCAATGGTCGAAGAAGAAACCTTCTGACCCATGGCGGAGGGTTGAAAGGACACAAACAATGCCTCTGACTTCCGGAAGGCCGAGATTCGCTTGATATAGTGATGCAGAGCCCTGCGTACGTCCAATTTATGCCACTGTTGTTCCTGACTATGAGAAGGATTTGGACAAAAATCAGGAAGAACTAGCTCTTGGGACCTGTGAAACAAGGAATTAACCTTCGGAATGAAGGAAGGATCCAATCTGAGGACCACTCTGTCCTCGAAGAAGGTACAAAGATCACTTCTCACTGAAAGTGCGCCTAATTCCGATATTCTTCTAGCCGATGTTATGGCTATAAGGAATGCCACCTTCAAAGACAGGAAATGAAGAGAACAAGAACCTAGAGGCTCAAACGGAGAAGAGATCAGAGCCTGCAATACCTTGGGTAGGTCCCACAACGGGTAGCGATGGGCCGCAGGCGGTCTAGAGCTAACTGCCCCCTTAAGAAAGGCACTAACTGCTGGATGTTGCGACAAAGACCGAGTTATCACAGGTAAGGACCGTTGACAGGGCCGCAACCTGTCTGCGGATGGTACTGGGAAATAAACCCTTGTTCATACCTTCCAGCAGATAATCCAGAATATTGGGGATTGTGACCGTGAGAGGATTAAGATTATGTTTATTACACCATGTACAGAAGTTCCTCCATGTGGCATCATAAATCCTATTGGTCGAGGGGCGCCTAAAGTTTGAATCATTAAGATCACCCCGGACGGATAGGATTGCCTGGTTAAACTTTCCTGCTCAAGTGCCAGGCAGCTAACTGGAGCCACTGTGGGTCTGGATGTTGAAGGTTCTCTTGACTGAGAGCCACCCGGTCTGGGGGAAACTTCCACGGTGGCGAGAGTGAAAGATCCACAAGGTCGGCAAACCACGGGTGTCTTGGCCAATGTGGAGCAATCAAGATTATCTCCGCCCTTTCCTGAATCAATTTGCAGATGGTTGCCTGTAACAACGGAAGGGAGGGGGGGAAAGGCATACAGCAGATCTCCCAGCCACTGGCAATGGAGGGCGTCTGTTCCCTCCGCTCCCCGTGTCGGGAACCTGGAGAAGAATCTGGGAAGTTGAGTGTTCGACGGTGAGGCAAAGAAATCCAGATGCAGACGACCGAACCTTAATGAGATCTCCCTGAACAGTGCCGGGTCCAGTCGCCACTCTGAGTGGTCCACTATGACCCTGCTTAGGGAATCTGCCTGTTGATTCACCTCCCCCGAGATGTGTTCCACTCTGATGGACCCAGATTGGATTCTGCCCACAGACCTAGGCCCAGGGGCTCCTGCATGAGCGACCAGGATTGGGTCCCTCCCTGCTTGTTGACGTGGGCTTTGGCCGCCACGTTGTCCGTCAGGACTAGGACGTGCTGTCCCTTGACTAGGGAGGAGAACTGTTGGAGAGCTAGCTGTATGGCCCTGAACTCAAGCCAATTTATGTTGTGAGCTATGTCGGATCGGGACCACTGACCCTGGGCCAGGTGAGTCTGGATTTGGGTGCCCCAACCGAACAGACTGGCGTCTGTGGTCAGTGTGAGCCTGAGGGGCTCCTTGAAGATGGTCCCCTTGTTCATTGCGGATGAAGCCCACCATAGGAGGGATGACAAGATGTGATGTGGAACTCTGACCTTTTTGTTGGAGGAACTGAGGTTCTGTTTCTGAAAGGGAAGGAGGAACCACTGAAGGCGTCTTGAGTGAAGCCTGGCCCACGGAACGATCCCCATGCAAGAAATCATCTTTCCCAAGATTTGGGACAGCTGTACCAAGGGCACTGTCTTGTCTCTCCGAACCTGATGTACCAGCTTTCGGATGCTGACCCGACATTCTTGTGAAAGATAGACCTTGCAAATGTCTGAATCTATTATCACCCCAAGATGTAGGAGGCACTTTGTTGGAATCGTGTGACTCTTTTTGAAGTTCACGGAGAACCCGTGATCCTGAAGTGTATGAATCGTGATCTCCAGATCTGAGTGGGCTGACTGGAAGGAGCTGGACTGCACTAGGATGTCGTCTAGATAACACTGAACCCCCACCGGCCTCAGTCTGAGGTGGGCCGCCAAAACTGCCAGAATTTTGGTGAAAACCCTCGGTGCTGAGGACCGAAGGGAAGAGCTCTGTATTGGTAGTGCCGACGTGCGTAGTAGAACTGAAGGAACCTGCGATGTTCTGGGAGAATGGGTATGTGAAGGTACGCCTCTGTTAGATCTATGGATGAGAGGAAATCCCCTTTCCTGATACTGGTGAGAATGGACCTTAGGGTCTGCATCTTGAACCTCCTGTAGGTTAAGAAGTAATTTAGACCCTTTAGGTCCAGTATCGCCCTCCATCTTCCTGAGGCTATGGGAACCACAAACAGGATGGAGCAGAACCCCTTTCTTTCCTGATCCCTGGAGACTGGTTCTATTGCCGATGTCCAATAGATGAGAGATGGCCGTAGATACCAGTTGTGCTTTGTTTGTGTTTCTTGACACCGGACACTGAATGAAGCGATCGGGGGGGGGGTAGAACTCTAGGGCGAGAACGTACTTGACGGTTTCCCTTACCCAGGAGTCCGTGGTGGTCGTCTCCCAAATGTCACTGAACAGTGTCAGACGACCCCCAATGGGATAGTCCTCCTTGGCATCACTTGGACCGCCTATATGGACGACCTCCTGATCCCCAGAAGGGATGTTTAGATTGGAATTGGCTCTTGGCTCCCGTGTTTTGGCGGTCCTGCAGACGATCCTGTCTGGGGGTAAAGGATCGTGAGCCTCTTGACCAATCCCAGGACTACCCTGCCCGAAAGGGCTGCCTCCATTCCCATGAACCGTTGGGACGAAAGGCTTGCCTACGGAGCTCTTGTTGGGGCCTTCTGTCCGACCGTTTGGATGGATGTGCCAGAATCTTACGTTTATCCTTGCCCTCAATAATGTGTGGTTGAAGGATTGGTCCGAACTGAGAACCGCTATATTTGGACGTGGATAGACGCCACTTAGACTTCAAATCAGTTCTCCACTGTCTCAGCCACAGAAGCCTACGAGAGCCACAGTGGCTGCAATGGATCTTGCAGAATACCTGGTTGAGTGAAGGGAAGCGTCTGCCACGTATTCAGAGGCAGCCACCAGCTTCTTTAGTGTATGATGTACACGGACCTGGTCAGGTGGGACAAGTGATTGAATCTCACGAAGCCACATGATTGATGCCCTGGCAAAGGAGGATGCAATCGTGGCCTTTATCGCCCATGCTGAAGCTTGGTGCGCTCTGCGGATAGAGAGTTCAACTTCTTTTCCTCCGCCTTCAAAGCCTCAAGCATATCTCCTAGAATAGCAGAAGTGGAAAACAGAGAAGCAAGAGGAGTATCTACTGAAGGAACCTCCAATAGGGAGGCGAACGAAGGAGACACATTAAATAGTTTCTTTTCTGTACTACTAGGGGAAGGCAGAGTGGCCAAGGATGACCACTGCTTCTCCACCGTAGTGCGGAATACCTATGGACAGGGAATCTGCTTGTCCTCCACCACCTGTTCTTCAAACAGAGGATTGGATTCCTGACTAGCTGAGGTGGAAAGTTTCTCCTCCTGCATCGAAGTGAGGTTAACAGTGGTAATGGCCTTTAACAGTAGAGACCTGAAAAGGGAGGGATCAAAAAGCTCGGAGGTTGATGCCTGTTCAGGCGCAGTCTCCTCATCCTCTGACATGAGCGTGTCAGCTTCCTCCAGGTCCACAGACCCTTCATCCCCTAGCTGGGAAGAAGTCTCAGAAACCCCTGAACCAGGAACAGAGGTGCCTGCCGCCTGAGAAGGAGGCATGGGAGGAGGTGGTGGTGGTTGGAAAGACTGCTGCCCCCTAGAAGACATGAATTGCATAAATGCATTGTGCATGAAAAACTGAAATTCAGTTGACCATCTATCCCCTTCTTCCTCATAGCTGGCACCAGCCACAGCTGGAACAGACGTGGCCTCAGGACTATGGTGGGAAGATGATGAAGAGGAGCGAGGGGAACCAACCTGCAGTTTCCCCTTGAGGAGACCAAGCCCTTGGAACATCATGAGAAGTTGTGAATGGTAGCTCAGACGTAGGAGTGTCCAATGGAGTGGGGGAAACCACTTCAGCCTCACTGGACCTGAGCCTTTGGAGAATTCTCTTTCCAGTGCCAAATGTCTCCTCGAAGCCTCTCGCTCAGACGTTTTAAAGGGCTCTTTAGTAGAAAGATGTTTTGTTTTGGTCTTTTTCTTTTCCCCGTGTCCAAATCAATAGATCTGCGCTTTGTCTATGCAGGGGGAATACCAGAGCCCTGTGGTGCCTGTGGCGATGGACTGTCTGCCATTGCGATCTAGATAATCCGGGTAGGAGATATCCAGAAGTGGGGGGAACCCAACACGCAGATCTGAATTGACAAGAGATGGAAAACCAATCCTCGCTCTGCACAACAGCAATGGCAGGGACAGCCAGATAGCTTCCTAGAACTGTCTATCTAGGCCAGTGACAAATGCCACTCTCTATGTAGGACAGGTGATCTAAACAATTCCCCGTCGCTCAACTCACACCAAAAACAAGAATATGTAACAGAGTCACCAATGAGTGATTACACAATAATGTGTATAGGTCAGGATCAAATAAGTGAATTGTGTGGAACAGCTGTAAAACTTCCCCCCGGTTAGAGGCCTGTAAACACAGGCCAGAAGAGAATAAGGCAAGCCTCAAAGTCCTTAAGAGGAACTTCCGTGCCTAGGACACACCCAAAATGGTGGCCGCAGCTAAAGCCACATCCAAAATGGCGACCACCCACAATGACTCTCTCAAAATGGTGACTGCATCTTGCGCACACGATCAAAATGGCGGTCGTGCTCGTTCCGAGCCTCCGAGAAAGCGTAAACACGCCAGAGGGAGGAACGGAGGGAATCAGCCTCTCTGTTAGGAACAGCAGTTGCCAAAACAAGCACTCTCCCCCTGATCACAGAAATAACTTGCTGTTGGTTGCGCAGCCTCCGCTGCGATCCGAGTCATGCGGCCAAGATAAACCTCGTTACTATGAAGCCAAAAAGGGAAGCCTCTGAACGGCCTGGGTCCTGGATGACTCTGATTTCCAAGAGCCAGCTGGTAGGCTGGTCCGTGCTCCGCTGTGCCATCTGATCGGCAGTGGAAAAAAAACCCCGCTCGGAGAAAGGGAGGCCTGCAGCTCTTTTTACAGGAGCCTAAAAGGCTCAAAGCCAGAAGGCCCCTTTGAATTTAGAAATTTAAATCTCTGCCAATTCGATCCCATTTACACAGAAAAAACAAGGAAATACTACATTTTAAATAACCAAAGGAAGAATTAACCTAATTAAATTGAAATAGTGAAAAATAAATGCAAAAAACTTAGCCTAGTTAAGGAGCCTAAATATCTGTGCCTTGCTGAGCACGAGACTAAGTCAAAACTGGAAAGACACACCCTGAAGGAGGCGTGGCCAAAGTTCTGACCTAGTCTATCTGGGCAGGAAGGCTGAAATAACCCATCCGGTAGATTCTACACTCATCATCCTGGAGAAAATATATATTTAATTGTTATCTATCAAAACAATAAGAATTGTATTAACTCAATGTTGCAAAAGAGGATATTTTGGGAAAAGAGGAAATCAACTAAAACTATTATATGGATTATGGATTATAGAAATCAATTTCTATAAATTGTTAGTCAATCAATCAATTAGTGATTGTTTTACAAATGTAACCCAGACAACACACTGTTCACCAATTATTAAGTGATTTATGTTTTTTTAAAAAATTAATAAAATATATTACAAAAAAAAGAAAAGAAAAACTGGGCATGCTTTTCTGCCTCTTTAAGATCCTTTGAGGAAATATAATATTCTGCCCTTTTAATGTTTCCTTCTCTGGGGGGGGGGTGGCTGACTTCCCACACAACTATATAAATCAATTAGTATTTCAAGATCTTTTACACAAGTACAGTACAATTGGCAAGTATCCCCTCCTTCCTCCTTTTATGAATGCCATTTCAATCACTGAAGTAACTCTAGATAGCTTACAATACATACAAAATTTAAAACAATTGTTAAAAAATATTAATAACAAAACAGACAATATTACATAATCATATTTATCAGAAGAAAAATTCAGGGCTTGCTAAAAGTGTTGATTCCACAGCTTTATGAAAGCCCAATGGGATTTAGGCTATTAGAACTTTAGGGTGATATTTTTCCACAGAATAGCACAGCTACAAAAAAAGGTCTAGATTGCAAAAAGTGGCAATATTTTATACCTGGGACGTGGTGTGTCCAACTGTACTGTATCATACTGGTCAGGCAGAAATAGTAAGAGAAAGACAGTCTCAAAGGAATCCAAGTCCTAAGTCATATAGAGCTTTATAGATGATTATCAACAGTTTACATTGCATCTGATTTTCCAGTGATAATCAATGCAAAACTTTAGTTTAATAAGTAAAGAATTTTGCATGAATCTCTTTATATTTTCTTATTTTTAATCTATTTTACAAATATATCAAGATCCTTTCAATTTTATATATTTTTCAAAGATATAAATATTCCACCCAGTTTTAAGCTAACTACAAAACCCAAGACTAAATACTGCAGCTTCCTAGTTGATATTTCTCTTCAATTTGTTGAAAACCATTGATAAACATACTGAATGATTTTTGACTCAATTATATATCTATTATAATTAGTTTACTATTCAGTACGTTATGGGGTAGTCTGTTAAAAGTTTTGTCAAAATATATCTACACAATGTTATCTTAGAAATAAAAAAATCTAAAATCCTTCCAAGTTTAGTATTTACAGTTTCCCTTCTCCCTCTTTTTTCAGAACAAGAACAATTGCTCTCTTCCAAGTTATTTGTTATTTCACTACCTCTCCAGGGGTCAAAGTTTCTTTTAGCAAAAACTAGAACTGGCACAAATAGCCAATAAACCAATGAGCAGAAGCTACATAAATATTTTAAATAAATAGGGATGCAGGTCTCTGATAACTAAATTTATTGCAAACTATTGAGGATAATTATGATACAATTTGAATAATTCCTATACATCCAATGAAAGTTTTTATTATACTGTATAGAAATCAAATTCTCTCACCTATGCAATGCAGTGAAAGTAGACTAGCCTGGTTTCAACCTACTTGTTTCTTTTATCTTGGCAAAACTGACACCAGGAATTCTTAAAGATTTAATTTCACTTAAAATGTCAGCTTTAAGTGAACATAATGGTCACATTTTATTCAAAAAGCTCCCTACTGCTTAATAGCACATCTCTCACTCTGGAAGATAAAAGCTATTAAGAAAACAAATCAAGAATTTTCTGGAAGACTTTTGGCAGAATTTATCTCCAAACAGATGTGAATGAAATGTATTTAAAAAGTCTCCAATGCCCAGTCATTAGTTTGAGATGGGTGGCCATGTAAACAGCAGGTATAAATGTTATACCTCTTTGAAAGATCTGCAGTTTGATTCGGAAAGGCATCATATACATTTTCTTTGATTAGATGAGCAACAGCATATGTCACAAGGATTTTTTTTAGCATTAGTGTATTAATAAAAATGGCATGAATTTTACAAGGCCATGATTTTGATTTTGCATGTAGTGCCTTAGCATACTCAGTATATTCAGTTCTCGTTCCTAATAGTAATGTGCAACTGGCATGTTCTTATTTGTTTATTGCTCAACGGTGCTGTTGTTCCTTCTCAATTATCTTGATTAGTATCAGCTAGCACACATTTGTATTTTAGAAACCTCTTTAACAACGACGGCCTTCCACCATGTGTATTTTGGAGGCGTTCAACTTGATGGCGTCATTTCCTCATCCTTCTCTGTAGTATTAATTTCGTCAAGGCCACAATGAGAGGAATCCGAATCTCCTATCCTCGCGATCTTCCCTCTTCCCCCCCCCCCCCAACACTAGCAGCCGGGACACCCAGAGATTGTCCAAGGTCACCTTCCAAAATTTATTCTGGTCCCCTTTCCCGACACAAGAAATTACATACTCACCATTCCTCGTTGGCGGGGAGGATTGTAGAAACAACTCAGCAGACGAACGCTTCGGAACTGGGACTCGAGAGCGAGGGCCACGCAACAAAAACGGTGGAAAGGAGATAACGAGCGATACATGGCGTCGGAAGGTGGATAGCTGAAAGGAGGAGCCAGGAGATGGAGTAAAGACAGCCAATGGAAGTACAAAAAAAAAAAAAAAGAGGAAAGAGTCGGACTTGAGAAAACTTCGTGGCCCGCCAAACCAATCAGGAAGACCGGTTGGAGTTGAAAGCGAGCAAGAAAATAAACCAATGAAACAGCGGCGTGGAAATCAACAAGGAAAACCGAGTTGGGCTGAATGAATCTCCGACACATTTTTTAATAAATGCGCATGCTTCTCTTGCAAATGAGCTTGCGTAGAGGTTACTTTGATGCCTTTTTATATGTCCTTTGAAGAGGCAAACCTATTTTTGGTAGCTGTGGGGAAAAACGGGAACTGATAGGTTTTCACCTACTTACGCACTGGCAACATCTCTTCCCTTTTCCCTTTTTTATATCTTTTTAAACCATCATACTTGAGGTTTACTCCTTGAAGCGAACATTTTCAATTTTGCAATTAGGCTAATAAAGGTTTATTATCACCTGAAAAATTTTGCATGAACAATATGGTGGCTTAGAAAATATTGTATTTTATTTATTTGTATTCCACCTTCATTTTTACAAATAACTCAAGCCAGAAAACACATCCAACTTTCCTATTTCCCCTCAATAACAACTCTATGACGTCGGTTAAGCTAAGAGAGGGTGACTGGCCAAAGTCAATCAGCGGCTTGCATGGCTAAGGTGGAACTTGAACTTAGTTGCTCTTTGCACTTTTTCCAAAATCTCAATATCTTTTTTGTAATGTGATCAAAATTGGTTGCAGTAATACGTGGCTTTACTAAGGCTTTATAAAGCAGTATTAATACATCACATGGTTTTGATTTTATGTCTGCTTATACAACCAAGCATTGTATTAGCTTTTTTTGGCTGCTGCTGGACACTGCTAACTCATGTTTAAGAGATCATCTACTAGAACTCCCAAGGTCCCTCTCACAGTTACTATTTTTGAGCCAGGTTTTGCCTAATCTGTGCTTGTACCTTTGGTTTATCCTGCTCAGGTGTAAAACGTTGCTTTTTCCCACATTAAATACCATTTTGTTGGATAGGGCCTATTGTTCAAGTCTATCCAAGATCTTTTTGGATTCTGAACTAGAAAGTATTAGAAGTAAAGTCTACATCCTGGTTCATCCAAGCCGGGAATAAATAAGCAAACATGGTGACTGCTTTGGGAAGAAGGTTACAGTTTATTGCAGAAAGATGGTTCTTCAGGAAAGTGCAGAGGAGAGAAGAAGGAGAGAGGGATTGAGCACATGGGCAGTAGGTTTTATACCCCCCCCCCAGCCTTTTGTTTGGAATAGTTTCCTGTTCCTGTGGCATGAACCTTGAGGCTGTTTCTGAGTGTTTGTCTAAGCCTGGATATCTGTGGTTTAATTCTATTATCATATCCTGCTTCCCAGGTGATGGGGCTGATTCCTAGAGTTTGGGTGGGGTATGCAGATCTTCTCTTTTGTCTTCTTGATTGCTCTGGCTCCAACTTTCTGATGGTTTTACATTTGCATTTGTATGGGCCTAGCTCTTGCTTGGGGCAGAGAGATAGATTTGGGGCCAGGTTTGGTTTTAAAAAGTCCTTTTGAGGAAAAATATATTTTTCTGCCCTTTTCAATATTTCTTCTCTGGGCTAACTTCCATCAACCCCCACTTTGTGCCTTAAGTGTGAATTTATGACACACTTATTGGCACAACATTAAAATTGATCTGGTCAGGGAGACTTGGTAGGCAAGCTTTTAAACCGTTAAGCAAAATAATAATAATAATAAGACATTAATGGAGGCAGCAGAAAAAGATCCCTTTAGTGGCTCCCAAAAGGGGAGCTTGCACCCATAAAGTTCTAAAAGTCAGGACAAAATTTTGTTAGGTGGAAAAGAAATTTATAGTATCCAATATTCTGTGCCAATCATTTTCAAATGTTGGATATCACCTTTAGCTTCCAGTCAGGTTTGCATACCTCCCAAAATTCTTCACAGCCATGGTTTTCCTTAGTACATGGTTGCCCGTTTTCAGGGGTTGTTTCCTGCCTTAGCTCTTAGTTCAGTGCATCCAGGTTTGTAATGTCCAATATGCCAGGCTATTAAATTTTTCTTTAAATTGCACATACTGAGCTCTAGGAATCCCAATCTAGGCTCACCAGTGCAAGATATTCAGGGCTGAAGTTTGGGATTTTTCCTGTTGCTTCCTTAGTTAGGGCATATGAATTGCAAATCACCTGAGGGGGCCTAGTTCCCTCCCCCTTGTTATCTGTTGGAAGTTGGTCCCACAAAGCTTTGGTGCAATAGAGCAAAAATCAGCCTGAGGAACTTTACTAAAGGTAGGTGGAGGGGATAGACTCTGAATGGTGTGTGCGTGTGCACTTTTACAAAATAGTCAATACAAACATTCTGGATAAATTTTCCCTCCCACCAGATAGAAGTCCAAGGTGTTCAGTACTTGTTCTGCCACCTATTCCTAAATGCCATCTCTCCATTAATACATTCAACTGACTTGTTACAATACAAATGGGGCAAGAAAGAAAAGCTTACAATGAGTTTCCACCCTCCCCCCACAGTCTAATTCTCTCTTCTGAGGCTTCACATGGCATCAGTGGCTCCAGGACTCCTTCCTTCTGCAGCTCTCACAAGCATCTGGGGAATGGTAGGACTTGGGAAGATGTTCCCCACTCAGATTGCATGGTGGCTTTTTAGTGGATGGCTGGATTCAAAACTCAATTCCATGGCTCAAATGGAAGGAGGCAGCATCTGGGTCTGTGTGTTCTGCTTCCAAAGGTTTGGGGAAGGATTGCAGGGCTGAAAGATACAAGAACAAGGTCTCTCCCCCCCCCTTTCTGGGTGGACTCTCCCAGGAGAGGCAGACAAAAGGTATGGAGAACAAAGGGCAGGAAAAGAATTGGAAGGGGGGTAGCTTGCAGGCAGTTTGAAAATGCTGAAAACTCCAAATAATTTTAAAAGCCTAATATTTTAATATGTGCAACTTGCCAAGGATAGGAGAACATTTATTCTAAAATAGACCACATTATTTTAGAGATTAGAAAATGCTTATTTGTTTCAGAAAAGTTTCATAGTAGTTTCACCAGTAAGTTTTAGGATATGAAAAGTAACTTAGGAAAATTATTTCCCCACACAAGCAGACTTGAGCTTTCAAAAGGCTCTTGTAGATAGACACACATTTTTCAGGAAAAGGATAGCTAAAACACATACAGTAAATGCAAGTGAAACTTTTCCAACAGATAAACTTAAAACAATCCCTCCTGGTAACTTAAGGCTGTTCTTGAGAGTACACAGAGAGAAAGAGGAAAACAAACAAACAAACACATTTTTTTTTCTTCACTCTGTTTGTTGGCCAGACAAACAGAGTGAGGTATTTCCTTTTTGTGGCTTATTTTTAAGCATAATTTCTAGCAGAATTTAAAATTCTTTTTTTCTTTGGATTTGAAACAGTTAACAGTCACATTTACCTCTCACACAGACTTTGACAAACATATATACACAAAGACAAGAGAACAGAAGTCTTAGTTTTACACATCCTAGTCATTCCCACCATAAATTTCAGATAACTCAAGTTAGGGAAGGCACATATTTTAAACATACCACGTGGTTGCATAGAGGAGAGAGAGAGAGAGAGAGAGAGGGAATCACTATTTCTTATTTTCCCTTTTAAGTACCTTTATTTAGCCAAATTGGTTTCCCAGCAAAGCCCTAAGCTTTCTTTTCTTTTCCCCCATATAGTTTCTTTACATACCTCTTTTCCATTCCGGCCTGGACAGGTAACTGGTTCCTGTCCCAGGCCACGTGCAAGCTCTCAACCGGGAAACCTACTTCCGCCCTTGAATTAGAACTTCCCATATTTCTATAATGGGATTTCCCTACCACTAAAGGGCACGATCCGTCAGAAGTCTCCTTGTGAGACTTCTTCCTACTATCACGATTTTGTGAGTCCGAAAAAAGGGGACTCACGGAGCTTCTCTGGATCCCTCTCAGAGTTCGTGGGCTCCTCCGAGGGATCCTCCACGTTTTCAGACCAAAAAGGGGTCTGCAGAGACCTTCCAGTTTCCCTCAGAAGGTACGGGCTACCCTTCGACTGGCCGGCTTTACCCCACCGTTTACGGACGCTTCTAATGTCCGTGGGCACCTCCACTTGCTCTCGGAGGTAGGTGGTCGCTCCCTTCTTGAGGCTTAATTTCCTAACTTTGCTTTGCTTACAGGGCCTTACCAGCTAGTTGCCCAAATCCAATTTTTTCATTCACTCATTCCATTTCATTTTCACACAGTCTCTCCCTTTTCCCTAACAAAAGGTTCTGTGCTCTGGCCAACCCCCATGCTTTCCAGGTTCTGCCAATTAAACAGATCCTTTCTGCGGCTAGGAAAGACCAGAAGCAGCAAAATCCAACTGTGATTGGGAAAAAAAAGGTCTTCTCACTCACCCAAACAGAAATACACACATTTTCTTTATTCCCCTGGACTTTAAACTTAAAATTTAGAGGTACTCACCTTCACCTTCTTTCCAAAGCAGCCCTTGAGCTCAAACTCTCAAAACTCCCTTTACTACCCTAACTCCACATGGGCAAGTCCTGGGAGACCCATCCACAGACACAAGGGGGTCTGCCGGCAAGATGGGGCTTACCAGTCTCAGTCCATTGGAGAGGTTAGCTTGGAGTCCCATCTGGGTCGCCAAATTGTTAGAAGTAAAGTCTACATCCTGGTTCATCCAAGCCGGGAATAAATAAGCAAACATGGTGACTGCTTTGGGAAGAAGGTTACAGTTTATTGCAGAAAGATGGTTCTTCAGGAAAGTGCAGAGGAGAGAAGAAGGAGAGAGGGATTGAGCACATGGGCAGTAGGTTTTATACCCCCCCCTAGCCTTTTGTTTGGAATAGTTTCCTGTTCCTGTGGCATGAACCTTGAGGCTGTTTCTGAGTGTTTGTCTAAGCCTGGATATCTGTGGTTTAATTCTATTATCATATCCTGCTTCCCAGGTGATGGGGCTGATTCCTAGAGTTTGGGTGGGGTATGCAGATCTTCTCTTTTGTCTTCTTGATTGCTCTGGCTCCAACTTTCTGATGGTTTTACATTTGCATTTGTATGGGCCTAGCTCTTGCTTGGGGCAGAGAGATAGATTTGGGGCCAGGTTTGGTTTTAAAAAGTCCTTTTGAGGAAAAATATATTTTTCTGCCCTTTTTAATATTTCTTCTCTGGGCTAACTTCCATCAAAAGCTTATTACATTTTTTTCCTGGTTCCTAAAATTGGATAGTTATTCAAAGTTGAAAATATTACTGTTTGATAACTTTGAGCTAGCTCAATATATGTATGTTTTGCACAAAATATTTTGAATTCTGTGTTCTATTTTTTATCCTGCATTGAATGCCTTAGATAAAAATAATAAGGCTGGACTAAGTTCATTCTGCCTTAAAAAGATTATACTCCCTTAAGTATCTTGGAACCATTCAACCATATCTTTCAGATCCTGGAGCACCAGGGAACTAACAGAGAGTCGAAAAAGAACTGATGTGGTTTCCATCTTATAAAGGGGAAGAAAAAAAAACAGATCCAGGAAACCATAGATCAAGTAGCCTGACATCAATACCTGGGAAGATCCTGGAACATGTCAATAGTGATCAAGAGAAATGGGAGGCACCTGAGCTAAATTTCAAATTGTTGTTGCAAAGGATCTGAATACTTATGCCAATGTGATATTTGTTTTTTTCTTTTTAATAAATTTATAGACATTTCAAAAATTCTGTTCTCATTTTGTCATTACAGGGTACTAAGTGTAGATTAATGAGAAAAAATGAATTTGAATAACTGCAGAATCAGGTTGCAGTTGACAAAAGTGAAAGGGGTCTAAATACTTTCTGAATGCATTATATGTTCTAAAGAACATATGCAGAAGTGTGTGCTGTCACTGCCACTGACTTCAATATGGTAGGTGTGACCAAGTCATCTAAGTCCCACCTAGTGGTGGGATTCAAATATGTGAACAACCAGTTCTCTGTGTGGATGCTGCTTCCAGAAGTCAATTCAGGGCCTGGGCAACAAAAAATTAATTACCAGTTCTTCCAAACTGGTGCGAACTGGCTGAATCCCACCACTGGTTCCACCCCTTTTAATGTATGTTTGAAATAAAAATGATAGGATTTCATTCAATAACATTCTGAAACCAATAGGTGCTGCTGACATCTATTGTCTTATAGATATGATATCGATTCAAACAATTTGTCCTTTATGAAATAAAATAATTTGAAATACATTAATCTAAATCCAAATCAGTTCAAATCAGTTTAGGATTATTCTGCACAAGCTGAACTATATATACCAGTGATGGCGAACCTTTTAGAGACTAAGTGCCCAAACTGCAACCCAAAACCCACTTATGTATTGTCGGGTGCTGGGTGGGCGTGGCCCATTGGGTGGGCGTAGCTGCAGTGGTAATGGCAGACTGGGTGGGACTAAAAAGTTCAATCAATCATAAAAAGTTCAATCAATCCCAGTTTTGCGAGATCTTTTTTTTCTCACAAGAAGTTGAAATTGATTGTTTGAACCTTTTTTTTATTTTGCACACAGCGGCGGAGGCCTAAAGCGAAAAGGTTTTATAAAACCCAGCTGAAGGCCTAGGACTGGGGCGATGGTGTGAGTGCCCAGAGAGGGCTCTGCGTGCCACTTGTGGCACACGTGCCATAGGTTCGCCACCACGGATATATACAATAGTTAAGAATGAATATACAGCCATTTTCTTTGTAATATGTTCATTTTTTAAAATTACAGCATATATAAAGCCAATTACTGTCCCTGCAGTCAAAAATCAAAATGATTTTAAATCTTTTAAGATGCTTTAAAAGTCAAATTATTTCATTACTGATACAACTGTTAGAAAGTTGCACACATCTGTAAGATATGACTACTGTTAGATGCACATCAAAAACAGTCAACATGTCAGCACAAGAAAGGCTAGATCTGAAGATTCCCAAAATATTTTTCCCTTTCTCTTAGACTAATCCATCTCTGTCCATTGGTGTGCAGTTTAGGTGTTTGGGGAACAGCTTAGATGGTTGGCACCACTTGTTGCAGTTTCACATTCTTTTCCCAGGCCAGGTGTCCTTGAAGACTGATACATGCCTCTGGTTTCCATCAGGCCTGTCACTCCCCCCTTCTTCCTTCATTGCTACTCTCTACTTTCCATTGCCCCTCCTCCTTCCCTAGCATTTTATGACAAGATGCCAGCAAAGCATAGAAGTTGAAGGTGGCAGATCAGATATTCTGTTCCCCCCCCCCTTTTAGGGACATTAGTCCTGTATGGGAAACAAAAAAGGAGAGAAGAGAAACAGAGAAACAAATACAGTATCAAAATAATTTATATTCAATGGGGTTTGTCTAGGTATCTATCATGGAATTTTTTTTATCTTGAAGCTCTTATGTTGGGCATCTACCCACTCTGTTTCTGATGAGGGAAAATCTTTCCATGAAACTAAGTATTGGATTTATCTCATGTGTGCATGGCTCTAAAATGTCTTTGACTTCGAAGTATTGTTCTCTCAGGTTGGGAATAGATGGTGGTTCTGTCACCAGGTGCTGGACAGAACTGGTTCCTGGTTTTAGCAAACTACTAGAATACCAGATGGATGTGCCCAACAATTTTGGGCAGTTCAAGTTGGAGAGTTACTGTGTTACTGATTTTTCTTTTTCTTTAATATTTATTGTTTTATCATAAGTAAAATACAAAACAGGAAAAACAAACAAAATGAACCAAAACAAAAGCATACATTCAACTCTAAAAAAAGAAAAAAATAGTGTACAAAAAAAGAGGAAAAAGGGATAAATTAAGTTTAATATTTAATATGTAGGATCCATCCTGGCTGGGTGCTGAAAGAAAAGGCAGTAAATTCTCTTCCCTTTTTACACACACACACACACACACACACACACACTACATTACATTAATCTTCAAATCCCTCTGTTAATCATCTGTTATTATATTTAGCATGTAGAATGTCCACAAATGGTTTCCAGTCTCTATAAAGCTGTCTAGTCCATTATCTCTAATCAAAGCAGTTAATTTCACAACCTCTGCTAATTCAGTCAATTTCAAATTCCATTATTTAACAGTTGGCAACCCTTTTTTTCCCCAGTGTTTGGCAAGTACAATCCTGGCAGCTGTCACCATGTGAAGGAATAACACCTCAAATTGTTTTTCAATTGGCTTTTACATCATATCTAAAAGAAAAGTTTCACATTTCATTAATATTTGTATCTTAAATATTTTTGTGTTGTCGTTGTTTATCCATAAGTTTTCAAATATTTGCAAGACCATTGCATGTGATAAAATGAACCTGGATTTTGTCTACATTTCCAGCACTTATTAGAAATCCTTTTATACATTTTTGCTAGTCTGTCTGTGGTCAAGTACCAACAATACATCATTTTATGAAAGTTTTCTTTCAAACTATAATTTAATGTAAATTTTAGTCTATTCGTCTATACCAGGGCTTTTCAACCAGTGGTACAGGTACCACCTGTGGTACCTGGCAGGTAGGATACGACCATCCTAGAAAAGTGGTAGCGGGGGAGGGGAATGAGCTGAACTGGTGGCAGCATCGCACAAGCCTGAGCGAGAGATGGCTGGAGTTGCAAGGCTGTCAGAGCTCAGCGGAAGCACCAGGATCAGTGCTGCTTTCCAGCTGATCGGCACTTCTTCGGAGCTGTCAGGGCTCAGTGGAAGCACCAGGATCAGCGCCAGGCTCCAGGTGGAGCTTGGCGCTGATCCTGGTGCTTCTGCTGAACCCTGAAGAAGCACCAATCAGCTGGAAAGCAGCACTGATCCTGGCACTTCTGCTGAACCCAGAAGAAGCGCCAATCAGCTGGAATGTTGCAGCATCTCCAGGATCTTGTGATTTACATTTAGATGCTTGGCAACTGATTCATATTTATGACGGTCACAGTGTCCCCGGGTCATGTGAAGTGACCAAAACCTGCTGCATCCACCCAGCAGATGTGGGGAATAAAAACCAAACACCCCCACCCCACCCCCACTGCCAATTCTCAACAGAAATGCTCACAACAATGAAAACCTCGGATAGGAGGAAGAGTGCCGCCGGGTGGGCAGGCAGGTGTCTTGCTCGGCTGTGGTTTGGGGGGGCACTTTTTTCAGTGCCATTGTAACTTCAAACAGTCACTAAGCGAACTGTTGTAAGTCGAGGACTACCTGTACTTTATTACTTTTTTCCTTTTTTGGGGGGGGGTCATCAGGTTTTTGACAACTTGATAGGCGACTGGTGATACTCAGTTGTTGCCATATCCTAAAAGTGGTACAATGGGTGAAAAGGTTGAAAAGAACTGCCATAAGGATTGAAATCCTGCAGTGCCTGCAAGGTCCTCCTGCTCAAGAAAGCACCTGTATTGACCCATCTGAAATTTGCCAATGAACATCTGAATGATTCAGAGGAGAATTGGGTGAAAATGTTGTGGTCAGATCAAACCAAAATTGAGCTCTTTGGCATCAATTCAACTCGCCGTGTTTGGAAGAGGTGGAATGCTGCCTATGACCCCAGGAACACTATCCCCACTGTCAAACCTGGAGGTGGAACCATTATGCTTTGGGGGTGTTTTTCTGCTAAGGGGACAGGACTTCACCGCATCAAAGGGATGATGGACAGGGGGATATACCATCAAATCCTGGGTGAGAACCTCCTTCCCTCAGCCAGGGCATTGAAAATGGGTCATTGCCATTCCAGCATGGCAATGACCCAAAACACACAGCCAAGGCAACAAAGGAGTGGCTCAAGAAGAAGCACATTAAGGTCCTAGAGTGGCCTAACCTGTCTCCAGGTCTTAATCCCATAGGAAATCTATGGAGGGAGCTGAAGGTTCGAGCTGCCAAACATCAGCCTCAAAATCTTAATAGCTTGGAGAGGATCTGCAAAGAGGAGCAGGACAAAATCCTTCCTGAGATGTGTGCAAATCTGGTGGCCAACTGCCAGAAACATCTGATCTCTGTTATTGCCAACAAAGGTTTTGCCACCAAGTAGTAAGTCATGTTTTGCCAAGAGGTCAAATACTTATTTCACTCATTAAAATGCAAATCAACTTAACTTTTTTGAAATGTGTTTTTCTGGATTTTTTTTGTTCTTATTCTGTCTCTCACTATTAAAATAAACCTACCTTTAAAATTATAGACTGATCATTTCTTTGTCAGTGGGCAAATGTACAAAATCAGCAGGGGTTGAAATAATCCCCCCCCATTATAGATGGCCTTCAGATCCTGTATAAAGGCCAATCCAAAATCCATTGTCAAGCCCCTGCGAGCTAAACATAAATGGGTGGGGGGGAAGGGGCTTGGAATGACATGTGGGCGGCGGCAGAAATCAGTGGCATGCCTCAACAGTTACCTATTGGCGCGCGGCTGCAGGGGCATTGGTGATGGCGTCACAGCCTCCCTGCAGGACAGTTGACTGGCTGGACAACTGAGTGATGCAGGATCGCGCAGGGAGCCGAAAGCGCAGCCCAACATGCAGACAGCTGGTGCAATGGCTGCAGGAAACCAGACTGCAGTGCGTCCCGCTGGGACACTTTCAAATCGCACCAACCGGATGCTAGTTTGGTGGGAGGGGGTGGGCCGGCCATGGGATGTGTTATTTAAAGTGCTTGGAGGTGGTTGCTCCCAGCACTGACTTTGCTTGTGGTTTATTACCTAAACGCATGCCAGAAGTTCCTGAATAAATCTAGCCACCTGTGAACTTGACTCGTGTCTTCTTGCCAGGAGTGTGATGAGGATTTCTGACAGAAAGGCAGTGCTCCTATTTTCCCTTTCCTTGTACACAGGAAATGGGCCCTGCAGGTGAAGGGCCAGAAGCAGCTGGGGCTGAGGTGATGACACCAGCCCCGGAGGATGAAGCCCAGCCAGTAGTATGCCCTAAAGTGATCGAGGCCTGGCCAGCAGACCAACCATGTGATGTACAAGCGGTCCGAGGGTCGGCTCTGGAGGCAGGACCCTCCGGGAAATAGTGACATAATTCAGTTGCTACCGGCCTGGCAACCGGCCAACCACACACACCAGGAGCCCTGGCCCACCCTTTGTCACAGTGGAGGAAGAGATGCTTCATGGATGATGGCTGGAGTTACTCCACGGCCCCGGGACGGACCACAATGGACATTTTATGGGAGCATTTTGGAGAGGAAGGTTTCCAGGATCTTCCCTCGTGGCCACATTGGGAGATGGGCCCTGAGATGACGTCATGATCACGGAAAGGCCTGCCTCAAATCCAGTCAGGGTAGTCCTGGTTTCGGATGGCCAGTCCAAAGCTGAAGTTGGATGCCGGCCATGGCTTCGACATACTGCAGGTGAGAGGTTCCACCCAGAGCACGTCCTTGCTCATACCGGTGGAATGCCCACAGGCTGCGTGGGGAAGCAGACTGCTGTCAGACCCAACCGAGGTCGCCCCCAGGCGTCTGGTTCCAGGCATTGGGACATTGACCCAGAGGAATGTGGATGCCAGGGAACTGTTGCTGATGCCATGCATGGTCCAGGGCATGGTCTGGGATCCCCCACTGCTTTAGGCAACATTTGATGGGAACCCAGACTGTTTGGCCTTATTCCTCCACCAGGTTATCAGCCACCTGGACCATTATGCCTGCCTTTACCCATCCCAGTGGGCTATGGTGGGAGCAGTTACAGCAGTGTTGCAGGGGGAGGCAGTGGGATGGGTGGCGGATCTTCATAGTGACCATGCTAGGGAGCTAGCAGATGCTGGGTTGTTCCTGGAGGCTCTGCAGTCCCGCTTTGAGGACATCTCTCGAGTCCGACGTGCAGAGGGGGAGCTGTTGGCACTCAAGCAGCAAGACTGACCAGCGGCTGAATACATACAGGAGTTCCGGCAGACTACAGACATGACAGGAGCTCCTACTGGTCTACCAGTTCTGAGGGGGTTTGGACTGTGACCTATGCCAGGGCTGCATGTACCGTGGGATCCCAAGTAGGTTGCAGGACTGGTTCTGCGTGGCGGTGGATCTGGATGAAGGACTCCAGGAGTTCCGGTCTAAAGGGAACAGGCCAACAGGACCACGCAGACCCACGGAGAAGCCAAGGACCCCAGGCCTGGGGCCAGGTTCTTCTATGGGTGCACCCTGTGTGCCTCTTCGTTGCTTTCACTGCAACCAGCTGGGACACTGTGTTGCGGAATGTCCAGTTCCCGTTCCCCAAGGGAATCCAGGAACGTCCAGGAGAGCCACTCCTAAGAAGGCCCCAGAGAGGTCGAGGGCTGCGCACCAGGCAGAGGCTCCCCCCCCTGAGGAGGGGGTCCGAAGGAGGAAGATGCAACCACTGTAACGAGATACCAGCTGGACCCCAACGACAGCGAGGCGGCAGTGGAGGACCCATACAAGCCCATAAACCTGTTTGCCATTCCCATTGTGCTGATGGCTCTGCAGACGGGCCAACATAGGGAGTATAGCGCCCTGATTGATTCAGGCTGCACCCGTTGCCTCATTAGTAGAGCAGTGGTAAAGAAGGTGGGGATCAGGGTGAGGCAGTTGCTCAAGCTGGTGGGATTTGAGCAGGTGGACGGCTCCAGCCACCCATATAACAGAGCCAGTCCAAATGGAGATGGGGGCCCACTGGGAGGTCTTTTGCTTTATAATGCTCCCTTCAATGACAGAGACCGTCATATTGAGGCTAGCATGGTTGGACAAGTGGCGCCCCACAATTTGGTGGGAAGGGGGGTACCAGAAGGTACCCATAGGGGTCAGTCCTCAGCTGCCTCTTCACGAACATGCACAATTGGGCATAGAGCATACTAAGGGGGCTGTGGTGTCTGAATCCCCCTTCCTGTTGGTGTACGCTGACCTTGCAGAGGTATTCAGTGAGCAGGAGAGCAATGTGTTACCTCCCCATCGTCCAACTGATTGCGCCATTGATATACTACCGGGTGCCAAACTCCTGAAGCCCTGGATGTATGCAATGACACCCAAGGAGATGGCGGAGCTATGGCGGTATATTGATAAGAATCTGGCATGGGGATTCATCCAGCCCGCATGGTAATGGGTTGTGGCCCCAGTGCTTTATAAGGAGAAAAAGGATGGCACTCCTGCGCCTGTGCGTGGACTTTTGGGGCATCAACGGAGTGTGCGTTGACAGCCTGTACCCCCTACCACTTATGAAGGATTTATTGCCCCATTTGGCGAAGGGGAAGGTGTTTACGAAGCTCGACCTACGTGAGGCTTACTACAGGGTCCAAGTAAAATGAGGGGAGTGGAAAACTGCATTCAACTGCCCGTTGGGGAGTTACCAATTTCGGGTGATGCCATTCGGGTTGCAAGGGGCCAATGCAGTGTTCATGCAGCTGATCAATGAAGTGCTCCATGAACATTTGTATCGCGGGGTCCTCGTATACCTGGACAACATCCTGATATACTCCACTGATATGACAGAACATGTCAGCTTATTGAGACAGGTGTTGGAGAAACTACTGTGGGTGCACCTATACGTGAAGTTGTCCAAGTGTGAGTTCCACCAAACCCAGTTGGACTATCTCGGTTACCGGATCTTGGGGGACGGAGTGGAGATGGATGCCACCATGGTCAAAGCCGTGCTCAAGTGGCAAGCACCACAGACCCCCTGAGAGCTGCAAAGCTTTTTGGGGTTTGCAAACTTTTACAGGCAGTTTATCCCCTCGTTCGCCAGGATGGCCCTACCCCTAACGGAGCTGCTCCAGACAAAACACTTAGTGGCTAAACCTCACCCCAGACAGCCAGTGTTGTGGACTCTCGCCTGCCAAAGGGCTTTTGAGAACCTTAAAGCCCTCTTTGCACGTGAGCTGATCGTACTACATCTCAACCCTGACAAACAGTTCATTGTATAGGCAGATGCAAGTGATATAGTGGTGGGAGTGGTTTTGCTCCAGAGGAACAGGCAAGGAGTCTTGCAACCCTGTGCGTATACCTCCCACAAACTGACAGAAACCGAACGAGCGTGGGCAATCTGGGAGGAGGCGTTTGCTGTGTAGTGAGCATTGGCGATGTGGCGGCATTTTCTGGAGAGGGCCAAAGAACCATTCGAAGTGTGGACGGACTACAAGAACCTCAAGGTCCTCCAGATACCCAGACGCCTCTCTCTGAAACATGTACGCTGGGCACAGTATTTCCAGCGGTTTAACTTTTGATTCAAATAGTGCCTGGGGAAAAGAATTTCTTGGCAGACACTTTTATCACGAATACTGCAGTATAACAGTAAGAGGGAGGAGGTAGTACAAGCCATCATGGCCCCTGTCCAGCAGTCAGCCGCCAAGTGGTTGGGTACAAACCGGCAGAGGACCTGGTGCAGGAGTTATAGAGCACGAACCAAGGCAACCCCTGGTTGTTGGGGCATCCAACCTTGCTGACCAAGAGAGATGGTTGGCGTGGAAGGGGGGCAAGATCTACGTCCCACAGGTGACAAGGGCTAAGGTGCTACGACAGTCCATGACATTAAACAGGCTGGCCATTTCAGCTTCCTGAAAACTCTGCACCTGTCAAAATGCCAGTTTTGGTGGCCAGGGATGAAGTTGGACGTTGAGGCATATGTACAGACCTGTCCCATGTGCGCCACCATTAAGCCGTGTATGGGGAGGCTGCCTGGCCTGTTGCAATGAGTAGCAGATCCAACCCGGCCATGGGAGGACATAGTCATAGAATTTGTTGTAGAGTTACCGGAAAGCCATGGCTGTACGGTGATATGGATAGTCATCAATCTCTTTTCGAAGCAGGCCCACTTCATCCCGTGCAAGGGGTTGCCATCTGCACATAAACTGGCCAAACTGTTCATACAGCAGGTGTATTGTTTGCATGGGGTGCCCCGACGGGCCATATCCAATCAGGATGTGCAGTTTACTGCTGGCTTCTGGAGAGAGTTCATCTGGTCCATTGGATTGTTCCATTCCGGGCAGCCGAACGGGCCAATGCGATGGTGGAGCGGTACCTGAGATGCTATGTCTCCTATCGGCAGTCAGACTGGGCTAACTTACTACCGTTTGCCTAGGTGGCATATAATAATGCAGTCCACAGCAGCACCGGATTCACCCCTTTTCGGGTGGTACATGGGGTGGAATTCGTCCTGATTCCCGAATACCTGCAGGGGGACCCTGTCAGCCCCAGGAATGAATGGTCCGCATCCGGGAGGTGTGGGATACCATAAAGAAAGCTCTGCTAAAGGCAGAGGAGGCATCAAAGGTGGAAGCCGATAGGAAACGGGCACCACAAAACCCCTTTCGGGTTGGGGACTTGGTGTACCTCTCAACCAAGTACTTGCACCTGAAACTACCATGTAAGAAGTTAGGGCCTAAGTTCATAGGTCCATTCCGGGTGACGCAGATCATTAACCCAGTTGTGGTACGGCTACACCTTCCCCCCTTTTAGGGAAGGTGCACCCCGTATTCCATAGCAGCCTGTTGAAACCGGTGATGGGGTCTTCCTTCAGATGCATAGAACAGCCATCGGGTCCTGTGGAGGGGGACCACTACGAGGTTCAGGAACTACTTGACTCCCACACTCACCAGGAACATGTACAGTACCTGGTGCGGTGGAAGGGGTACACGGTAATGGAGGCCTCCTGGGTAGGGGCTGCAGACATAGATGCCCCTCAGTTGCTGCGGCGGTTCCATCGCCGGTACCCTCATAAACTGAAGGGGTGTGTGGCTGTAGCAACTGGCATGGACAACGAGTAATCATTTGTTTCTCCTTGCCTTCCAGGAGGAGTCCTGGTAGAGTGGGCCGCTTGTCAAGCTCCTGCAGGCTCGACATAAATAGGTGGGGAAGGGGGCAGGGAATGGTATGTGGGCGGTGGCAGAGATCAGCGGCATGCCCCAATGGTTACCTGGTGGAGTGTGGCTGCAGGGACATCGGCGACGGCATTGCAGCCTACCCAATGGACAGTTGAGTAGCGCAGGATTGCGGCGGGGAGTCGAAAGCGTGGCCCGATGTGCAGATAGCTGGCACAATGGCCGCAGGAAGTGAGATTGCAGCGCGTCCCGCCGGGATGCTTTCAAACCGGGCCAAACAGATGCTGGTTTGGTGGGAGGGGGGTGGGCCAACCACGGGATGTGATATTTAAAGCGCTGGGAGGCTGTTACTCCCAGTGCTGACTTTGCTTGTGGTTTATTGCCTAAATGCATGCCAGAAGTTCCTGAATAAATCTAGCCACCTGTGAACTCGACTCATGTCTTCTTGCCAGGGGTGTGGTGAGGATTTCTGACATCCATCTTTCCACTACTTTAATTATAAAGGCCCAGTTCAAGTTGTCAAATGCTTTTTCTGCATCTGGAAAGATTAATACAATTTATTTGTTGCTACATTGTTGTAAATATTCAATTATATTCAAAATTACTCTTACATTATTTTTTACTTGTCCTTTAGGCAAGAAGCCATACTGGTCTTCATGTATTGTAATCCTGTAAAAAATTTAAATCTTTCAACTAAAATAGATGTAAAGATTTTGTAGTGATTATTAAGGAGAGAAATTGACCTGTAATTCTTCACAGAAGTTAAATCCAATCCATCTTTGGGTATTAAAGAAATATAGGCATTCTTTTAAGAGTCCGGTATCGCAGGGGTTCCCAACCCCCGGTCCGTGGATCAGTACCGGGCCACAGCATGCCAGCAACCGGTCCGCACAAACAAGCAAAGCCCCATCCACGAGATGCAGGCAGCATACAAAACCATGCACCCTCTGGTCCACGAAAAACCTTTCTCCACAGAACCGGTCCCTGGTGCCCCAAAGATTGAGGACCTCTGCAGTATAGGATTCCCCTATAAAATCGAATTCATTAAGTCCCTCATCAAAAAAAATAGTTGATCTTCAAAAAAATTATAAAATCCACTCAATAGGCCATTTGGTCCCAGAGCTTTGCCTGTTTTAGCTCTTTTAATTCCTTCTATATTTTCAAAAGTTATTGGAATATTCAAAATATGCTTGTAATTTTTCTATAATTTAGGAAGATTTTTAGTTATTATATAACCATCCATAGCATCTAAAGAGATTTTTTGTTCTTTATATAAATTGGTATAATAATTCTTTGAATGTTTTTGCTATCCATGTAAGTCTTATTCCTCTCTTGAAGTTTTGTTATCATCTTTTGTATTTATTGAGTTTGTATGCCAACCATCTCCCTTTATTTATTTGCATGTTCAAAAAAGTGTTGTTTCATATATTTAAGTTTTGTATATTTTTCTTTTAAAAATCTGAAACAGTCAACAAAGAAATGTGTTGTTGCAATCAATTTAGTTGATTAAGTATGTTAGAATCTTCTGGAGTTCCCTTTTTTAATTTTTTGTAACACATTTTGGATTTTTTCATTTATGGGTTAATGATTTTTATGATAGGGGAAGGGTCAAAATATTTCAGATCCAGCTTCTTAGAAGGTTGCCTGGATTGCATATATTTGGTATATAGGTAAAGTTTATCACCAATTTTAAACTCTTTGGTTTAGAGCAGAGGTAGGCAACCTTGGCTCTTTTATGACTCGTGGACTTCAACTCCCAGAATTCCTGAGCCAGCATGGCTGAGCATGGCTGGCTCAGGAATTCTGGGAGTTGAAGTCCATGAGTCATAAAAGAGCCAAGGTTGCCTACCCCCGGTTTAGAGTGTCCTTTGTTGATTTGTTTTATATGACTCCCATATAAACGTGCTTTCCAAACAATTGGCCAGATGTCTTGGGATTTCTTATTTGGTTGGGATGGATCATTACCATCCGCAGCTGGGATGATTCCAGGATTTAACCAGGTTGATCTCAACTTCTTCAGCCAGGACATACCATCCATGCAGAGTGCATGGAGCACCCCTGGAGATGCAGGTATTGTAGACATCATTCTTTAGGCCAGACATGTCAAACTCACGATGTCATATGATGTTGTGCGATGTATTGGAGCTTTTCCCCCATTGCTGGTAATGGGGTGGGCAGGGTTTCCTTGTGATGTTTTCAGCTGTGGGCTGGCAGTTTGACACCCCTGCTTTAGCTTATCTTGGAAACATTCTGTCAGCATGTCCTGTGGCCAGTTGGACAGCCTCCACATCATGTCTCAGAACTCTTGAGTGTAGGCAGCTACATGTTGCCAGCCTTAGCTTATGGTCAATTCTCATCCTAGGTTTGCGGTTGGCAAGGCCTTCAAACCGCATCCAGAATGCTATTGTGAAGTTGTGCACCTCCGGGGCATTTTCGTTGTGGAGGGTTCCCCCCCCCCATGCTTCGATCTCCCCGTGGTCTCTCTCATGAGCCGACATTGTTTGCATGGTCCCTGTGGCAGAGACTTCTCTCCGGGCTGACCGCTATTGCAGATCTAGCCTAATGTCAGGCTGGCCTCACCTCAGGACCCTAGGAAAGAAAGCCCCTAACTCCATTTGGTTGAAGTGATAGGTTATTTTACTAAGGTTAAGTGGTTACAGTGAAAGAAAGGTTAGATCTGAAGATTCCCATGCAAAATGTTACATTTTTCCCCTTTTCCTGGCCCTTCCCCCCTTAACCAGTCCATCTCTGTCCAACAGCATGCCATTTAGGTGTTTTGGGAACAGCTTGGATGGTTGGCGCCAATTGGTGCAGTTTCACATTCTTTTCACAGGCAAGATGTCCTTGAACATGTCGGTTCTCATACCTCTGTTTCTGTTAGGCCTGTCACCCCCTCTTTCCCCTCATCGTTACTCTCTACTCTGTTCCATTGTCCCCTCTCCCCTCCCTAGCATGTCAGCAAAACAGCTGAGGATGGCAGATCTTACATAATAGTTATCAATTTACCTTTATTTATCTTACTGACCTGGAATTGTTTTCAAAAGTAACCATTTTAATTCAATACCTCACTGAAATGAAAAGGATTAAGTAGTTTTAGAGTTTGTAACAAACAAGAAAATTTCATTTGAAATAACATTCATAAAATCATAATGACTGCAATTACATTTTTAAATGCCATGTAGTTACTATAAGTTACAATGCAGTAATAAATTTCTATAAGCACAAATCAATCTATTAAATGATACTCTATATTGCTAGCCTTGATGGTGCCCTTACATTCAATAAAAGCCCCTCATTTCCATCATATGCATATGATTTCTTAATATAACACTAGAAATTTATTACAGGAGAATGAAAATAATGCATGTAACCATAATCAGACTCCTAGTGTCCTAAGAAAGTTAGAAATTGACTCACATGCAAGAACATTTTGATATTGAAATATATATAGCTGAAATTTTGTCATTGAATTTTGTCACACATCAAACATAAAAAAATTAGAGCAGATTTGGGATTTTGAAAGGTTTAAATTAACATGCTATTTTTATCTACTACAATGGATAACATTTGCCTGGTATGTTTGCAAATACAGTAAAAACAAAATCAAATCAAAATAGTTAATATGAGCGGATAGCTGGTGGAACTGTAGCACAATCTTCTTCATTCAGGGTTTTATCTATTACAGGTCTATAATCCAGTGTAACCTTTAAAAAAGAAGGATTACTTATTAATAAAGTACTAATAATACTTTATCTCTCATTTACCTTGTCAAAATTCCAATTTTATGCTTTACATTGATATTAATAAATTTACAATTTATGATATATTACTATAAATATTTAAAATTTAGCTATGTGAAAAACATTGTACAAAAGAAATCAGGTCTATAAAGAAATATCACCACATTCATGCTGAAATTGTATTTTTTATTTCTGTAATTACATAGCAAAATTTTAATTCAAACTTCATATTTAACCTTCGGTGAATCTTCAGTTTCCAAATCATACACCAATTTAAGTTTTACCTACACTATAAAGTGGCTTAGTAAGCACTGAGACTATTGAAGTCATGCCAAAACACTTCTATATATATCTCTCATTCTGTGGAACCGGAAACATATAAGATGCTGTTTAAGCAAGACTAAGAAGTTTTATTTAACCTCCTACAGCATGAAGAGGATTTTTTCTTAATTTCCTGTCCTACTAGATTAGATTTTAATTTTCTCATCTAGCAAATATTCAAGAATCACATAAAGTGGTACCTCAGTACTTATCCTTAATTGGTTTCGGGAGGCACAACGAGTACTAACAAATCATGTCACTTACATGGCCCTTTGTTTTGTTTGGGAAGGATTTTCTATCTGTCCCTTTTCCTACATCAGTGACCTGATATAGCCAGCTTCTTGTCCACCTTTTGCGACTGTCCCTCACTTCCCTTTGCAATATGTCAAGTACCAAAAAACGCTGAATACTGGGACATTTTTACATCAAAATGCACTGAGTACCACATTTGAAGAGTTTTGAAGCAACTGACTACTGAATGTATTAGAAATTAATTTATTTAAAGTAAGGCTAGGAGTACAGGTAGTCCTCACTTAATGACTGGTCACTTATTGACCAAAATTATGTTGGATTCAACAAAAAGTTACTTACAACCCATTCTCAAAGTCACAATTGCTGCACCCATCCCCCTGCAGCCACATGATCGTAGTTAGAGTGCTTGGCAATTGGCTTGCATTCATGACTGGCTGCTGAGTCTCACAGTCATATGACTGCAACATCCAATGGGCTATTCTGCTTTTTCCAGCAAAAATTCCTATTCAGGAGAATGGATCAGCTTAACGACTACATGATTTTCTTTATCTATTCTTACTCTATCTCTATTGTGATTTGCTTTATAACAATAGTAATAGTAATAAATCAAGACAGATCATGTGAGCTGATTAACAACTACAATTAATTATAATTAAAATTTGAAGCCCAATTGTAGTAGTTATGCAAGGACTATCTGTATTGTAAATCACACTGATGACTTTAGAAAGATAAGATTATATACAATATGACAATATTTTGATATAGATGATCCAAATTAGGGGTTGGTTACCTATTGCCTATAG
This sequence comes from Crotalus tigris, assembly GCF_016545835.1. Classification (NCBI taxonomy): domain Eukaryota; kingdom Metazoa; phylum Chordata; class Lepidosauria; order Squamata; family Viperidae; genus Crotalus; species Crotalus tigris. Next base: position 1,379,157 of record NW_024096518.1, read on the forward strand.
GCCGGATCTGACTGTCACCCCAAATCATCCAGCTTTAGTCCCAAAAAGAAATATAGGTAGACCTCATTTAATTACTTTAATTGGGACTGGAATTTCTGTTGCTAAAAGAGTAGTTATTAGGTGATGCATTATATGACTATGTCGCTATGTTCCAGTCATCCCAGTGCAGGTAAGGAAAAGTACAATTTTTAGGCAACAACTTCCCACTTTTCCTGCCTTATACAAATTGCTGGTTCTGTCCTGCCTCCTATCCAACTGAGCCCAGCAAGCTCTCCTCAGCAAACAAGGCTCCTTTCCACATCTTCTGGGAGTGTGCCCAGGACTACCTATATATCCATCTAGCCTATTATGGTCCCAAAACAGGATTCATATTTATAAATTATGTTTATAATTCTCTTACAAATACTTCCAATATCAGTGTATCCATTTGATACAAAGATCAGCTAGCCATCCTCCCTTAGACATGACTTGTATTACCTATGTCAGGGATGTTCAACCCTTGGGTTGCACACTGGAATAGGGCTGTGGAAGTGAGCAAAGCTCCACCCACGTATGCGTGAGATCCAGGCAGTGTGCAAAACCATGCCCCCTGGGATCTGCAGAAAGCCACCCTCCACGGAACCAGTCCCTGGCATCCAAAAGGTTGGGGACCACTGCCCTAATTCCTGGTCTAGACCAATTCAGCATGAAAGTTCACATAGTGACCTTTAGCTTATACCTTCTCTACCAGGGATATTTCACTACTGAAAAGACATAGTTCATGCTTTGATTCCTCAAGAAAAAGCAAGACATACACATAAATCCTTCAAGCATAGTATTCTGTATTGTTTCTAATAATTTATTTAATCATTCCTTTCAAGACCCATGTTACTATAAGTAATATACAACTAAATACATATTAAAATTAAGGAAATGTTCTATACCTTTCCAGTCTTCACATCTACATAAGAGAGTGTGTGTTTTCTCCAATGCTGCTCAAATGGTTTCTTTTGCTGTCCTGAGATTGGTTTAGAATAATCATATTCATCTATCCTAACCTAGAACATAAGATACATGTGAGGGTATATCACGTTTGAAGCTTACATTCAGATAAGATTGGGTATGTTTCAAAACAGCGTAACTAGCTTTATTAACACACCTTAAATAGTACCATATATGCCGGCGTATAAGGCGACCCGGCATATAAGACAGCCCCTGTCTTTGGTGCCGAGTTGCATGCCTAGAACGTCGTCTTATACGCCGGAAACTACCAGTATTTCCGGCGTATAAGACGACTCGGCGTATAAGACGACCCCGACTTTGGCGCCGATTTTAACGCTTGCGGAAGTCGCCTTATACGCCGGCATATACGGTAAATATAAGTGTTGGTCCTCACACTGATAACAAATTCAAGTGTCTGCTAATTAAATAACCCAGCCTTATATATTTTACATCAACAGAATAACAGAATTGGAAGGGACCTTGAAGGTCTTCTAGTCCAATGTCCTGCTCATACCCTATACTATTCCAGACAATGTCCAATCTCTTCTTAAAAACCTCCAGTGATGGAGTACCCATAATTTCTGGAGGCAAGTCATTCCACTAATAAACTATTCTCACTGACAGGCAATTTCTCCTTAAGTTTAGGTTGGATTTCTCTTTGATAAACTTGTATCTTTTATTTCTTATCTGGTGTGTTGAAGAATAAGTCAACAACCCCCTTTTTCCTGTGACAACCAAGGCCACTTTAGCTGACTGTGTTCAGCAGGTCAGCTGTTCAAATCTCACCGGCTCAAGGTTGACTCAGCCTTTCATCCTTCCGGGGTAGTTAAAATGAGGACCCAGATTGTTGGGGGCAATGTAAATATATATATACATTGCTTACTGGTGTACAGCGCTTAGAGAGTGCTTGCACTTAAAGCGGTATATAAGTCTCATAAATAAATAAATAGAATAAATAAAGATTGCTTTCATGTTACCCCTAGTCCTTCTCTTCATAGTTCCCCAACTGTTCATCGTATGCTTTAGCCTCCAGTCACCTAATCATCTTTGTTACTCTTCTCTGCACTCTTTCTACAATCTCAACATTTGTTTTGTATTGCAGTGACCACTATAAAGCAATACTAACATTTAACATGATATTGATACTATCCCTCTGTTGATGCAGTCTAAAACTGCATTGGCTTTTTTTTTTGGGCAGCTGTAGCACATTGCTGATTCATACTTAAATGGCTGTCCACTAGGACTCCTAGATCTCTATCACAGTTACTGTTGCTGAGCCAAGTAACACCTATTCTAAACCTGTGCATTTGGTTTTTCTTGCCTAAGTGCAAAACTTTACTTTTTTCACCACTGAATTGCCTTTTGTTGGATAAGGTCCATTGTTCAAATTTGTCAGAGATCCTTCTGGATATTAAACCTATCTTCTTTAGTGTTGCCTACTATCCCTAGCTTGGTGTTGTCTGCAATTCTGATGAGTTCCCCTTCTATCCCTTCATTTAAATCAGACATGTCAAACTTGCGACGTTATATGACATTGTGCAATGTATCGGAGCTTTTTCACCATTGTCGGCAATGGGGTGGGCATGGTTTCCCGATGACGCGTTCAGCCTGCGGGCCAGCAGTTTGACACCCCTGATCAAAATCATTATGAAGATGTTGAAGTATTGAGCTTTAGACAGAATCTTGCAGATGTAGTTCCATTGAGGACTATACATTAAGTGTGATTGGTCAGTTGGTTATGAATTTGTCTGGTGATGATGCTGTCTAACCCACATTTTTCTATCTTACCAAGAAGTAGACTGTAGTATACTTTGTTGAATGCCTTACTAAATTCCAAGTATACCATGTGCACAGCATTTTGCTGGTCCTCTAATTTAGTCACTTTCCAAAGAACGCAATAAGATTTGTCTGGCATAATCTGTTTTTGACAAACCCATGTTGGCTTCTAATAATAACTTTGCTTATTTCTAGTTGTTTCCCGATCTATTGCTTGATTATCTTTTCTATGATCCTCCCAAGTATTGATTTTCCTGGATCGATTTTTTCTCCTTTTTTGAAGACTCATTTCCTCCTGTGATGATCCACATCAGCTTCTTTCCATTCTTCAAGTATTTCCCTAGTGCTCCAGGATTGTTGAAAAATATGTTCAACGGTTCCAAAACGTATCTGTCAGTTCCTTCAGAACCTTGGAATGTAATTCATCTGGTCCTGGTCATTTGAGCTCATCTAGAGTGGATTGGTCTAATCTGTCTTTTGTCAGGTTGGACTATTTTTTCCTTTTACATAAAGACAGACACAAAGAATGAATTAAACAGTTTCTCCTTCCCATAATTTTTTCTAAACTCTCTTATTGCATTCTCTCACCCTTCCATTTATGTGACCTAGTAGAAGACCTTCTACTAATTCTTCATTCAGAATACTGCGTACTTGTTCCCAAACTTTAACCCCATTCATTAGAACATAAATTCTCCATTCTATGACTTCCTACTTTCATAGGATATATATATAAACTCCAGACTGGTCAAGATCCTGTCTAGTGCCTGAGAGTTGTTTGGGTCTGAATGGAGAGTTACAGATTCAGGCTCAAGCAAGACATTGCATGTATTGGATTTCTGGTTCTGGTTTGCTGTGACTCCAGTCGTATCTGGAGACTCGTCTCCACACTGGCCAGGTTTTCTTCGCCAGTAGACCCCTTAATGGGTTGAAAGTCGCCCTGAAGGGGCGACCACTGAGGAGGAGGCTTGCTGGTGACTGCGGGAGGGCATCAGCTTCTCTCGTGGCTCCAGCAATCTCCTCAGGGCTGACGGAGCAAAGATCGTCCTGCAAGATGGCCGATTACCCTGTTGCACCAGCCAAAAGTCACAACTACATCTAAGCTTGATAGACCCACCGCAGATGATCCAGGTAAGACCCCTTCTGCTCCTCTCTTCACCCTACTCTGTTTTTTTTTTTTTTGCCTGTAAAAGCTTTGTTGGAATTATTTCTCCGTCTTGAAAAAGCAGCTTTTGTATGCGTGGAAAGAAAGGTGCTGAACTAAAGGATAGAACAAAAAATTTTAATGGCTACACTTTATTCTCATTTATTTTGGGGTACAGAAAAAACTCTTTTTTAAGAGCTGTACTATTATTTTACACTGGAAGACTATTTCTTTTTCCACCTTTTCCTTTAAAAGATAGAAAAAAGGGGGAAAATTGTGTCTGGAAAAGATTTTTTAATCTACTAAGGACATCTAGTGGCGAAATGTTAACATTGCAACTGCTGGTTATTGTTTGGAGATGAGATGGACTTGATCTTCAAACTACTCTTGAAGAGAAAAGATAAGCTGATACAGCTGTGGGAATTGTGGGGATGGATATTGCTTAACTTTTATTAAATACAGCCTCCACCAAAAGAAAAAAGGGATTCTCTTCAATTACTATTAAAATGGAGAAACCTTATTCACAATTAAACTGTAAACTTATATTGGAAAAGATTTATGAGGCTACTGAAGAAATATGTGCTACAATGAAAGAGATTACTACAGAATTAAGAGCCAGAAACTCTACTCCAAACCCTCAAATTGACTTTCAGACTACATCTGACCATTCTATAAACCAAAACATACTAGAAGAGGAATCAATTGAGATTAAAGAGGAATTTATTTTACCTTACAAGCATTTCATCTATATCTTCGAGGATCAGAAAAATCAAAGATTGAGATTTGAATCTTTAAAGCAACGAGGCTTTAAGGATAAGAGAAATAGATACCCAGTGCAGAGGACAGGATGCTTTTTACTGTCCCAAATGATACTACAAGCAAGAAAGAGAGACTTATCGGCTGAAAGGGAAGCTTTGTTATGAAACCTGCCTGGCACAAAAGAAGGTCAGAATAAGACTGAAAAGAGAAATTTAAAATTATATCTAATGGATCAAAGGCACTATAGAATTATGGATTGATTTAAGGATTAAGATTTAGAGTTAGAAGTAAGAGAAAAATGGGTGATTATTAGAATATATATGTTAAATAGATTAAGAATGTATTTTTTGGAATAATGAGTTTATTTGTATGAAAACTACTATGTAATGGAATGAAGAAAATTGAAGAGGTGTTTTAGATCTGGATTGAATTAATAATTAATCGAATGTTAATTTAGTAAGATGATGTTTTTGTCTGATAATATGGATGTTATTAGGTATGATAATTAACTGGATAAAATTTGAATCTCGTCCAATGGACTGAAATGATTTAAGGTTTGATATTATCTTGTTATCTTAAAGAGATTGATTAATGGATGGATTAGATATGTACAGGGTAGACTAATATTTTATTTTAATTAGGAGATATTAGTGGAAGAAGAAATAAACAAGACTTGTGATAAAATTAAGGATTTAAGAGATTAAGAACTAGAATATATCTGGAAGGGATACCTGAGTTGATAATGTGTTTATTTAAAGTTAAATTTGATTATGGTATTTGTAAATTTATAAAGCTCCAATAACAGGTTTAGGACTTATAGAAATTTAAATTAGAAATGGATTATCTTAAATATATTAAGCTATTTGAGGGAAATAGAGAGGGAATATTTGATGTGTTGATTTGAGTTATTCATATATGGTTTTATTTCTGGATGTTTGATTACCCCAGCACCATGGGGTGTCCCGAGCACTTTGTTCTAAGAATTAAAAAAACCAATAAAATTTGTTTCCAAAAAAAAAAAAAAAAAAAGACATTGCATGTATTGTGAGCACTGGATATAGACAGAAGCACTGTATTAAAGATGCCAGCAGCTCTTATTCTCCTCCACTCTGCACTGGTGGGAAAATTATATTTGAAGTATATAATTCTGGCACATTTCCAAAAGATGGTGTGCCACTTCTTAAATCAGAAGTGAAATGATTGCTCGGGGGGGGGGCAGGCAGGCAGGTAGGCACAGACAAAGAGACAAAGTCAGAGACACTACAAAGGTCACTGATTGTAGCCATCCATTCAGTGTCCTGTACCTGAGCCATTTTTTTTCTTTTATTTTTGCCCCTTTGTGGAGGTTGGAATGATTGCTTAAATAAGCTATCTCTTCCTGAGCTGGTTTTCATCAAGTGCTTCACTAAGTGATAACTGCAAGTTAACAAGCTCATCTCTGGGGCCTCAATTGGTTGATTAGAACCCTCTGCACCCCCCCCCCCACTGCCAACTGAAAATAACCAAACTGTAATCAGTTTCACAATGAATGCTTTTGTTGTCAGATGGATGAAATTTGATCATAAATGTGTTGGTTGGAAAATGATTCATTATGATTTATTATCATGGTTGACTGCACAGTAAATCAAGTATGTAAACTGGACTTGGCATTTTTATTTACCTATCAAGTGCTTCCCAGGATTGGGATAGACAAACGATGTTGTTTTATAGTGTTAAAGGTATGAACACAGGATGTAAGCTATTCCAAGTAAAGCAACCTTTTACAATTAACTGATAGTGATTCTGTCAAAGCTGGTGATGTTCAAGTAGTGCTCCAGATATTTTGGGATTGCCCCAAGGCAGCTATTACTATTGGTATTATCTTTGCTTTCTATTATTATGATTTGTTGAAGTCAACCAGATATTTAGATTGGATCTGGCATTTTTATCAAATCCTTCCCTATGATCTGAGATAGGTTGTTTGATTATATTAAAGATACAGGTAGTCCTCAACTTATGATTGTTGCTTAATAGAAGTTGGGAGTTATGGCAGACTCTCTAAAAGTCACTGCAGCTCTGTCAGTCACCCTTATGACTGATCACAGGGATGTTGAAGTGCCTCCCAACTTATCTTCTCCCTCTCCAATTCTTGCAAGTATTGGCCTCCCCCAATAATTTCTAGCAAGCCTTAGATTGCTTTCCACTCCTACAGGCCTACACACTCCTCCTTGTTTACTTTTTGAAGAGTTCTAAAGCCTTTCATGGTGCTGGAACTGATTGCTTTGTTGCATGGCGCGATTCCAGATTTTTGTTGCAGATCTTTAAGGCAGCAAAATGGGAGTTTGTCTTGTGACTGCCACAAATGGGCAGGACAAAATGGCAGCTGCTTCGGGGTGACCACTGTGGCCCACAGACAAATCACTCTATTTTGCTGCCTTAATACAGTTTGCATAGCTCTACAGAAGTTTTTTTTACAGTTTTCAGAAGTTCTCTGCAGCATTGTACAACCTCATTAATACAACAAAATATAGGTGGTTGCCTCTGGGCTGTGCAAAGCCAATACAGAAGCAGCTCAATTTTGTCTTCATTTGCTTGTAGAAGCGGATGAGGGATGAACCACTCCATTTTGCTGCCTTAATGAGATTATCCAGAGCTGCAAGATACATGAACGACAAAGCAACCTGTTCCATTGCTTCAAAGGTAAGTTGGAGGGTATTCAGCCTGGTAGGGTAGGAATCAGACCTAAGACTTGGGGAGCCTGATGAACATAGGAAAAGACCTGTGGAGACCCAAGGGGAAGAAAGCAGAGCATGTGGATGTCTTGGAGAAAGCCTTGGGAGGGCTGGAGCAGTTTCCATTACAGTCACCTCATAAGGACTATTTGTCCTTGTGATCACAGAATGTAGGATCCCTGGTGGCACAGTGGTTAGTTTGTTGTATTGCAGGCAAACTCTGCCCACAGCCTGGAGTTTGATCCTGACAGGGCTCAAGGTTGACTCTGTGTTCTATTCTTCTGAGCTTAGTAAAATGAGGATTCAGATTGTTGGGGGCAATATGCTGCATTGTAAACCTCCAGGGAATGCTGTAAAGCACTATCGGGTGGTATATAAGTCTAAGTGCTATTGTTAATGTAAGCTGTTCCAAGTAAAGCAGCTGGTGAAGCATCTTCCTTCCCTTCTCCTCTCAATGGAGAGGGGACAAAAACTGGGCAAAGGAAAGGCATGTAGCAGCAGCAGAAACCAATGTAACTTCAAAGTAGCTGAATGGTGCCTTTGTGACAGGATAGGCAGACAGACATGTACATACATACAAATTTAGTTAAAGGTTAAAAAATAAGTTTGTAGACTTTTTCTATAATAAAGGTCTCCGTGGGAAAACATGGAAGATGGCCACATTCTCTTTGTTGGTGGTCTGTACCATTTTGCAAAATAATCCCTTCTAAGAATTGTGAAACACATAAAGTCATCAAGATAATGACATGTATTTTTATAATTTCAGTGACAGAAAATAGTCTGTTCAGACACATTCTTAAGCTATTAAAATGCAGTATAAGCAAAGCTTCTTTGATAGAGAAATGAGGATAGCTCTATAGAAAGTACAAATATTTGTAGTTATCTTGCCTACACTAAGAGTATTTATGACAGCAGTTTAAGAAATAACTTCTAAATAAATATGTACCTTATAGTCCTCCCTAGCATGAGCTCCACGTGACTCTTTTCGAGCTTCTGCTCCATAAATAGTTTGTAAAGCACACAGCATGAGATTTTGTAGTTCCAAAGTCTCTACCAAATCAGTATTCCAAACAACACCTACAAGTACAACACAAAGTATGGAACAGTTTTAGAAATTATAAGAAGAAAGCTCTTCAGCAGATATACCAGATTCTTCCTTTAGTATAATTTAATGGTACTAGCACAGAAAGCAGCTTAATACTTCTTTAAGACTAAAACGCAGCTTGATAAATATATTTAGCAATAAACGTTGAACACAAGGTATACTTCTGAGTAAGGAAATGAATTATGAATTTCTTATATATAGATTTCAGATGGGGGTGAATTAACACATTTGTACAAATGCTTTCAATTTGCATAAATTATAATTCCAGCCCTTCATAATTTATTTCTAGAATTTTCTACAAAACAGTATTGGCAAAAGCTATTTAAGTCATTGGTTTCAACCCTGCTCAATGGAGGAATCTGAATTAAACAACATGAACAGATGGTTGTTTAACTTCTGTTTGAATATCTGCAACAAAGGCAAACCTACTATACTTTTTTAGTAATTGGTCTCACTGTTCTTCTAAAGCAGTGGTTCTCAACCTTTTTAATGCCGCGACCCCCAACTGGTCGTAAGTCGAGGACTACTCAACCAGTTGTAAGTCGAGGACTACTCAACTGGTGCAGCACCGTTTGCAGAATGGGACTTTTGGCGGGCTCAGCAGGGCAGAGACAGCCTGGACAATTCCTATTGGCTTTTGAAAGCCAATAGAATTAGACTCTATTCAAGAGAGTCTATTCTATTGGCTTTCAAAAGCCAATAGAATAAAAGGGAGTAGCACAGCTAAAGAAAAGGGGGAAAAAATGGCGGACTGCGTTGTTTGGCGACCCCCGTGAAATAGTCATTCGACCCCAAATGGGGTCCCGACCCACAGGTTGAGAACCACTGTTCTAAACTTTCAACCAGAATCTGTTTCCTGTAATTTAAGATTACTGTGCTATGACTATAATGCATAGGTAGTCCACAACTTACAACTGTAATTAAGCCTGACAATTATTGTAATAAGTCATGATAATCATAAAGTGAGTCATCACATGACTGGACCCAATTTGAAATGCAGCGTATGGTCACAAATGCAGGTGGGCTGCTAATTCCCTCCTCCTCCTATCTTCTTCAGACTCTGCCATTTTGGCCACCCTGCATTCAGCCACCTACCCCTGCCACTCTCCGCTGCCCCAGTTGAACTTTACAATCTGCAAGGCCTTTGTGATCCCCACCTATCTCATTTCATCTCTTCCCTTTTGCCCACCCTGCATGCTACCACTATCTACCCACTGCTATCCCCAGCCGATCCTTGGCATGACAGCAGTGTCATCACTGGGCTTAACACTGCCATCCCAGATGCTGGGCTTTCTGCTGCACATTTCCAACTGCATACTCCTTTTGCCTGCTGGGCCTTGACGTAATTCACTGCCATCTCCTGGATGTGGTGTTGCAAAACAGGTGTTTTTCCTACAAAGGGTTGCTCCTCCTGAGGCAAGCAAAAGTGATAGGTGCAAGCTGCAGACTGTGACCCGGAACAGCTACATCCCAGCTAGCAAACCCCTAATTGGTGTAGGTTATACTCATTTTCTTTGCATATGCTCCTCCCTGAATTGTGATAGAGATCCTTGGTGGTCTCTGAGGTTGGTTGTTTTCTTGTAGACATTTCATTATCCAAACTAGGTAACATCTTCATGAGTACTAATGATATTACCTAATTTGGATAATGAGACATCTGCAAGAAAACAACCAAGCTCCAAGACCAGGAAGGATCCCTCCTTTCAAGCCCGAGCTACAAATATTCTGCTTTATTGCTAACTCATGACAGGGCAAGTGTGCTTCCTGCCCCTGTCCTTGTCCCATGTCTGTCTCTGCCTTTTCCATTTGTGTTCTTAAAAAAGGAAATTAGCAATAAATATTGTAAAAAGTGTTGTTTATTAAGATATCTGGAGGAAGGATGAATATATAGTTGCTAAAATCTATACAAGTTTATTCCAATTTGAAACAATACAAAAAGGTTGAGGAATATACGACACAGTGGGCTAAAAGCACTGATTATAATATACAAATGGGAACAATGGGAAATATGTGGCTGGAAGAATGAAATTTACATTGTTATAAAGAGAATTTTTATACAGTGATATACTATTGTATATAATACCAGAAAAACTATCTAGGATGTATAAATGTACTTCAAATTTATGCTGGAAGTGAATAAGAAGGATAATTTTATCATACTTGGACATATAAAAAACTAGAAAATATGGGGCTCAAATACAGAGATTCAGAGAATTTTAAAAGTTAATATTTAATTTTTAATGTTTAAATCTTTAATCTTAAATCAATACATTTGATCCTGAGACTGATTATAAGAGCTAGAAAAGAGCGATAGAACATTGTTTTTACAAATGATAATATCTGATAAGTGCAGTGAGATTACTAAATGCACAAAGATGTTTATCTACAATACCTGTAATAGAGAAATGGTTGATGAAGATGACAACACTTGCTGAAATGGCTAACCTGACTTGTTTGATTAGAGAAAAGACAATATCTATGTTTAGTGGTGACTGAAAATCCCTTATGGACTTTTTGCATAAAAAAGAAAAAATGATTTTAAGATTTACAATTTTGATGATTAGACTGAATAGATTATAGAAAGAAGAGAGGCTAAAATATAATTGTACTTATAAGTGCTTTGAAGATTGGAAGCTATTTCTTTATATCTTTAAATTTTTCATTTTATCTTTTCTTTTACCTTTTTCCACTTTTAGTTTTTTTGATTTTTTTTCTCTTTCTCTTGTTTCATTCTATTTGAGAATTTGTATTAGTTGTTACTATTGTTGTTGAAATATTCAATTAAGATTGCATGTGGAAAAAAGTTTGGGACAAGAAAAAAAATACAATATTCCATTAAACACAGCTTTTTCTGCTGTAGGCCCCATTTCAGCAGTCTCAGCCACTGACAGCTGGGGCCCCTGCACGCATGCTTTCCTCTGCCTCTCCCTGCTGTCACCTCTCTGGCTGCAAATATCCTAATCAACCTGCAGCAGAAAGGGCTGTCCTTAAAGAAACATGTTTCTTGTAAACAAAACTTTTGTACTCATTGCTCACTTTTTTCTTTAGCAACACAAATGAAAAAGGCAGAGACAGAGGTAGGGTAGGAGTGTGTGTGTGTGTGTGTGTGTGTGTGTAAAACACAGCAGTCATGTCACAAGCCAGGCAGACACATCAGGACAGGAGAGAGGCATAACCTAAGTTGCCTGGACTATGATTGCTCCAGCTCATGACCTGCAACCTGCACCTATCTTGCTTTGGCTTGCATCCCACATGGCACCACCATGTTGTTGAATGAACAGCTGCTTTGCAACACCATGGATGGAAGCTAGGAGGAGACAGTGAATTGCATCTGGTGTGAGGAATACTGAGAAACAGATAGGATGTGTACATACAGGAATGTGCAGCACGCTGAGACAGCTAAAGTGGGGCAGGCCCATCAAGAGCCCGCCTGGATAGCAGTGGCAAGCTCAGCCTCAACAGAGCCTAGGAAGAAGAAGAATATGATAGTTGCGGTGGCAAGGGTAACATCAAGTATGTGATAGTGACAGAATACAGAGAGAATACAGTTGGGATAGATGGCAGAGTGCAGGGGAGCCAAAAGGACAGAAACAATGAAGGGAGAAGCAGTGAAGAGTTAAAGTAGAGGTGAGTATATAGGGCAAAACAGTATGAGGACCACATCTAATAATGATCCTTGTCCTGGCTAACAACCACAGTGAGCATTCCTAGAACTGTTGCTGGTAAGCAATGTAGTCACATACTGTTTCATCTAACAACCGCTTTGCTTAGCGATGAAAATTCTGATCCCAATTAGGGTCATTTTTGACTTACTTTTCTGCAAATCAATTGACTCAGTCTGCTTCATTTAAATGAAATATATGATGTAGATACATTTAGGTTAATTGGATAAAAAATATCTATATCTATAAAGTCTGTATTGAAATAATACCTCTATCAAATGTTTTCAGATCATCAAAATCTTTATAGAGTTTGGACATTTTTTCACAGCCTTCTTGTAAGACAGGGCCTGTACGGAACACAGCAGCATGGCTTTGCATTGTCTATAAAGAATGAAGGAGCAATATACTTCAATCCATTTTCTTTGATAGCTTTAAGTAAGAATTTAAGTTTCTACATTTGTCAAAACAATTATGTCAACGCTCACCCACAAACTTTCAAGCCAACTATATAATTGTTTTCAGCACCTGTAAATTACTAGTTGATTTGTTTTTGCACAAAGTTATGTCTAAATTAATACAAAATGGATATTTCAAATTCTATTACAGCTTCCCATACACTATATATATAAGGCCCATGAGCTGTAACTTTCTTGGGTATTGCGCAAGGCTTTGATGTTATTTCTTGAAAATATTTAAGGGTAATTTTGACTGATTATTATGAACTGAATGAATTATCTAATTCCTAATTTATTTATTTATTTATTTATGAGACTTATATACCGCTTTAAGTGCAAGCACTCTCTAAGCGCTGTACACCAGTAAGCAATGTATATATATATTTACATTGCCCCCAACAATCTGGGTCCTCATTTTACCTACCCCGGAAGGATGGAAGGTTGAGTCAACCTTGAGCCGGTGAGATTTGAACCGTTGACCTGCTGAACACAGTCAGCTAAAGTGGCCTGCAGTACTGTACTTTAACTGCTGCGCCACCCATAATTATTCATGAATCTCTTATTAACTCTATTTTGAGATGCACATCAAGGATATATTCTGTCTCCTTTCTTTTCAATTTGAATTCAAACTCTCTAGCTTATAAAATAAGAAAATACATAAGAATCCTCCAAAATTGTAACTTTCCCCAATGCGGAGCACGAGGGACCAAGCAACTCCACAAAGCAAGTTCATGGGGCTAAAAAAAAAAAAAAAAGTAAAACCAGCATTTCCAACTTCGCAAGAACTTATTTTTTTTCAAGAGAAGTTGGAAAGGCTGATCTTTTATTTTTTTTAGCCCCACAAACTTGCTTTGTGAAGTTGGTTGGTCCCTCCTGCTCTGCATTGGGGAAAGTGACGGCTTTGGATGATTCTTCTTTGGTTTCGCTGCACATTTCTTCCTTTTGCAACACACCTTGTCCATTTCTCCAGTGAAAGAGCAGCATCTTGAGCTGCGGGGAGAAATGTGATGGAGCTGGAAAGCAGATTTGTTTAGGAGCCCCTCTTGCAATTTGGAAAAGGACTCAGAGTGTTTCTGGCAAGCGAGGGAAGAAGGGTGGTGGCATGCAAAGCTCTCCGGCTCCGCGGTGGCACAATTTGTGAAATCTGGGTTCAGTGCTTCAGCAATGGTGGGACAAGGCCGCACCCACTTGTGAAAGAGGCCAGGGCTTAGCAGGGAAGGGGAGAAGCCGAACCAGCGCTTCTCCACCAGGCTGGACAAGGGCTCCATCATCCAAGACTGCACAGGAGGCGAGCGTGGGCAGTGCAGGGCTCTTAGGTATGGCATTAAAGGAACATGTTGTAGTGTCTCTCTGGTCATTTGTAAGGGCGAACAACCCCTATGATGCTGCAACATACACAACTTTGGGACCCGGTTGTAAGTACTTTTGTCGTAATTTTGAACAGTCACTAAGTGAACATTTATAACTCAAGGAATATCTGTATTTAACAAAATTGTTACAAAAAGTATCTAATTACCCTATTAAGCTAGAATAAATTAGAACTGACATCAAAAGATGCCACAAATTTGATGAATAGTATTTTTGGTTATATTCTCTCTCCTTTGTTAAAGTAAGTATCCCTAGGGAGCTTTCCTAGTTGGTACATTTTAAACACAATGAAACACATGTAGCTTAGAATTCCTTTAGTATTTGGGCTGATTAAGCTGAAAGTATTTGGGCTGATTAAGCTTAAATCCAAGGTTTATTTTTTGCATTCCTGCATTTTTGCTATCATAGTATTCTAAATCAATTTAAACAATACTACATACATGGTGCATAGGAATAAATGGAATGGAATAAATGAATGGAATGGAAATATATGAAGGAAACCACCATGCTGGGCCAGAGCAATGAAACTTGGATTCCAAAAATCTGAGCTTCCTTACTCCAGGCCAGCACACTGATTCCCCATAGGCCCCTTATCCGTCAACAGGAGTGCTGATTTATCACCAGCCTATCAAGTACTTAGAAGACCAGGACTGGGCAGCCAAGCAAATGATAACTAATGACTCAATCAACATCTAAAATGCCACATACAACAGGCACTATGAAAACCACACACAGGACAGCAAACTCTGCTAGAGAGAAGTTCCCTGAGGATGGGGGGGCAAGCATGAGTCTGAAAGCCTGGAATACAAAACCTCTGGTCCCAGGACCGACCCAGATTGGATCTTACACTAACTTTCTGGTTGGAAAGTTAGTGATTCTGATCTTTCCGAATAGTAGAAAAGCTGGAAAAAAACTTTCTATCATTCAAAAAAAATTGTACTTGCTAACTTTTCAGGCAGAAAGCTATCAAATATGATACTTTGAAGAGTAGCTAGAGCCTTTCTAGCCTTCAAAGTAATTATGAAAGTGTGCCATCTCTGTCTTTCTGAATGATAAAAGGCTAGAAAAAGCTTGAATCTTTGGGACACAAGATTCTTTTCTCCAGCCCCGACTTGAGTTTCCTTCTTTGCTGAAGTGATGGGATGGCAGTAGGGGGGAAGAGGAAAGATACTGGCACACAGCTGGAGAAAAGAAGCTTGAATCTTAAAAATCTTTGTTTCTCCAGTCCCTGCCCCCACCCCCATGGAGGCGCAACCCCAATGACTTTTGTGGGAAGCCAAGAGAGAAGATTGCAAAGTGCAGCATGCTTAGCAACTGGTTGTAAGTGTAAACAGGTTGCCACTGCCTGAAATACTATTACATGATCACAGGGGTGGTTCAAGTAATTTTTCCTGAGTCTCTTGTTGTTTCGAAAAGATCATTAATTTGAAGACCCCTGTAAGAGAATCAGTAGTCAAAATTAACAGATTAATGCTTGGCAGAGTAGCCATAATGCCTTTAAAAAGACATAAAGACCATATGTATACAATCCTTGTGCAGGCAATGTGACACTCCATGAAAATAAAAGATGGACTGGACTTCCTGTGGGGATGCTGCACTGATGGCAGCTTTCTTTGGGCTGCCAGCCCTGTGATTGTGTAAAAGCGCGCAGAGACAGTGAAAATCAACTGTCCCGCAGCTTGGAAACCTCCTCCTCAGGAGAAAAGGGGGGGGTGAGTTTACCTCAGGTGGAGGTAGAGCTCCCCTTAGACCTCCTTAATTATTTGGAGGTCGAAGGGTGTGAGTTCCCTCAAAGCCAGAGGCTTTTTCTCCGCACTCCAGTACGCCTTTATTCTGAGTTTTTGGAGCAAAGCAAGACACCACACCCACATCTGCACTTCAAAGGGACTTGTGAGTAATTTAAAAGCAGACAGAGCTGACCAGGAGAAGTTAAAATTGTGAATGCTTGAAACTTTAACTCGGGGAGAAATAATCTTTTCCATACTTTAATTTGACTTAAAGGAAAAAATGGCGGAATGTTTTTCCTTTGTTTGAAAGGACAGTGTTAAGAAAGAGCTACATTTGGAAACAAAGTTTAAATAGTGTATTAGACTTTGGCTGTTTACTTAAAAAGCAAGAATTTTTACAGAATATTTTTTTTCTTTTTCTTTTTCCTTCTTTTTTCTGCGATTTCGCTTTTTACTTGTTATTTTGTAATTGTTGATTTTACAAGAAGTGGACTGATATAGGCAGGAAAATGGCTTCAAAGCGTTTGGGAATCTCTGTTGTTCCTAAAAGTTCAATTTCTTCTCCTGTAACACAGCCTGCACAGCAAACTAAACCTAAATCTCCTCCACCTTCTCCCCCACCACCGGCATTTACGCTTAAAGATATACAAGATGCTTTGAAAAAAGCGACACAAGAGATAAAGGAGGAGGTGGCTGATCTCCTCGACAGTAAAATGAAGGAAGAGATGGCAGAGCTTCTTGAGAACAAGAATAGGGAGATGAGGGAAGACATATTGCTTGCACTTCAAGGGCTAGCTACTCATATTGAACACTTGGATGATTGTGTGGATGAAGTTGTGGAAAATACTAAAAAATTAGAAAGTAGAATTGTCAAAGTTGAAAATAAGATTGATATAACAGAGGATGAAGTCACCATCTCACAATATAGAGATATGGAATTTGCACTGCGAATAAGAGGATTAAAAGAGAATTCACGAGAAGATCTGAAAGAGGAGGTGGCAAGAGCTATAGCTCCCATTCTGGGATGTGAACCTGAGGAATTATCAAGAGAGATGGATAAAATATTTAGGGTCAATTCATGGATTGCGAGGCAGAAAAATTTACCCAGAGATGTGGTTATTTATTTTTCTAGGAGATCACTTCGAAATGAAATTATTCAGGCTTTTTATAAGCAGAGATTTCAAATTGCAGATCAAAATATTATAATCTTAAAAGATTAATTGAATCTGACACACAAGAAAGATATGTTATTATTGATTTAGTGTTACAAGGTAATTTCTTATTATTGGATTATATGCTCCTAATCAACAACAAAAACAGTTCTATAAGTTGTTACATCATAAATTAATTCAATTGGATTATAAATCTGTTATTATGATGGGTGATTGGAATGGTGTTTTGGATTCAAGTAAAGACAAGAAGGGATCTTTCAAAACCTCCAATCATTCTAAATTATCTAAGGCTTTTTTTGATCTGAAAGAAGATTTGGAATTTAGAGACATTTGGCGAGAACGGAATATGGAGGACAGAGATTTTACTTTTTTTTCGGATAGGTATCAATTGTTCTCCAGAACTGATTTTTTTTAATTACTACTGATTTTTTCTCCAGGATCAAGAATGCTAAGATTTTTCCTAGAACATTGTCGGATCATAGTCCTGTATGGTTGAAGTTATCTGCTGAAGATGGGAACAGAAGATCTTGAGGACTGAATGAAAATTTATTTAGATAAGAGGGGCTTTCGCAGAAATGTAGGGAACATTTGAAGGAATTTTTTATTTTGAATATGAATAAAGGTACTTCGATGGCAATGGTTTGGGATGCTAGTAAAGCTTATATGAGAAGGGTTTTGATTCATATGAATAATGGGCATAGGCGTAAGCAGATGCAAAAACGTAAAGAGTTGGAAGAAGAGATTAAATTGAAGGAGAAGGCCTTTATTTTGAATCCATCGGATAATAGATTAAAGGTTTCTATAAATATGTTGAAAGAGCAATTTAGTATGTTAATGGCTGATCAGATTGCAACTAATTTGCGTTATGTGAAACATAACAGGTTTTGTAATGCAAACAAGCCTGGTAGGTGTTGATAAAATGAATTTTGGGGATAAATTTTTATATTCTCTTAGGGCTATATATCAACAACAATTGGCACAAATCATAATTAATGGGGGATTAACAGAGACATTTAAAATTGAAAAAGGTACAAGACAGGGATGTCCGTTGTCACCATTGTTGTTTGTTTTAACATTGGAGATTTTACTGATTAAAATTTGTGAATCAACTATAATAAAGGGAATAAAAATAAAAAAGAATGATTACAGGTTGAGAGCTTTTGCAGATGCCTTGGTTGTGACATTATCTCAACCGATTCAATCGGTTATAGATTTGATGAAATTATAACTCAGTATGGGAAAGTTTCTGGTTTTAAGGTAAATAATAATAAGACTAAAATATTATCTAAAAATATGACTATGAAGGAAAAGGAAACGTTAGTTAAATTGACAGATTTTGAAATAGTGAAAAAGGTTAAATATCTGGAAGTATATATTACAGCTTCTAATGTAAAATTGTATAAAAATAATTATGAGATATTATGGTTAAAAGTTCAAAAGGACTTAAACAATTGGAAAAAATTGCAATTATCTTTGTTGGGGAGAATTGCAGCTGTTAAAATGAATGTTCTACCAAAGTTTCTTTTCTTGTTTCAAATGATACCAATTTTAAAAAAAGATGCCAATTTGGATGAATGGCAGAAGGGTATTAATAAATTTATTTGGGTGGGGAAAAAACCAAGAATTAAACTTAAGATCTTACAAAACGCACAGGAAAGAGGAGGACTTAAGGCGCCTAATTTGAAATTATACTATGATGTGGTGGTTTTAACACTGGTTAGTGATTGGCTTAATTTAACAAATAAAAGTATACTTTTATCTTGAGGGATGGGATTTATTATATTTATTAATTTATAGCAAAAAAATTGACCAAGCTTTTAAATCTCATATTTTAAGAAGTGCTTTACTGCGTGTCTGGAAGAAGTATTATTATAAGTTAAATTATAAAATGCCAATCTGGGGTATTCCTGGACATGCGATAGAGGGGGCATCTATGGGTGTAAATTTGAATAGGATTTCTTATAAGGAACTACTTAGATTGGTAGGGAATGATGGGCAATTAAAACCGTTAGTTGAGTTAAAGCAAGAAAATATTGTTCAATCTTGGTTTCAGTATAATCAATTATTGGCTAGGTGGAAGTTAGATCAAAAGGTTGGTATTACTTTAACTTAAAGCGGTGGAAATGGCGGCTACTTTGTAGCTGTCCTCCTGAGATGGTGTCAGATCCGCGGAGCACAGCGTTCATCAGCTGGCCCGCGGCTCGCAATCCCCTTCCCGGGCGAAGGGAAGGGGTAGAGATCGCATGAATAGAGGTAGAACCTCTTAACCCTCCCTGGATTTTTATTTTAGGGGGGTAGAAAGAGTGCTCCCTCGGAGTTCATTGCCTTCTCCGCCTCTCAGCTGTCTTTGTTTCTTTGGAAACAAAGCGAAACGCCGCTACCATCTCCGTATTTAAAGTAACTGTGAGTAATCTTAAACCGGACAGAACTGTTTAAAGGATTTTATTTATAGTTTAGTTTTATTTTATTTTTTTTTAGTTTATTTAGTTTATTTAGCATGTGTTGATTTTTTCTTATTTTTTGAGCTTTCCCTTTTTTTTTTTTTTTCCCGGGCGGAAAAGTGAGAGTGAAAGTAAAATGGCGTTTTGAAAGTTTTTTTTTCTTTTGAAAGACGGACTGGCTGAACTGTTGTTTAATACTGCTTTCCTTTTTAAGTTTTTCTTTATCTTTTGGGAGCTTTTAAATTGATTCCATTTTATCCTATTTTACCTTATTTTTAACTTTTGGACTATTTATTTTTTATTGGTATTTTTATGAAGAAAGAAAGATAAATTGAAATGGCTTCAAAACGACAACCAGCTACTACAGCTCCTAAGGTAACTTCTTCTCCTGCTACCTCTACTGTGCAACAACAACTTAAAATAATACCCTCAGTGCAGCAACCTAAAACTACTCCACCCTCACCTCCCCCATCTGGCACATCAGCACAAGACATTAAAGAAATAATGGTAAGTGCTGTGTCACAGTTTAGGGAGGAAATGAAGCAACTTTTGGAACAGAATAAATCTGAAAGCAAGGAAGAAATGAAGAAAGAGATGAAGGAGCTTTTAGAACAGAATAATACTATATTGAGGGATGATATACTTCTAGCTTTATCTGGAGTGGCCTCAGTGGTTGTGAAGCTGGACTCTAGAGTGGAGGAAATTGAAGAAACAGTAGAACTTTTGGACTATAAATTCCAAGATATGGAGAAAAAAGTGGAAACTTCACAAGATGATATTCTTATGTTCCAGTATAGACAGATGGAATATGCTTTGAGAATAAGGGGCCTGAAAGAAGATAAAACTCAAGATCTGATGGAAATGGTGATTAATGATTTGGCTGTTATTTTGAATATAGACAAAGATGAGTTACGTGGGGAAGTGGAAAGAATTTATAGAGTTAATTCTTGGATTGCAAAACAGAGGAATCTGCCTAGAGATGTGGTGATATATTTTGCTAAGAAGTCCTTGCGAAATCAGATTCTGCAAACTTTTTACAATAAAAGATTCCAGATTGCTGCTCAAGATATTATTATTTTAAAGGAAATTCCACCTAAAATTTTAAGAAGCAGAAAAGATTTTGCTTTTCTAGCAAATGAACTTAAAGCAAGACAAATGCCATTTAGATGGGAGATTCCGATGGGCATTGTTTTGAGCCATGCGGGGACACGTTATAGACTTAATACAGTTGCTAAAGCTAAGGAATTTTATAAAACGGTCCTGGGTGCAGGCTCACCCTTGCCCATGATGCACAAAGTCCTGAGTGATAAAGAGATGGAACAGAAATCTGAAGATATAGGTACGATGACTGCTGGACAGGTGGTATGGATGTCTCAAGTAGAGGTTAAAGAACAGAGAATGACCCGTGCAGCACACAAACGTAAAGAAAAAGAACAACAGAAAAAAGAAAAAGAAATCAAAGAATCTACTCAGCAAATTGTTTCAGTGCCGGTGGGAGGAGCAAGACCCAAAAGCTCTGCAACATATTCTTCAGTAGCAGAATTTGAGGGGATCTTCTCCAGGCTTAAGGCCAAGGGAGATGGCAAAGCTCCTGACCTGGAATGTTAATGGATTAAATATTCCTCAAAAGAGAAAAAAAATCTACCATTATTTGAAACAACACAACAATGATGTTATTTGTTTGCAAGAAACTCATATTACATCTAAAGACCAAAAATACTTAAACAATCCTCGTTTGGGATCTCATTTTGTATCTCCCGCCCCTGGGAAAAAAGGGGGTGTGGTAATTTATGTTAAACAGAACTTATCTGCTACCCTGTTAGAATCAGATCCTCATGGAAGATATGTTATGCTTGAACTTGGTTTATATGGCAAGAAAATTCTTATTGTGGGGTTGTATGCACCAAACCAGCAACAGGAGCAATTCTATAGGTTGCTACATCAGAAAATAACTTTGTTGGACTATAGATCTGTGATTTTAATGGGAGACTGGAATGGTGTCTTAGACATACAAAAGGACAAAAAAGGCTCTTCTACCTTTTTTAAACAGGCTAAACTACCTAAAGCCTTCTTTGACATGAAAGAAGATTGGGAATTGAGGGATTATTGGCGTGAACGTAATCAAGAAGAAAGGGACTTTACCTTCTTCTCAGATAGACACCAATCTCTTTCAAGAATTGATTTCTTTTTGATTACAACAGACTTATACAACAGGGTGAAGAATGTAAAAATTTTTCCTAGGACATTGTCTGACCATAGTCCAGTATGGATGGAACTGTT
Organism: Crotalus tigris; assembly: GCF_016545835.1. Classification (NCBI taxonomy): domain Eukaryota; kingdom Metazoa; phylum Chordata; class Lepidosauria; order Squamata; family Viperidae; genus Crotalus; species Crotalus tigris. The sequence goes on from NW_024096518.1 coordinate 1,400,735, forward strand.
TGCTGAGAAAGAAGACAGGAGATCCTGGAGGGTGAATGAGAATTTATTCAAACAAGAAAAAAATGTTCATAAATTAAAGGAATGTTTAAAGGAATATTTTGCTTTAAATATGAATAAGGGAACATCAATGTCAATGGTGTGGGATGCAAGTAAAGCTTTTATGCGTGGTATCTTGATAAAAATGAATAACTTGCATAGACAGAAACAGACTCAGAAACGTAAAGATTTAGAAGAGGAGATTAAATTAAAAGAGAAACTTTTAATTTCAAATCCTTTAGACGAAAAGGTGAAAGGAGCTTTAAAACTGTTAAAAACACAATTTAACATGTTGATGGCTGATCAAGCTGCAACCAATTTATTATTTATGAAACAAAATATATTTTGTAATGCTAATAAACCAGGGAGATGGCTGGCTTATCAGTTAAGAAAGAAACAGAAACAGAGGAATATAGATAAAATAAATTATAATGGTAAATTGGTTTATCAGAAAGAATTGATTAAGAAATCCTTTTTAGAATACTATCAAAAATTATATAAGAGTGCCAATATTCAAACTACAGATATAAACAATTATTTAGGTAAAGTTAACTTTCCTAAATTAACAGAAGATCAGGAAAAAGAGATTAATGGCTTAATTACTAAAGAAGAAATTGTTACAGCTATTAAACAACTGAAATTGGGCAAAGCGCCGGGTACGGATGGGTTGACATCTATTTATTATAAAACTTTAGTAGAAGAGATGACTCAACCATTGTGTGAATTGTTTAATAACTTATTACAGGGTTTAGAGATCCCTCCATCTTGGCGTAATGCATTTATATCATTGATTCCAAAAGATAATCAAGATCTTACATTGCCTAAAAATTACAGGCCTATATCTCTTTTAAACGTGGATTATAAAATCTTTGCAAAAATTTTAGCTAATAGGTTTATGGGGATCTTGCAGCAGTTTATACATAAGGATCAATCGGGTTTTATAACTGGAAGGTATATGAAAAATAATGTTAGACAAATTATTAACTTATTAGAGTATCTAGAAAAGAATAACCAAGTCTCTGCAGGCCTGATATTTTTGGATGCTGAAAAAGCCTTTGACCAAGTGAATTGGCAGTTTATGTTATGTTTAATTAAGGAGATGAATTTTGGACAAAATATATTACAAGTATTATCTAATATATATCAAAAACAGACTGCTCAACTTATTGTAAATGGGGGTTTGTCAGAGGCTTTTGTAATAGAAAAAGGAACAAGACAGGGATGCCCGTTATCTCCGTTATTGTTTGTTTTAACATTGGAAATTTTGTTGATTAAAATTCGGGAGTCTCAAGAAATAAAAGGAATAGAAATTAATAAAAAAGAATATAAATTAAGAGCCTTTGCAGATGACTTGGTTGTTACTCTGTCTCAACCTACCTGTTCGGTGGTAAAATTATTACAATTGATTCAACAATATGGATGTGTTTCTGGTTTTAAAATTAATAATAATAAGACCAAAATATTAGCTAAAAATATGACTAATGGTGATAAACAGGTTTTAGTTAACTTAACAGATTTTGAAATTGTTGATAAGGTAAAATATTTGGGGGTCACATTATCTGCTTCTAATGCAAAACTGTATAAAATAATTATGAAAAGCTGTGGATGGAGGTACAGAAGGATTTAAAAAACTGGAACAATCTACAGTTATCCCTTATGGGTAGAATTGCAGTTATCAAAATGAATGTCCTGCCAAAGTTTATTTTTTTGTTTCAAATGTTACCTATTTTAAAGAATGAACGTAATTTAGATGAATGGCAAAAAGGTATTAATAAATTTGTTTGGGCAGGGAAAAAACCAAGGGTGAAACTTAAAATAATGCAAGATTTTCGTGAGAGAGGAGGACTCAAGGTACCAAATATGAAATTGTATTATGATGCTGTAGTATTAACATTGATCAGCGACTGGGTGAATTTAACAAATATAGAAATACTTCATTTGGAAGGTTGGGACTTACTTTTTGGATGGCATGCCTATTTAATATTTAATAAAAAAGTGGATTGGGTTTTTAAGTCTCATATTATAAGAATCTCTTTGCTTAGAGTGTGGAGAAAGTATTATAAAAGTGACTTCAAAATACCATTATGGGCTATACCTCGGCATGCCATAGAAGGCATAAGGAAAGGGGTTAATATGGATATGGTCTCTTATGCACAGTTACTTAGATGGGATGGCCAAGATTGGCAGTTAAAATCTTTGGAAGAATTAACGCATGAAAATTTAACTTATTCATGGTTCCAATACAGACAAATAGTGGACAGATGGAAGATGGATTGTAAAATGGGCTGGCTTAGAGAAGATGAAGCTCTTTTAAAACAAGTAAGAGATCAAAGGCCAACCCATATTAAGAGAGTTTATGGGGTTTTAGTGGAATTGGACTCAGAACCTGAATTAGTTAAAGATTGTATGATTAAATGGGCACAGAATATTGGTGAAACGATTTCAATGGATACCTGGGAACTTATTTGGATAAGAAATGTTAAATTCACACAAGCGCAAAATTTAAGAGAGAATTTTTATAAGATGTTTTATAGATGGCACCTTGATCCAAAGAAAATGTCCATTATGTACCCTAATCTGCAGCCGAAATGCTGGAGATGTGGACATTTGGATGCTACTTATTATCATACTTGGTGGACGTGTAAGCATATAAAAGCTTTTTGGATTAAGATATGGTGGAATATCCAAAGAATTTTTAAACGGAGGGTAAAATTTACTCCGCAATTATTTTTACTAGGTATTGTTACTGATTGTGATGCTAAGGAGGTTATATTGATGTTAAATTTGATTACAGCCGCTAGGCTGTTAATAGGGCAATATTGGAAGAAGGAATCCTTGCCTACTTTGCAAGAGTGGTTTCACAAAGTTTCGTATCTGGCAGAAATGGCAAAGATTTCGGCTTTTTTAAAGGAGCAATCTCAAGAGAAATTCTTTGCAGTATGGGAAAAATGGATAAATTTCATACAATATAATTTGGATATGGAAAAATACCATTTAGCTTTTTTATAATTTGTAATGATTGTTTTTTCCTTCTTTCTTTCTTCCTTTTTTCTTTACGTATTATTACTTATATATATTTTTTATGTATATATGTTCTATTTTTCGTCTACTTTTTTCTTTTTTCTTTCTCTCTCTCTTTTCTTTTCCCTTTTTTTTTCTTTCTTTTTTAGTATATATTATTCATTTTAAAGTTTATGTTATGCATATTATTATTACATATATTATTATATATATTATTATTATGACCTTTATTATTTTTATTAATTACTTTATAAATTGTAAACGTTATTTTTTAAAATTTGTTAAATAATCCTATATTCAGTTCTGGGAAGTCGGGGGGGGGAGGGTGGGGTGGTTTGGGAGGGGGGGGATGTTTATTTGTAAAATTTTTGAAAAATTTCAATAAAAAAAAAAAGGTTGGTATTACTTCAATGGATGAGAATTTGGTAAAATTACAGATTAAAGATCAAAATCGAGCGCATATAAAGAGAATTTATAATGCTTTAATAGAATTGGATTCAGAAATGGATTTAGTTAAAATTGTATGGTAAAATGGGCCCAAAATATTCAAGAATCGATTCCATTGGATATATGGGAGGTAATTTGGGTTAGAAATGTAAAATTTACCCAAGCCCAAAATTTAAGAGAAAATTTTTATAAAATGTTTTATAGATGGCATCTGGATCCTAAAAATTGTCTTGTATGTATCCTAATTTACAGCCCAAATGTTGGAGATGTGGTAGTTTGGATGCTACTTATTTTCATATTTAGTGGACTTGCAGAAATATAAAAGCTTTTTGGATTAAGATTTGGTGGAACATTTAAAAGATTTTTAGGAGAAAGATAAAGTTTACTCCACAATTATTTTTATTGGTTGTTATTGTAGATTGTGATGCTAAAGAAACTAATTTGATGTTGAATTTGATAACAGCTGCAAGGTTATTAGTAGGGCAATATTGGAAGAAGGATTGTTTGCCTACTATAGAAGAATGGACGCTTAAAGTCTCAAATTTAGCAGAAATGGCTAAGATTTCTGCTTATTTGAAGGATCATTCACAAGAAAGATACATTTCGATTTGGAGAAGATGGATAGATTATATTCAGAATAAATATGGGACTAAAAAGTTCCATTTATTTTATGAGTAAATTTTAGAATATTATTATTATTAATAGTTTACTATAGTGGAATTTTTATTAGTTTTATTATTATTTTTAGTATTAATATTGTTTAACAATTTGGATATTGTATTGTTCAAGAATTAGGATATTAACTTGTTTATATTATTATATTTATTTTTAATTTGTTTATTTTTATGTTAAAGGGGAGTTAAAGCGCATTATGGACTTGGTTATTTACATAGTTGGTTAATGTTAGTTAGAGTATGATTATTATATTTGTTACCCTATACTCAGCTCTGGGAAGTGGGGGAGGGAGAGGGTTTTTTTTTTTAGGGTGGGTGGGTTTTGGGGTGTATATTGAAAATAAAAGATGGACTTTGAAGAATAGGTTAAGAAGTTACAGAAGAGTCCTGAGAATACCATAACCATAATAACGTAACAGCCCAAACTCCAAACAAATAAATAAATAATCAAAACAACACAGAAGATAGCAGGAATGTGTTATGGTTCTGTGCAAAAAAATAAATAAATTAAATTTTTAAATTTATTTAAAAATAAATCTCCCTTGTTTGAAACAATCATTTCCAAAACGTATGGGAGATATATTTGTATTATGCAATTCCTCCATGCAGCAAACAAGCAATATTATTAGAATCACATTAATCATTTAAAGAGCTGAGATATAAGAAGTTTAATTTAGGGAACTCTGTGACTAGACAAACTTCAATTTAAATTGCTGAACCCAACAATATAACCATATCAAATTAGGCCTTGATAATTTATCAATGTTTAACTTATGGATGGATGCATTGGTATTAAATTTGGAAAAGTCAAGGGTAGAATTTTTGGGGGGTGAAAATATTTAGAACATTCTTAAATTGAGTTGACAATCAATCATGTGCTGCAAGTTCAGATTAAAAGCCTGTTCTCTGATCCAAAAATCTTACTTACTTTTTGCATACTAAGTCTCAGTTCTGATGTTCTTACTCTTCCATTGGCAAAGCGCAATTTGTCAAGGTTTGCAACAGATTCTTCACCTGCATTTGATTTGATTGATGGAATTGATTCCCCTAACAAGAATAAGCATAATTATTATTTAACTGCATAGGGTTTCTTTGGAGAGAACAAAGATAATATTAAGAAAGGAAAGTATTTGTGACTCAGGGTTGACATGAGGGATTGACGATGATGTTACCTAGTTTGGGTAATGAAACGTCTGCAAGAAAACAAGCAAGTTCATAGAGCACCAAGAACCCTTCAAAGATAATATTACCCATATTCTCATCTATCTTATAAAAATATAGAAGAATTCATTCTATGTGACACCTATAACTGACAATTAGTACTCGCCACTACCATTCAGGGTGAAAATGGAATGAGTCATTCAGTTGTGGATACAATTGAAGATAGTGGTTATCCCTTATAAATCTGGTGTAAGGTTAGTTATTTAATGGATTGCCACTCTTCATTAATTTCTGCCAGTCCAACACAATTCTGCAGAGTCAGCATGTTCTGGATCACATAGTTTAAATTTGTTTGTTTGTTGCTGATTTTGGAAAGCATAAATATGTCCTTAGCTCCCAAATAACATTAGATGACATTAGATAAGTTCATTACAGGTAAAGAGAATTTACAAACACACATTCTCTGAATTTTGTAGTACAAAAAGAAAACAACCTCCCCTTGTAGCATTATAATTTTCATGCAAATTCAAATACAACTTAATACCTAGAAATGCTATTACAGGTAGTCCTCTAAATATGACAAGTCAATAATGTACAAAGTTATGAAAGACATCTCATAACTATACATGACTCTGTTTCAAAGTTACAATGGCTGTAGTTTTCCCCACCATAAGATGCTAAACTCCCCTCCAATCTCTAATCCTTTTAAAAACCTTACCTTGATTCCAGACTGAAGAGTAGAGGAAAGGAAGGAAACAAACAAATGCTTTTTGCAGCTAAAATTCAGGAAGTTTAGCCAGCTGCAGCAAAATGGGACAGAAGATGGGTCTTTGCAAACCTTTTGCCTGTTTGTGTAACTGCCTGTGGGACCTAGCTCGATTTGTCTTTAAAATCCTAGCTGGGATCTATAGGCAGTGAGACAAACAGTTAAAGCCTTGCAAAATTCCGAGCTGAATTTTTTCCGTAGCTGCAGAAAAAAACCATCATTGCTTGCTTGCATCCTTTCTTTTCTGTATTCTTCGGCTTGGAGTCAGGTTTTTAAAAGGGATAGAGCAGAGATGAGGAGTTTTGTTTTGGCATCTAATTATTTGGGGGGGGGTGTGTCAAAAAGTCTGTCCCTTTCAGCTTTTTTTGTTTTGTTTATTGAAGAAATGTGGCTTTCTGGTGAAGGAAGGGAGTTAAAACAAGGGAAACCTTTTGGGAAGCTAATCCCAAAGTTACCACATTAGCTAGAAGAAGTTTGCAATTTCCCAATGGCCAGCTGATTGGAGACTAATGGATTGGGGCAAAAAGCTCTAAAGAGCTAGGGCAGGGCTTTTCGACCTTTTCACCCATTGTACCACTTGAAGGATATGGCAACATCCAAATACCACCAGTCGCCTAGCAAGATGTCAAAAACCTGATGACAAAAAAAAAAGGAAAAAAGTGATAAAGTACAGGTAGTCTTCAACTTACAACAGTTCGCTTAGTGACTGTTTGAAGTTACAATGGCACTGAAAAAAGTGCCCCCCCCCCAAGCCACAGCCAAGCAAAACACCTGCCTGCCCACCCGGCGGCGCTCTTCCTCCTGTCCGAGGTTTTCATTGTTGTAAGCATTTCTGTTGAGAATTGGCAGTGGGGGTGGGGTGGGGGATGCTTGGTTTTTATTCCCCCCGGCTGCTGGGTGGTTGCAGCAGGTTTTGGTCACTTCACATGACCCGGGGACACTGTGACCGTCATAAATATGAATCAGTTGCCAAGCATCTAAATTTAAATCACAAGATCCTGGAGATGCTGCAACATTTCAGCTGATAGGCACCTCTTCTGGGCTCAGCAGAAGCGCTAGGATCAGTGCTGCTTTACAGCTAATTGGTGCTTCTTCAGGGTTCAGCTAGACCCTGGCACTGATTCTGGCGCTTCCACTAAGCCCTGACAACCTCGAAGAAGCGCCGATCAGCTGGAAAGCAGCACTGATCCTGGTGCTTCCGCTGAGCTCTGACAGCCCTGCAACTCCAGCCATCTCTCGCTCAGGCTTGTGCGGTGCTGCCATCGGTTCAGCTCATTCCCCTCCCCGACTACCACTTTTCTAGGATGGTCACGTACCACCTGCCAGGTGCCAATGTACCACAGGTGGTACCCGTTGAAAAGCCCTGAGCTAGGGAACTGGTTCCTTTTTTGGCCCAGTAAAGCAGGAGCAATCTTGGCAGGACAAATACAGTGGCAAAACCAGGAAAGGTAGGTGTGCCCATTGTTTCTCACTGGCAAGACAATCAACTGTGTGGCAGGCATGTATGACCACCCAAGGGGCAAAAGCAGAGCCAGGAGTATCTCAGAAGTTGAGGGAGGCTTTGGGAGGCCCAAGACAAGTAGGGTTGTGCTACATTAGGCCTTCCAGGATTCCCCCCCCCCTCCGTCCCTGAGATGCCCCATGGTCCAATTAACAACACACCCATTTGATTAATAAATGCACTGGGAAGAACAAAGCTGATTAGTTGTTACTTGAGGCAATTCATTTAACATTTGTCCTGACCCCTATGGATAGGCTCCATTATGGTCATAACTCGAGAACTACAAATAACTTTCCAAGTGAAGACATAAACATTCTTAATTTTTAAGTATGTTACAGAATAAAGCATTGTAAAATTTAAAGTACACCATTTTAAAAGTTAAACAATAGAGACCTACCAGGTTTGCATAATTCTGCAATGGTAAGAGCACAGGCACGACCAAAGACTACCAAGTCCAAAAGCGAGTTTGCACCAAGTCGATTAGCACCATGAACAGATGCAGAAGCTGCTTCTCCACAAGCATATAAACCAGGTACTATTTGATCTTTGCCATTTTCATGTATAATTACCTGTCAATATATATATATATATATATATTCAATATTTTATTAATTTTTATAGTCACAAATGCTTAATATTTTATCAGCAACATATTGTCTGGGTTACAATATTTAACACTAATACTTGTTAAACTCCTTTCTCTCTACCTCGTTTTTCTAGCCACTGATAAAATGTATCCCATGTTCTAAAGCAGACATGTCAAATTGCCGGCCTGTGGGTCAGGTGCGTCACGCCAAAACCGCACCCACCCATTGCCGACAATGGGGGAAAAGTCCTCATACATTGCACGGCATCACATGACATTGCGAGTTTGACATGCCTGTTCTAAAATATTCTGAGTCTTCTCTTCTTTCTCTTTCATTTTCAGTGTCAGTCTGTCCATTTCTGCACAATCTAAAATTTTCTTAATTATCTCTTCCTCCATTGGCAATTCTTCATCTTTCCAATGTTGAGCAAATACAATTCTGGCTGCAGTTAACACATGTAACATTAAGTATACACATTCCTTCTCATAATTTCCTATAAGTATGCATAACAGAAATAACTCTGACTTAAAATCTATGTTTTTAGTCATTTTCTCTAACCATATATGTATTCTTGACCAAAATCTTCTGCCTTTAGAGCATGTCCACCAAAGATGATAATATGTGCCTGTTTTTTGTCTACATTTCCAACAATTGCTAGACATATTTTTAAACATTTTCGCTAACCTCACAGGTGTTAAATGCCATCTGTAGAACATTTTGTATAGGTTTTCTTTGTAAGTCACCGCCTTTGTTATTTTAGAGTTTCCTTCCCAAAGGCTTTGCCAGTTTTCTAGCTCTGTGTTATGCCCAAAGCTTTTTGCTCATATTGTTTCTTTAACTTGTTCCTTTTCCATCTTTAAACTTAATATATACTTATACAGTTTCTTAATCAATTTTTCATCTGATGTCAATAATATCTGGTCAAATTCTGTCTGTTCTTTGTAAAATCCAGATGTTTTAACATATTTTTCATATCTTGTTTGAATTTGCAGGTGTGGCCACCATGATAAATCAATGTCCTATTCTTCCAGTTCTTGTCTAGGTTTTAGTTTCCCTTCAGTATTCAAGCTGTCTTTATTAGTCATAATTTTCTCATAATTAAGTTTGGGTAAACAAATGCTTCCATTGTTGAAAGCCATCCAGGTATTTTCATGTAGATTTTTGCATTTACTTTTTCCCATTCTAGAAGAAGTGCGTTTCTTATGTAGTGGTTTTGAAAGTATCTACACATCTATTTTATTCTTCCCATACCATAAGAAGGTATGCCAACCCAGTTGTAGGTCATGCCCCTCTAGGTATAGTAATCTGTTATGTGTAAGAGTTATCCATTCTTTTAACCAAGTTAATACAGATGCTTGATAATATAATGCCCAATCTGGCAGCCCAAATCCTTCATTTTCTTTTGCTTCTTGTAGCATTTTCAATCTAATTCTAGCTTTTTTCCCTTGCCAAATAAATTTCAAAGTCAATGTATTTAATTCATAAAAAGAAATTTTCCCCATTTTATAGGTATTGTTTGAAATAAAATGAATAGTTTTGGTAAAATATTCATTTTCACTATTGCTATTCTCCCTAGTATTAAAAGTTTTTAAAAGTTTTATATTTTTCCATTTTTCTAAATCTAATTTTATTTGTTTTAGTAATGTTATGTAATCTTCTTTTATTGTTGCACATATTGTTGTTAAATATATCCCCAAGTATTTGACTTTCTTAATATTTGAAGGTCTGTTTTTTTCTGACAATTGATTTTTTTGTTTATGTGTAAGGTCTTTTTCATAAGCTTGAGGCTTGTCTCAAGAGTTTCTTCTAATACAAAGACCAACTCATCTGCGAATGCTTGTAATTTATATTTTTCATCTTTTATCTCCAATCCGTTAATTTCTGAGTCTTGTCTAATATTTATATTCATTACTTCCAGTGTTAATATATATAATAATGGGGAAAATGAACATCCTTGTCTTTTTTGATATTAATTTTTTTTTGTAAAGTCTCCATTTACAATTACTTTAGCTGTTTACTTATATTTATAAAGTTTTCTCCAAAATCCATTTCATTTAATTGTTCAATCATAAACTGCCAATTTACGTTATCAAAAGCCTTCTGTGCATCTAGGAATATTAGCGCCATTTGCTTGCCTGGATGCATTTCATAATATTCCATAATAACTAAGATCATTCTTATGTTGTTTTTTATTTGTCTCTTAGGTAAAAATCCATTTTGGTCTGTATGTATAAATTCAATCAAGAATTTCTTTAATCTTTCTTCTATTATTGAAGCAAAAATTTTATAGTCCACATTTAATAGAGATATTGGTCTATAATTCTTTCTCTGTGTCAAAACTGAATCTTCTTTAGGTATTAAAGTAATGTTGGCTTCTATCCATGTTTTTGATATTTTGGCCTCTAAGAGTACTTCATTACAGTTCTTTCACTAGTGGGCTTAATGTAATTTGTTGACATTTATAAAACTCTGCAGTGAGCTCATCTGGACCCAGAATCTTGTCATTTTTTTGCTTTTTTATTGCCTCTATTACCACCATCATTGATATTTTTTCATTTAGCAAGTTTTGTATGTTTTCTGGAATTTTTGGTAACTCAGCTTTTTTATATAGTGCTTTCTTTTTTCTTGAGAAGTTTCTTCTGTGTCATAAAATGTCTCATAAGAAAGTCTAATTATTTTTTTAATTATGTCATTTTGGAATAGAGTCTTGCAGTTTATTATCAATTTTTTCTTTCTTTTTTCAATTTGTATGCTAACCTCCTACCCAGTTTGTTAGTGTCTTCAAAGAAATTTTGGTTTGCCCTTTTAATTTGTTGGGCCATTTATGTTTTGTTATTTCTATCTCTTTTTAAGTGTTTTCTTTTATGGATCTCTTTGTAGTTCTAATTTTAATTTCATAAATTCCTCCTTTAACTTCATTTTTGTTGCTTTTTTTCTATGTAAGTAATAGTTAGCCCTCTAAGGCAGCGGTTCTTAACCTTTTCGAACGAACCCCCCCCCCTTGAGCCAATGAGGAAGTTGTCATCGCCCCCCTCCCCCAACATAACCTCTCAATCACAACATAGGAAATAATTCTTCAATTTATGCAAACACTTTTTTTGTTTTCTTTAAAATTGTCATCAGGACATATGATACAAATAATTTATTTCCAGTCTTTTTCCCATATCTCAACTGTGTGAAAAATTTTGGTGCCACCCGTCACTTTATTCCCAAACTTCGTGATACATGTATTTCATTATTATCTTATTTATTCAAGAGACTTAAATGTAATGACCATTGAAAACAAAATTCAATTGCAAGAAAGTGAAATGCCCGAAAAGAAAAACAGTAACATTTAATGATTGAATTACAAGTGAAATTTAAGATGCAAAAAGAAATATAAAAAGGGCATAAGAACAAACCACAATGCAGGAACTAAGAATTTTAAGATGAAAACTCTGAAACTGAATTAAGATTTGAGAAAACTATATATAGTCATGCACACTGTAAAAAGGATTAAAAAGACATAAAGAAAATATAATATCGAACTGGAGTGCACGCTAAAAAAGTACAATACAAAGAGACACACAAAACAGCATGCAATGTTTCGAAAGAAGCACTCCCCCTCCATCACTGCCCATTCTGGCCAATAGCGCGCCACTGTATGGTTATAGCAGGGGTAAGCAACCCAAAACACTCAAAGAGCCACTTGGACCCATTTCCCACCGAAAACAAAACACTGGGAGCCGCAAAACCCTTTTGACAACTAAAATGAAGATAACACTGCATATATTCTTTTTTACCTTTGTTATATATATATCTTCGGTGTTATCTTCATTTTAAATGTCAAAAGGGTCTCTCTCTCTCTCTCTCTCCCTCCCTCTTTCTGCCCTTGGTCTGCCAGTCCTCTTCCCCCAGTGTGTGTGTGTGTGTGTGAGAGAGAGAGAGAGAGAGAGAGAGATGGGGTGATAGAGAGAGGCACTTGCAATTCCTCTCTCTTTCCTCTCTTTCTCTCTCTTTTTCTCTTTCCTCTCTCCCTCCCTCCCTTCTTTCTCCAGGTGAGGAGAGAGGAGGGGAAGAGAGAGAGGCACTTGTGCTTCCTCTCTCTCTTTCTCTTTTTCTTTTCCCCTCTCCCTCCCTCCCTCCCCCTTCTTTCTCCAGGTGAGGGGGGGGAGAGAGAGGCACTTGCGCTTCCTCTCTTTCTTTCTCTCTCCCCTCTCCCTTTCTCTCTTTCCTCTCCCTGCCTCCCCCCTTCTTTCTCCAGGTGAGGAGAGGGGGGGAGAGAGGCACTTGCGCCTTGTCTCTTTCCTCTCTCTTTTTCTCTTTCCCCTCTCCCCCTCTCTTTCTCTCTTTCCTCTCCCTCCCTCCCCTCTTCTTTCTCCAGGTGAAAAGAGAGGGGAAGAGAGAGAGGTATTTGTGCTTCCTCTCTCTCTTTCTCTCTTTTTCTTTTCCCCTCTCCCTCTTTCCTCTCCCTCCCTCCCCCTTTCTTTTTTCAGGTGAGGAGAGGGGGGAGAGACAGGCACTTGCACTTCCTCTCTTTCCTCTCTTTCTCTCTTTCCCCTCTCCTTCTCTCTTTCCTCTCCCTCCCTCCCCCTTTCTCCAGATGAAGAGAGAGAGAAAATGAAAGGCAGAGGGCACTGAAGGGGTGGGGGGGCAGGAGGCAGCAGAAGACCCCGTCGTCGCTGGAGGCACCCAGCTCCACTGCCCACCGGGCCTGCAGGGATGCCCCAGCTCACAGTCACGTTGGCAGGCCATCCTACGTGCCGCTGGCGTCCCTGAGCTCAAGTCGGGGCCACGGGGCATCTGTGGAATGCCCTGCCCGTCGGCTAGATCGCCAAGCCTCCCCTTGCGCCGCCAGCGTCCCCGGGCTTAACTCGCAGGGCATCTGCAAAACACCCCCATCAGTTGCTGGAGAGCTGGGGCCGCTCTGCAACACACGACGCTCCTGGCCATCTGCGACCCATCAGCGTTGCCCAGGGAGTGATGCCCCCACCGGCCGTCACCTCAGCCAGGACTGCCGCCCGGAGGGCAACAGGAGGAAGAAGGGGAGGAGGAGGAGGGCAAGGAAACCGGCGCCGGACTTCAGGAGGAGGCGTCCCACGGGTCTGGTTGGAAAATGCCTCCCCCTCCCTTTCTCTCACCCCCATCTTCTACTCATCTCTCAAAGCAGCCAGGACTCTGGTGTGCCTTCCCGGCCAGCTGGGCCAACAGTCCCATGGCTGGGGATCGTAGGGGCAGCTCTCCCTCAGGGCCGCAGCTTGCAGGAAGGCTGGCCCGCTAGGCTGAGGCTCTGGTGGGCTGCTCCCAGCGGGGATCCCGGGGATCCCCTGCAAGGTTCCTCGGCCACATGCACCTGGGACTGGGCCAGCCAGGGAAATGGACTTCCTGGCTGTGCTTGTCCCAGGAGGCGGGGCACCCAGGTGCAGGGCCAACCAGGAGCCCTGTGAGGGGGCAAATCTGCATGAGAGAGAGAGAGAGAGAGAGAGAGAGAGAGAAGCACAAGTGCCTCTCTCTCACTCAATCTCTCTCTCTCCAAATGGCGGAGGAGGCTTGGAGCTGCAGGGGCAGGCTCAAAAATGTCCCCAAAACTTCTTGCTCCATCCCCCCCCATATCACCCCCTTTTCATTCCTTCGCCCCCATGTTGCCTCTTTTCATTCCTTCCCCCCCCTGAAAAACAAAATCACCCAGGTTAAGAAACAACGCTCTAAGGTACTTTAGCCACATCCCATACATTTTGAAGCAATGTATCTTTGTTTATTTTAAAGAAAAAAATCCATTTCTTTTTTGCTATTTGTATACATTCTATGTCTTTCAGTAAAGATTGGTTCAGAGACCATCTTAATTTTTTCTCAGCTCCTCTCCAGGTCATCTTTATCGGATTGTGGTCTGTCCATATATTGGTTTCTATCTCAATCTCTTGTATTAATTCAGGAGATATTCATATCATATCAATTCTGGACCATGATTTATGCCTGTTTGAGTAAAATATATATTGTGCTTTTTTGGGGTTCTTTTCTCTCCATATATCCTGTATACAGATTTCTTCTGCCAGTTAAAAGAAAGTTTTAGGGAGTAGTTCCTTCCCTTTTTTCCTTATTTTACTGCTTCTGTAATTCAGCTTCCTGTCTACAATTGCATTAAAGTCTCTCATTAAGCAAATATTTTGATATTCCAATTCCTATTATTTTTAATGTAATTTTGATACAATTCTTCTTGTTTGTTATTAGGTGCATATATAGCTACCATCAGTATCTATTTTTGATTTATCATTATTTCTACCATTAATATTCTTCCCTCCTCATCTGCATAGATTTGTTTGGGATTCATTATTTTTTTAATATATAAAGCTATTCCTATTTTTTTTGTTTGTGTGCTAATGTGAAGTGGAGTTTCCCAATTTTTGGTTGTTCCAACAGTTTATGTTGTTGTCTCTTAACATGTGTTTCTTGGAGACAAATTATATCCATTTTTAATTTTTGTAGTCATGTAAAGATATTTTTTCTTTTGGCAGGGGAGTTCAATCTGTTTATATTCATTGAGAAAATCCCATTTTCCTTCTCCATTTCCTTCAGTTATATTTAAGTTTTGTTCTTTTAGTTGTTCTTATTTGTCTCTGTTCTCTTCTTTTGCCCTTCTTCTGTATTTGTGTTTTTTGTTTCTTCCTTTTCCCTTGGTTTGGCTGCTCCTTCTATTACTGCCTCTTCCTGTTTCTTTGTTTCTCTCTCTGCACGAAATTCCAAACTTTCCCCTTCCAAGAATGCTTTGTATCTCTCATAAAATTCCGTTGCTTTAAGTGCAGTCTCCAATCTGTATCTTTGTCCCAGTTAATTAAAATCCCTTCCAGAATCAGCCATCTAAAATGGCTGATTCTTTTTCAATTAATTTTCTAGTCAGGAATTGATATTCTCTTCATGAATCTCTTATTTTCCTGGGGATCTGCTTCAACACTACAATTTCCTTTTCTTTATAATGCAGAGGATCATCTCTTGCTCTTCTCAATATCTCATCTTTTATATCTCTTTTGACAAATCTGACATGTTCTTCTCTGGGGATTTTGTTTCTTCTCGCAATATCTATCTCTCCTTCCATTTCCTGTTTCCAAATTTCCAGTGCTTCAGCCAATAGTTTTGTCATCAAGTCTGAAGATCCTCTTCTTTATCCGCCATTATGTTTTGAAATCTTGAGAAGTAAAATGCCTTTTCCATTTTCAAAATTGCCATTGAATCTTCTAATTCTCTATTTGCCTACATCAGCCTCTGGTTTTCATCTTTTATTTCTTTTGATCAGTCTCTACTGACGTCTTCTATTTTCTGAATTCTTTGCTCATTCTTTGTAACCATCTGTCTAAAGCTTTCTAATTGAGAGTTTATATTGTGAATTTCTTGATTCATTTTATCAAAGTTATCTTTTGTCTCCTCATGATTTTTCCTTGTATCTTCTTTGTGTGAGGAAATTGCCTCTTGGATTGCTTGCAGTGTTGCTTGCATCTCCTTCTGAAGGTATTAGAATTTTTTTGTTGAAGCACTGATTTGATTGATCTCTGATACACAGGGCTTGCAGAGGCGGAGGACGGGGCTGAGGGTATTTTCTTACCAGTTTTAGTTAAATTCGTAACACTCATTTTGTTTCCACTCCCCAAACTTTTATCAGCTCTAATACTTTTCCCCAATGCCTGCCTTAAACCAAACCACTAATCTTATATTCAATACCCAATGTATCTTTTACATAGCTTATAGTTCTTATCTAGTCTCTGTAATCCAGTAGGCTCCCTGAGAAAAAAAAGGGCGATCAAGATATAAAAGAAAAAAAAAGGAAAAAAAATTGTAATCCACTTCTGTTTATAGGACTCACTTCCAGAACGATTGTCCAAAGTCCAAATTTATTGCTCAGTCAGAATTTATAATCCACAAGGTCCTACGATTCAAAGTTGATAGGCCATAGGGCCTTCTTCAAGGGAAGTCACCAATATTTACACTTCCATTATCCATAGTTCTAATGTAAAGAGTTTATAATCCAATAGGCTCCCCAAACAACAAGAAAAAAAGAAAAAAAATTGTCCGAAAAACCAGAGTTGCCAATCTGCCAAAGTTATAATCCAAATGTCTTACTGTTAGTAATTCCTTACCATTCACTCTGTTTCTGAGTGGTTTGTGGAACTACAATATTTGTAATCTAAAGAAGCCAGATGGCTTTAAAATAGTTTATAATTTTAGTTGTAATCCATCCTGCAGAAAAAACAGCCCAAGAATTTTTTTTTCTTTTTCCAGTTGCAGTCTACAAGGCTATGAAGTTTAGGGACATCAAAGGATTCAGTCTGTAATCTGTATCTGGGCTTCTGGCCAAGTTCCCTCACTCCAGACAAAATACATAGAAAAAATATACAAAATATATAAACAAAAGTTGGTGTAATTCTTTTCTTTTACCACAAGATGTCATTAGGTATCCATTTTGTAACTTTCTAGTCAGGAGTTTTTTTTTTTTTTTTTAAAAAAAACCTTTGTTATGTCCAAAATAATTTTATAGTCTTCTCTATTTCCCCCCAGGAAGGCTTAAACTGCCGCTTTTATTCTTCTGGGAGTTTTTTGCTTTTAGGTCACTTTTTTTTTTCCAAGAACAGGTTTTACAATCGTAGAGGAAGGAAAATAGTCTCACCCAGATCAGGTATGTTGTTCATGCTTGTTGAATGCTTTCCCCTCTGGCAGACAGCAGCTTCTGACTGGCAGCAAGAAGAAATCACACACACACACACACACACACTAAACATGACATGGCCCTTTATAATAAAAGAAATGTTGATACTAGATTAAGGCACAGGAGGAAAACTAATGAGAGTGTCTTTTTGATATATTGTCAGAACTTTAAACAGTGTAATAAAATATAAACTTCTAGTCCAGTAGTGGCGAACCTATGGCACGTGTGCCAGAGGCGGCACTCAGAGCCCTCTCTGTTGGCACGTGCGCCACCGCTGCCAACAGCAGGTCCATCAGGCCGCCACCGCCTCCCAGAGCAGGAGCCCCACCCAGCACAAAGGAGGCGAAGCGGTCGACTGGCAAGCTCAAGTAGAGGTGGTAGAGCAGAGGTCACCAACCATTGTTGATTGGTGGACTGGAAGAAAAGGGAGGGGGAAGCCTTTTACATGCGTGCATGTGTGCGCGGGACTAGTGCCTGTGTGATACTCACTAGCCCTGCCCTGTTTTTGTGTGGTGCAGTGCCTTGTATCTGTACCCCGCGGTGTGGCGGTGGCCATCTTTGCACCCTGTTTTTTGCATGCCAGAAGCAGCACTCAGAGGCGCCTCCCTACCCCCCCCCCCCGAGGGCACCACAATGCTGATGCAGCCCTGGCACTTTGTGATAAATAAGTTGGTTTTGGGTTGCGGTTTGGGCACTCGGTCTCTGGCCTAGCCTATCAAAGAGAAAGACTGGGGGAGAGGGGGACACGATAGTAGTGTCGCAATATTTGAGGGGCTGTTACAGAGAAGAGAGGGCAAAGCTACTCTCCAAAGCACCAGAGGGCAGGACAAGAAGCATTAGGTGGAAGCTTGTTAAACAGAGAAGCAGCTCACCAGTAAGGAGAAATTTCCTGACACTGAGAACAATTCATCAGTGCAACAGCTAGACTCCCAAAGTTGTGGCTGCTCCATCACTGGTTTTTAAGAAGAGATTGGACAGCCACTTGACAGGGATATTGTAAGGTCTCCTGCCTTGAGCGGGGGGGGGGGGTTGGACTAGAAGACCTCCAAGGTCTCTTCCAGTCCTATGAAGTTCTGTGTTCTTATTTAAAAAATGAGGGTTGTGAAAAGCAGGAACTAGTGACCAAAAGGGAGGGGATATTGTGTGGCAATGCATAGGAGCAAATTGGGAAGTATAGGCTAGCCCCGTGGTGGCGAACCTTTGTCACGCGTGCCAGAGGCGGCACTCAGAGTCCTCTCTGTGGGCACGCGTGTGATCACACCAGTCCTAGGCCTTCAGCTGGGTTTTGTAAAACCTTTTTGCTTTAGGCCCCCGCCGCTGTGTGCAAAAAAAATCAATCAATCAATCAATTTCAATTTCTCGCGGGGAAAAAAAAAGATCTCCCAAAGTTGGAATGGATTGATCGAATTTTTTAGTCCCACCCAGTCTGCCGTTACCACCGCAGCCATGCCCACCCAATGGGCCATGCCCACCCAGTGGGCCACACCCACCCGGCACCGATGATACATAAGAGGGTTTTGGGCATTCAATCTCTAAAAAGTTTGCCATCACTGTTCTAGTCTATTAAATTGAAATTCAATAGTGAGATGGACAGTATATAAATATAATAAATGTAATACATACATACATACATACATACATACATATTTTGAAAATTACCTGTCCTTTGTAGTTTGTAGGGATACCTCCCATATTGTAATGCACCGTAGGTAGGACAGGAATAGGCTCTTTTGTGACATCCACACCAGCAAATATCATAGCAGTTTCTGAAATCCCAGGAAGACGCATTGCTAGCTGCTGTGGTGGCAAATGGTGCAACTGCAAATACACGTGATCTTTGTCTGGTCCACAACCTCTATTGTTGTTATTTTAAAAAGATATGTTAATAGCAATAGCACTTAGACTTATATATCACTTCAGTGTTTTACAGCCCTCTCTAAGCAGTTTATAGAGTCAGCATATTGCCCCCAACAATCTGGGTCCTCATTTTACCGACCTTGGAAGGATGGAAGGCTGAGTCAATCTTGAGCCAGTGAGACTCGAACTGCCAAACTGCTGGCAGCCAAGAGTCAGCAGAAGTAGTCTGCAGTACTGCATTCTAACCACTGGGCCACCAGGGCGCAGTGGTTAAATATTTTTTTCTTACTACTATTTAGATACAAACATAAGACCAATATATAAATATATCATAAGATTATTCTGTCAAGTGCTTGCAAATTATATTTGATTTGATTTTAGTACCTATATTTTTTAAGCTTTTCTATTTAATTCTCTTAATTTGCTTTGTTCTACTTTTTTACTTTTTATTATATTGTAAGCCTCCTAAAGCCACTATATCTATGAGATGGGCAGCATAAAAGAGTAATAAATAAATACAAACTTCAAATACAAGTATTCCCTTAAAAGAATAAAATGAAACAACTGGAACAAACCTGTAACAGGGATGCGTAAAAGGCTTTTTGAAATATGCTAACCTCAAAGTAAAAGTTCCAAGTATCTAAACTTGAAACAAAACATAAGCATTTTAAGAGTTCTCTTTCAAGAACAAGCTGTTTTGTTTCGAGTTAATTTGGAATGTTTTGATTGTTCCGATCATTGCAGTTGGAATGTTTTCTGGCTTATGGCTGAGTTGCTCCTTTTCTATTTCTTCTTCTTAATAATAATACAATAGCACAGAATAATGACATCCTTACACATTGTTTAAACTGGATAAAATTATCTGTGAATGAGTGTTGAGAGAATAAAAAAAAATAAGCACATAGTTAAACAAAAAAGATGACTTATTACAGCTTCATGGCTACCAGACCACTGTTTTTTAAAAAATAAAATTTGCTATAGGGAAATTGGACTTTAAATTGTGGATGAATGGGTTTTACAAATGTGCTGTGCTTTATTTTGCAAGCAAATAATGCAAAGATATATTTGTATGCAGTAGCTTGTTTTGCATATATATATTGTTTGTACAGTGTTGGTTTATTTAGTTTATTTACCTTTGTTCTCAAATTTTGCTATAATCCTATTAAATTAAACCATCTATTGAATTAAGAAACATTTAGCAATGTCTGAATGTGAAGTAAAATATCATGAAATATCAACGTAATGGTCTTTTTTCGGCATGTACTTGACAATTCAACTACCAATGTCACCCACCTCAAATCCTATAGTGTCTATAGAAAACTAACCAAGGAGACATTTTTAAAAAGAAAAAGAAAAAAACTTAGAAAAACTTGTAAAGAAGTATTGCACTAAATGAAATATATTAATTTGGTTGTTCTGTAATTAACCAAAGCAAGCAGATTCATTTAAAGAAATTAGAAAAAATGTGTTATTTCTGTTTAATCCAAGTAGGTTTTTCTGACGACAGTGGAGCAGCACAGTATTCTCATTGTTTTTCACAGAGACTTTTCAAAACATGTTACTTATGGAATCAAAATTTTAGCTGGGTCTTTTATTCTTCTTCTCCTAAGAGATCTATAAATTAACCTTATAATTATCTTAAATAAACTATTTTATTCTTTAAGATACAATATGTTGAGTTAGCTAACTGTACTCTGCATCTTTTATAATCACATTTATAGACTTGATAGTTAGATTAAACTTGCCTTCCTTCACGGATCTCAATAGTCATAGAACGAGATACAACATCTCTGGAAGCTAGATCTTTGGCAACTGGAGCATATCTCTCCATAAATCTTTCTCCTTCATTGTTAATTAAAATACCTCCTTCACCACGACAGCCTTCTGTAATAAGACAGCCAGCGCCATAAATACCTGCAAAATATATTAAAATTACATTTTACCAATGATCTCTATCATCCCCAAAACACTATTTATCTTATATTTTGAAAGTGAATGTCTAACATTTATATCCCTAAAGCAAGATATAAATAAAACTTTCCAACTTTCAAGTAACATTTTGTAAGTAATCTTTGATTTAAATGTACCCAAAAAAGGGGATGGCAACCTGGATCTGACTGTACTTCGGATGCTCAGCAACACTGCTACTACATTTATGTCCTTAACAGCATCCCAGTCATGTGACCAGATTTTGTAATGCTTTGCCAAAAACCTGCAGTTACTTCCAGTTATTGCAAAACACTAGTTCACTTAACTACAAGCAATTCGTGATTTACAACCATTCAGTGATCATTGGAAACTACAACAGCACTGAAAAAAATGACATGATCATTTTTCACACTTATGACCATTGCAGCTTCCCCATGGTCACATGGTCTACATTCAGATGCTTGACAACTAGCATGTATGCAGAGTTGTTGAGTGTCCTGGAGTCATGTGACCACCTTTTGCAACCTTCTGATAAGCCAAGTCAATGGGGAAGACAGATTCGCTTAAAAACTGTTTTACTAATTTAACAACTGCAGTGGTTCACTTAACAACTGTGACAAAAATGGGATAAAACTCACTTAACAAATATCTTGCTTAGTAATGGGAATTTTGAGCTCAGTTGTGGTTGTAAGTTAAGGACTATCTGTACAGCAACATTAACAGTGGATTCACTTAACTGCAGTGATTTGCTCAACAAGTGCTATAAAAAAGTTATAAAATCAGATCATATGATTTACCCATTTTACAATCATTATGACTTACCTGTACTTCAATCAATTGAAAGTTAAACTTTCTTGATTTCTATATGGGCAACCGTCTTTTTTTAAATTCACCACATATAAGAAACTTCACACAGAATCTGGAATTTTGTTCTATACCTTTTAATCTCAAGGTTATCTAGCTTCACCATATTGTCTGCTTACCAAGTTGTCTTTATCTGCACCAAACAAAATTAGCATAGCCCTACAAAATTTATTCTGTAATAAATGTGTTTTTTTAAGCATTTCAAGCTTTTGTGCACAACAAAAACTACTACTAACTCCTCTGTTAGATAATTAGCAAACAAAAGCTTTACAATTAGTGCTTAATAATTTGGTTTAGTATGTCCATCTCTAGCTGATAGTTACAAAATACGATATCATATGACCACATTGCTTAGTGATAACAATCCCTGCTATCTCTGCTGTTGTTGTTAACTGAGCATCATGGATCATTAATACTGACAGGCACTTGCAAGTTTCAGGCAGAAAAGCTGGCAGGCAGATAGGTGACTACTGCAGGATAGAAAAAGGCGCACAAGTTTTATGGATTTTCAAAAAGGAATGACACGGATGCAGCTGGACATTATTTGTGTCAGAAGCACCTTCAAAATTATAGACATATAGACACTGAACACTGAGCAAGTAAAATAAGGTATAAAATAGATCATAGAAATATAGCACATGTAAAGTATGTAAAATAAATAGGATTAAAACTAAATGATATTCACCCACTACCAGACTACATCAACAGTATTTTCTCTCTGTACATTGAAGGATATTGAATGCATTGTAGTATATGTGAGATGGATTGTTATTCTCCATATTCACACTAAGTATTTTATCTTGTGTTTTCTTAGATTGTCCTTTGATCTTCCCATCCCTTAGTGATTACCATACAGCCAAGGTTGTTCGTGACCATGCAGTAGACAGTCGTGTGGATGTGCCAAGGTTGCCCGATAGTGCTTAATTGCCTTTCATAGTTCCAGGGTGGTCTATGATGGCTAATAGTTAGGAGAGGCAAAAGTTTTGAGGAAGCCGTTCCTTGAACTCATTCTTGACCTTGAAGGTGTTTCTATAGCCATCACTTTAACCCACTCTTTCTGTGCAACACTTTCCCTATGGAACTTTAGAGGGGGAATACCAGCTACATAATGCATCTTTTGTATTGAGTCGGTTTT
Source organism: Crotalus tigris (assembly GCF_016545835.1). Lineage (NCBI taxonomy): Eukaryota > Metazoa > Chordata > Lepidosauria > Squamata > Viperidae > Crotalus > Crotalus tigris. Next base: position 1,423,384 of record NW_024096518.1, read on the forward strand.
AGATACCCTATGACCAATCTTGCTGTTTCATTTAAGGCCATTTCCATTTGTTTTGCATGTTTTGATCTATACCAAACAGAGCTGGCATATTCTCCAAGAGTAACATAGGGCTAATGCAGAAGTTATTAATCTGCGTGGTTGGGACTTCCTCTTGTGCCCATTATTTTTTTCAGAATATTGTTCCTAGCAAATATTTTCTGTTTAGTATTAAAACAATGGTTCTGAAAGGTAAGTGGGTGGTCCAGAATTACTCCCAGATATTTAGGAGTAGCATGATGTTCTAGGCTGATCACCATTCCATTATATATGATCATTCTTAATGCATCACAGTTTTTCAAGTGGAAAGCACAATCTTATGCTTTTGGGCAGTTTGGTTTCAGCTGGTTATCTTTGTAGTATAGCAATAGCAATAAAACTCATATATCACTTCATAGTGCTTTACAGCACTCTCTAAGCAGTTAACAGAGTCAGTATATTGCCCCCAACAATTTGGGTCCTCATTTTACTGACCTTGGAAGGATGGAAACCTGAATCAAGTTTGAGTCAGTCAGGATGGCAGTGCATTCTAACAACTGCACCACTACTGCTCTTACCTATTAAGTAGTCATTCGGTTCAGAGCCTTGGTCACTTTTTCCTTGACAGCCTCAAAGTTATACTCTGCATTATTGTTGCCAGATTGTTGGCTTAAGCTTCTGGCAATGGTTAGTAACTGCTGTATATGTTAAATAGCATATGAGCTACCACACTGTCCTGAGGAAATCCACTTCTTTGAGTTCTAACTATGTTGTCCACAAAAATCCACATAAAATCTATGATTTTCTTGTAGGCATCCTATAAATTTTATGAATTTAAAATCCTTTGTAAGATGGATTACTTTCTTCAACAGAGCTGCATGGTTGACTGTATTTTAAGCCATGGTGAGATCTATGAACACCATTCCTGTGATTTCCTTCAGTTTGAAGTCATCCTCTATGTATTGTGTTAGGTTGAGAATTTGAACTGAGTCTGAAACCAGTTTGCTGTGGTATGAGCAGGGGCTCTATTGTTGCAGACAATCGGTTCATGATTAAACGTTCAAATACCTTGTATAAGTGACTGAGAAGAGATATGGGCTGAAGCTTTTCAGATATTCTGATGGGTTGCTTGGTTTAAAGTGGCTATCATATGGGCATCCTTCCTACCTTGGGTATCTGAACAATGTTTAAGTATCTGTTCTAGAGGCTGAGTGACCATTATTTCATTTTAGGTCCAAAATATTTAATCTGCTCGACCAGATTCTTGTCAATGCCAACTGCTTTACTATTCTTAACACCTATCTAATACCTCTTCCAACTCTAGTAAAGGGATGGTCAAATTGTTCATGTTTCATTCCTTGTTTCTGACTATCCTCCTGTGTTTGTGCAGCTGATGGGCAATTTAGTTAGTTCAGATGTTAGCCTATAGTGATCACTTGGCTGGGTTGTTGTTGAGACAGTGCTTTTGGGCAGCAGCGACTCTTATCTAGCTCCTCCATAAGCTTAATACATCTTTCTCTTTTGTGCTCTGAAATGGCTGACACTACCTCTTCTCCAACTCTAACAGTATCTTCGCTGAGTGAGTTTCCTTCAAAATGGATAAAGTATGCAGCTTCTGGTTTGCGATTGCGGCATTGGTGGACGTGTGGGACGATCACTCTCCGTCATCTGGTTTTCTCCCGTCGGGAGACCCTGAAAAGGGTTGAAAGTTACCCTGGAGGGGCGACAAGCATGAAGAGGACCTCCGAGTGATCATGGAAGGGCGACAGCCCTCCCGATTGATCCCGGGCAGTTCTTCGGACCGACAGGGAAAAGATCGGCCATTAACATGGCCCATCACTAAGTCGCTACCAGCCGAGGCCAAAATCACTAGCACGGACTTTTGAAAGCACCGTGGAAGAATTGGGTGAGATCTTACCTTCTTTGTATCCTAACTATTTTCCTGTAAAAAGCCTCTTGAAATTTCTTCCCCCGCTGAGGAGATAGGGAAGGGGATGTCCTTCCCCCACCCTCTAAAATGGTGGCGTCTGACTACTTAGGGGAAATAAAGCCCTGAAACGTACAATTAAATCATTGGATTTGCTTCTTTTTGATATTTTGGGACCCAAAAAGTTCCTATTCTCATGGGGACCTGCTACTCTATCTACTCGTAAAAAAGATGAAAAAGAACTTAAATTGGATAAAAACCTAGCGTGGGATTTGAAAAAGATTTTAAATGCTATCGAGGACATGTTGTGGCGAAAGTTGATATAGCAAGTGAATATTCATGACAAAGAGGCCTGCTCATAGCCCAGATCTGTCCTTGGTATTAACTAAAAGAGATTAAAAGCTGAGAGAACAGCTGGGTGATGAAACTGCTTTTTACTGTGGAGGTGAATACTTATTGACTTTTGTTTAATAAATAGCCTTCACTAAAGGACCATCTATAACCATGCCAGGAATGGAGGAGGACCAGCAACAAATCTCAGCTAACTATAGTTGCAAAAATTCTTGAAGCTACTGAGATAATTAAATCTAGACTGAAAGACAAAGGTGCCAGTTTAAATCTACAAAGCAAAACACTGATTGCAACTAAGGAATTTCCAATCCAAAAAACAACAGAAGCGGAAGAAATTAACACCAAGACAGAGGATTTTAAAGATCAACAAGTACAATGCACTGAAATTTTAGATAACCAATCCCTGATTGCAACTAAAGAACCTACAATTCAAAAAACATTGGAAATGGAAGAAAGTAATACCAAGACGGAGGGCGTTAAAGATCAACAAGTACAGCCTATCAATAACTTACACCTTCAAACAACAACTACAAAATTGGACATGATTTACTACTTAAACCAGACAAAACCTGAAGAAGAAGAAGACCAGATCGAATGGAAGACAAATATATTAGAGCAAATATGGGGATCTGTGCCACTAGGGCAACAACTTAATGATTATAAATGGGCCAGTTTCTTTAGAAAATTAACAATTAGATGGTCTCCTTCAGTTCAAGTAACATGCACAAGAATGAAGGGAGATCTATCTGATGATCTAAAAGCATTGGTATGGAAGCCTGGCTGGCATAAAAAGAAACTTAGGGGCTTTCTAATTTATTAGAGAGGATCCTAAAGTCTCATTAATGGGCTAAAGGGAAACTTTGAGATGAAGGGAATTTGATTATTAGATTTAAATATTGTTGGAAAATAGTAAAAAATAAGGGATTATTTGGCTTATTATTGAAGACTTAGATTTATAAGGGAAATGAAAATTAATTATCAGGAAACAGCTCTGAATTATTGTTTAGCCCACATAATGCAGATTATAGATTTAGATAATAAAGGATACTCCATTGTTGTGGTGATATACTAGGATGAGAAATAGAAAACGTTTATGAAATAAAATAAGAATATATTTATGTAAGTAATATATGTAATTTAGATAGTATAACTTTTATGTAGTGAAATAAAGGAAATTTGGGCTACCTGAAAATTAAATATTTATGGATATTCAAGGTTAAATTTGAATATTGCAATTAATAATTAAAATTAGGTAAAACTTAAAAACAGGACATGGATATGTATAAGCAAACATATTGATAAGTGTTTTAACTGAGTTTGATATAATTAGAAATTTACTAGCTTAATTATGATATAGCAAATGTTAAGGGAAATAGAGAAGGAATGTTAGATGATGCAACCTGAGATATGTATTAAAGATGTTATTGAATTATTGACTAACCCAATCACCATGTTGCTTTCTAGATACTCAATTGTAAAACTGGAAAACTAATAAAAAAATTTGTATTAAAAAATGGATAAAGTACGCAATCTATAGATCAATGGTTTCATGTCTTAGACCTTGAATACAGGAGGTTCTGCATCCTCAAGAAATAAATTTCCTGGAGCTTTTCTGAATGGCATCTACAAACTTATCATAAAATGTGGGGTTTGAATCAACATTTTTTCATCCAGGTCACAGAAAATTTGGGCCAGTCAGCCTTTTTAAAGTTGTATTTTCTTCAGAATTTCATAATTATATTATAGACAGCAGCTATAATCTCACATAGAATAGGTCTATGTTGGGTGCTTGGTATTGGCATTTCTCCTGATTTTAAACATTGGGGCTCTCCATTCTCAATTTTTTATTGAGTAACTGCGGGTATGCTACAATGGTCATAAGTTCAAGGACAGGCACAAGTCCATTTTTTAAGCATCATTATAACTTTAGCTGCTGAATAACTGGACATTAAATGAGGACTAGTTGTAATTATTCTTGTTAGCTTTATTTTTTTATAATACCATTAATGTTAGGAGTGATACTGTGAAATTGAAACACAGGAACCAAAACAAATGATTAAGACTCACTACAGTATTTATTATTCAATGCACATCAGAGGGACTCACTTCAAGAATAATGAGAAAGTGTCAGAACCCATATCTCTCTGATTTCATACTTCCCTTGCTTTTCTTCTCTGACCCAAATTCCATTCTCTTCTCTCCCTGGGTTCTGCCATACTCCTAGTGGGGAGGAGGGAAGGATCGCGGGTTTATTGCCTTAGCTTCCTCTTTTGCTACAATATAACACTTTGCTTTCCTGCATTCTTTCTCTATCACTACAATGTAACACTTCGCTTTCCTGCATTATTTCTCTCTGTACTTTCTTCTCCCTAAACTGTCAGCTAGCAAAGGGGGAGGAAGAAAGGAATACAACCTCCGGCAATTGGCTTACCTCTCTGCTCTTAAGAGAAGATGCAAAGAGTCATCTAAACATCGCTACTACACATCGCTACTATGACCAGAGTTGACCCGATGTTATCTCCCCTTTCCCACGACTAACTTAACACCTGGGGATGTCACTTTTTCAGTGCTGTTGTAACTTGAACAGTCACTAAAATGAACTGTTGTAAGTTAAGGACTACCTGTATTTGATTATTCTACATTATTTCTATATTTTTATTCTGCTATCTTTTTTTTATATTTTTATTTTGCCCACATTTAAAAATTTACTTTCCTCAAAATACAAATGTTACAATTTTATAGAATACAAAATTTCCAATCTTTATATACTGTAATCACAGTACTGGAATATGCTACTTAAGCCACTAAATTCAAAATCTGTTCAATGCTGGAAACATAATGAACAATTTTTTTTAGAAAATGCCCATAATCATGGACAAAGTAGTTCCACTGAAAATCAGTTTGGTTAGGATTTTTTAATGGCTGTGAATAGTAAATCAGTGTTCTTCTGATTAAAATCCATTATTTTGAATTCTGTACTCTAAATAACGAGAACAGGTCATGCTCTTTCTTCATATCTTTCTATCATGCCTTTCAGATCAGCATTTAATCTGATCAATTCAGAATAGAGTGGTACTATTACTCCCTATATGTATTAATGTTGAATATTGAATATCCTTTTATGCAGTAATATCAAATTGCGTAAATGAAGCTTAATTCTTATTCCAAGATTATTTGATAAATACTATTATCAAATCAGGTCCTATATTTCTACAGTTTATTTTTTTGTCCTATTCAAATAACCTTTTAAGTGTTTCTGTTACGTTTCAGTCTGTTATTTTCAATCCATTTCTCTATCAATATCATTTGAATATTATTATAAATTATGAATTATCATAGAGTTTTCTGAAATCTGAAAATGCATCCTCTCCATATCCATGCTCAGGCCATTAACAAACATTTTGCAGCACAGGTACCCAGGACTCAACTTTGGCACTTCATTTTATTTTCTGTGCAGTTTGTTTGAATATTCTGGAGTATGTTTTTGAGTCTGCCTATATTTGTTAAATTCTCATATAACTGAAGCTAATTAAATAAATTAGAACTTCATGGGTTTTTTTTTACTTTGCTAAAATTGCTAAAGGTATACAAGATCTATAGGATTCTTGCAATCTATTGAAGAGGTTAACAAATAAAAACAATGAATAGACATACATAATTTCTATAGCACAACATTTTGATTTTAAAAAATTAAGAAAATAAAGGATTAGCTGCAAAACTTAATTTCCTGCAACAGAATTAAGATAGCTTTTACCTGTGGGATGGAATTGCACAAATTCCAAATCCTGGCAAGGTAGGCCTGCCCGTGTAACCATTGCTGTGCCATCTCCAGTACAAGTGTGAGCAGAAGTACAGCTAAAATATGTGCGCCCATATCCTCTGGAAAAAGTTAACAGTTAGCATCTACTACTCATAAACCATGAAAGCAAATGTTTCATGAGTAACATTAATACCAACATATATGATAATGAATGTTATCTTTTTAATGTTTTAAAACATTCCACTTACAACATTTATTTGAGCTTGCCCTAATAATGTTATCAACTTGCATCTTAGCAATGTGTAGTCATACCATCTGTGAGTCACTATTAAGTAATTTTCCTGTTTCTTCACTGTTATAGATCATAATATGCCATTCTTCCAAAGGGTGGCTTATTGTGTATCTGAAATACAGATTTTTAAATCAGATTCTCGTGCTTCTTTGAAAAATATTGATCCCAATACTTAAAAAGGGATAAGCAACCTGCACTTATTTAGTACCTTTCCATTACCCCATTTCAACTTTCCACCAACACACTTCAGATCATGCAGCCGGCATTTAAAAGCAAAATGGTCACATTTTAATAAATTTTTTTGTTTTTTTAAGTAACACACACGCATATCATCATTATCAGCAGCAGCAGCATGGTAGGAATAGGAACAATTTAACTCAGAGAACTTTCCATCTTTAGCATTTCCCAGCTCATAGACAATAAAAAAAATCACAATTTTTGAAACCAATCTTGATGTTTCTTTACACTTCAGAAGTTTTAATATTAGGAATCGGAATCCTACAGAAAGCAAATATCCAGAAGGCTAAAAATTGACGAAAACAATCACCACTGATATTTCTAAAAAAACACAGCTGAACTGCAGCTCCCAACTCTTTAGAAGTTGACAAACCTATTTTAGAATGAAACTCACTTTAATGGAAACTATTTGAAAGGATCATTAGGCCATGAATGTCAAACTCGCCACGTCATGTGATGTGACGCAATGTATCGCGTTTTTTGCATTGCCGGAACTGGGGTGGGTGCGGCCTCTATATTATGCAACCGGCCCGTGAGTCGGTAGTTTGACACCCCTGATTTAGGCTATCAAGCCTAATATTGTGCTCAGTGTAGGCATTTACAGTAAATAATTCCTGTCTAACTTCTGCTAGAACACATCCAGTGAAGCGATCCTACCATCTTTCCTGTATTAGATGTACCCATGCAAAAAGAAGTATTTTCCATTTTAACAAAAATGTTATAGCTACATTCAAGTATGGAAGATATGGGCTGCATAACATTTCTCATGCCCTATCTCAGCTAGAAGAAAGGCAAAAATGCATGGAAGAATATCAACTAGTGGCATATTATATTATACGCAAAAATGATAATGCTGGATGAATTAAAACAAGAAGGCCCATTGACATTTCTTCATATGATCCACAGCTGAATTTGGAACATCATTTGACGGCTGTGGCTGGGAGGACCTTTGCACAAGTTCGTCTGTTGCACCAGTTGTGACCCTACCTGGACCAGGAGGCTCTCCTTACAGTCACTCATGCCCTTGTCACCTCACGTCTGGACTACTGCAATGCGCTCTACATGGGGCTACCCTTGAAAAGTATTCGGAGACTACAGTTGGTCCAGAATGCAGCCGCGCGAGTGATAGTGGGTGCTCCTCGATATACCCACGTTACACCTATCCTCTGTGAGCTGCACTGATTGCCTATTGGTCTCCGGGTCCAATTCAAGGTGTTGGTTATTACCTTTAAAGCCCTATATGGCTCAGGGCCAGGCTATTTGCGAGACCGCCTACTACCTCATAGTTCCCTTCATCCGGTTAGATCCCACAGGCTGGGCCTCCTTCAGGTCCCGTCGGCCAAGCAGTGCCATTTGGCGGGGCCGCGGAGGAGGGCTTTCTCTGTGATGGCACCCACGTCTTGGAACCAGCTCCCCCCGGAGATTAGGACCGCTCCCACCCTGTTGGTTTTCCGAAAGCTGCTTAAGACCTGGCTTTTCTGACAGGCCTGGGGTTTATAAAATCTGACCCCTGGATGACTGTTATTGTACTGTTTGTTTTGTCATGTTTTATGGTGTTTTTATTGTTAGCCGCCCAGAGTCCTGCGGGAGTAGGGCGGCTTATAAATTTTAAAAATAAAATAAATAAAATAAACATATTACCCAGTGGCAATAACTGTATTCTTTGCTCTAAAACGATGTATTGTGCCATCTTCTATGCAAAGTGCAATAACACCACAACATTCTCCATTTTCCATTAGAAGATCAAGAGCAAAATATTCCACAAAGTAGCTGGTATCATATCTGAGTGACTAATGAGAGAAAGAGAACAAAACATCTGTAATTAATTTCAGTAATAAAGTATCAGTGTTAATTAGAAAGTGTTTATTTAGACCATAAAGCTGGCTAAGAACTTACCTATTTTAGGTATTTTATAAATATTTAATATGTTTATGAGAATATTAAAGTAATAACCTTAGAATTGAAAACCTTCAAGGGATTCTGCAGAAGGGGCGTTGTCTTACTTGAATGCCTTTTCTCAGTACGGAGATGGAGAATCCACCAATGGGTTTTCTCTGTCTGCCTGCTCTTGAGACCAAGTAGCCAAACTTGACATGCCCTCGTTAAGACTGCAGAAGATCCAGTCTTAATGAGGGCGAAGTGGCTGAAAGTGGAGGAGGTGTTGGCTCTCAAACCCTTAAATGCGGCCTAACTGACCTAAAGGGTGTGTGAGGATTCTCCATCTCCATACTGAGAAAAGGCGGTCAGGTAAGACAACGCCCCTTCTCCAGTACAGTAGATGGAGAATCCACCAATGGGACATACCAAAGCCTCACTGTCCTGATGGGTGGGAAACAGATAAAGCCGGAATAGTGCCCCCGGAGACCACTTGCTGGAGGACCCTCCGACCAAAGGAGGCGTCCGCTGAAGTGAAGCAGTCGATTCTGTAATGGCGTACAAACGGGGAGGGCGAGGATCATGTTGCAGCCCTGCAAATCTCCTTGATGGATGCCTGAGTGGCCCATGCTGCAGAAGTCGCAGCACTGTGAGTGGAATGGGCAGTCCCTGATCCACCTGCCAATAGTGCCAGCGGAAACTTTCTGTCCCAAAGAAGCCAGACAAAAGGAAACAAATAGGGCCTCAGACCTACGAAAAGGCTCTGTGCGCTTCATATAACGCCGCAGCACTCTGTGGGCATCCAACATGTGCCATTGCCACTCCAAGTCATGGGAAGGATTGGGACAAAAATTTGGTAAGGTGACTTCCTGTGCTCTGTGGAAGTGTGAGTTTACCTTGGGTACAAAGGTGGGGTCCAGACAAAGGACCACCCAATCGCTGTGAAAGATACAAAGGTCATTCCTGACTGATAAGGCGGTCAGCTCAGAGATATGTCTGGCTGACGTGATGGCGATTAAGAACACCACCTTAAGAGACAGGTTCCGCAACGGAATAGTTGCTATGGGTTCAAAGGGTGGTTTTGTTAGAGCGGAAGGACATGAGGCAATTCCCAAGAAGGGTACCTGCGTACCACGGGAGGCCTGGTGTTGCACGCACCCTTGATAAAGGCACGAATCCTAGGATGGTGAGCTAAGGGAACGGAATCCGCACAAGTGAGTAATGTTGACAGGGCTGCCACCTGTCTGCGAATAGTCGCAGGGGCGAGGCCTCTGTCCAGACCATCCAAAAGATAATCTATGATCTGAGGGATGGTCAATTTGGAAATATCAAGTTGTCGCCTTCGACATCAATGGCAAAAATTTTTCCAAGTCGAATCATAAATGCAATTGGTTGCTGGACGACGAGAAACCTGAATCATGGTAATGGCGCGAGGGGAAAATAATTCTTGTGTCATTATACTGCGCTCAAGCGCCAGACGGTCAACTGTAACCATTGAGGGTCCGGGTGTTGGAGGGTCCACTGGTGTAATGACACGCGATGAGGAGGAATCTTCCACGGAGGAGACCGGGAGAGATTCATCAAGTCGGCAAACCATGGCCTCTGTGGCCAGTACGGGGCCACGAGGATCACTTCTGCCTGCTCCTGGAGTAGCTTGCGGATGGTCGCCGGTATGAGTGGGAGGGGAGGGAAGGCGTAAAGAAGACCTTGTGGCCACGGGGTCCACAAGGCATCCGTCCCCTCCGCCCCTGGAAGGAAATAGCAGTAGTAGTACCTGGGGAGTTGGGCATTGGTTGACGACACAAACAGGTCGAGAATTGGATGGCCGAACCTGTGAGAGATCTCGGAGAACAGATCCAGATGCAATCCCCACTCTGAGGGATCCACTGTAGAGCGACTCAAAAGGTCTGCTTGCTGGTTCTCAACCCCCCGAGATGTGTTCGGCCCTGAGAGAGGCCAGGTTGGACTCTGCCCAGGAACCCAGGAGCCGTGCCTCGGACATGAGGGACCTGGTGCCCCCCTGACGATTGACGTGCGCCTTGGACGCCACGTTGTCCATAAGGATCAGAACATGACGACCCCTGATCCATTGTCTGAATTGGCGAAGAGCTAGGTGGATGGCCCTGAGCTCCAGCCAATTGATGTTGTGTCTCAAGTCTGCGCGGGACCAACGGCCTGTGCAAACTGAGACTGTAGATGGGCTCCCCAACCGAACAGACTGGCATCTGTCGTGATTGTGATGCGGTCCGGTTCCTTAAAGGGTGATCCTTTGGGTTCCTGTGACGGCGGCGCCGATGGCGGCTGTTCTCAGCCATCCGCCCTGGAATGTGTCAAAGCCAGCTGAGACAGCAAGCAACAGTCATCTCGCGGCTTGGAATCTCTCTCCCTGGGCAAAGGGGAGGAGATGAGTTTCCCTCGGATAGTGGCAGGGCTCCCTGAGAGACCCCAAAGTTTTTTTTCTTTCGTGGCTGGAGGGTGAGAGCTCCCACGGAGTCTGAGGCGTTCTCCACATTCCAGGATGCCTTTGCTCTAATTTTTTTGGGGGGGCAAAGCTAGATGCTGCTTACACATCTGCTTTCAAAATGAATTTGTGAGTAAAATTTAAAGCAGACAGAGCTGACCAGGGAGATTATATCTGTGATTATTTTGAGACTTTAACTCTGGAAAAGATTTCATCTTCTCTCTTTTCTTATTTGACAGGGGTGAAAAATGGTGCTGAGATGTTGTTTTTAAGAGTGAAAGGACTGGAACTTTAATTTGAAACAATGTAACAGCTTTCTTTTTTCTTCTTCTTTTTTAATTTACACAGGGAGTTTTTGTCTTTTTTCCCCTCCTTTTGTCTTCTTTTCTCTCTCTCTCTCTCTTTGTTAAAAGTTTTATAAGATTTTAAGAGTTTTTTTTTTTTTTAAGATGGCTTCAAAGTATTTTGGAGCTTTTGTTTCTAAAGCCTCAATCTCCTCTTTGGTAATGCAGACAGCTCAGCAAGTTGAGTCTAAATTTCCACCTCTTTTCTTAGCTTTACCAGTAGTTTTACCTAAAGACTTACAGGACACTTTGGAAGATAGTGTACGACGGATTGAAAAAGAGATAAGTGAAATTATTGAAAATAAATTTAGGAAATTGAGAGAAGATATAGCATCTGTGCTTCAGAAGTTTGCTGATCACATAGATCGTTTGGATCAGCGTATTGATGTTGCTGTAGAAAATTCTGAAAAATTGGAAGATAAAATAGAAAATAAGGTGGAAATAATTCAGGATGAAATTACTATGTTACAATACAGAAGTATGGAATTTGCTTTAAGAATAAGGGGAATGCAGGAAAATAATCAAGAAGATTTGAGACAAGTGGTTGCAAAGGATATAGCTCTTATTTTGGAATCCGAGCCTGAAGAAATATTGAGAGAGACAGAAAAAGTTTTTAGGGTTAACTCAAGGGTTGCAAGACAGAGGAATCTGCCACGAGATGTGGTTATTTATTTTTTTAGTAGATCACTTCGTAATAAAATTTTACAAGCAGAGATTTCAAATTGCAGCCCAGGATGTTATACTTCTGAAAGAACTACCTTCAAGAATTCTCAAAGTAAGAAATCATTTTGCTTTTTTGGCTGATGAGCTTAAGAGGCGACAGATTCGTTTCAGATGGGAGATACCGGCTGGAATAGTGGTGAATTATGCCGGGACACGCTACAGACTTGATACAATTTTAAAAGCGAAAGATTTTTATACTTCTGTTTTGAAGGCGGGCTCTTTATTACCTACAGCTGAGATATTAGAAGAAAAATTGGAAGAGCAATTGATAGAAGATATGCAGGTTAAACCTTTGCAACAATCTCTCTTGACAGAAGATTCATTAATGAAATTGAGTACTTGTGGAGCTTTTAGAAGTAAAATAAAGGTGGAAGAAAAGCTGGAAGAGCAGCTGATTGAAGAAAATATGCAGGTTGAACCTTTGCAGCAGTTCTCCTTAAAAGAAGATTCATCAAAGAAATTGGGCATGACTCGCACAGCTTTTAGAACGGAGGTATTAGAAGAATAGTTGGAAGAGCAACTGATAGAAGATTTGCAGGTTAAACCTTTGCAACAATCTTTTTTGACAGAAGATTCATTAATGAAATTGAGTACTTGTGGAGCTTTTAGAAGTAAGACAAAGGTGGAAGAAAAGCCGGAAGAGCAACTGATTGAAGAAAATATGCAGGTTGTACCTTTGCAGCAGTCCTCTTCAACAGAAGATTTATCAAAGAAATTGGGCATGACTCGTGCAGTTTTTAGAAGTAAAATAATGGAACAGCAGAAGGTTCTTCGTCATCTTCTAAGCAATAGATAATAGAAGGAGAAGTTGGAATATCAGCTGGCTAGTTATAAGGAGTTTTGTTAAATCTTTGTTATATAGGGGAAAGTTTAAATTTATGATCTTTGCCTGGGAGAAGATTTGATAGGCTTTAATCTAGGGATTTAATATCTGAGAGTATTTACTATAACTTTTAATAAATGTATAAAGTTAAATTTTTGTTCTTTAGGGGAAAGTTTAAAAGCTTAAAATTATGATTTCTGCTCGAGAGAATAGTTGATAGGTTTTAATTTGGTCATTTAATATTTGAGAGTACTTATGAGCCGAGGTGGCGCAGCAGTTAGAGTGCAGTACTGCAGGCCACTTTAGCTGACTGTGTTCAGCAGGTCAGCGGTTCAAATCTCACCGGCTCAAGGTTGACTCAGTCTTCCATCCTTCCGGGGTGGGTAAAATGAGGACCCAGATTGTTGGGGGCAATGTAAATATATACATTGCTTACTGGTGTACACCGCTTAGAGAGCGCTTGCACTTAAAGCGGTATATAAGTCTCATAAATAAATAAATAAATAAAAGATATATTATGATATATTAAAAGTGGATAAGAATGTTGTAAGGTTTTGATTTGGGAGAAAAGGTTATCACAAAATTTATTTGGGTTTGGGGGGGAAAGAGTTAAGAGCTAAGTTTATATTGTTCAAAAGAAATACACATCTCGGTGTGGAGAAGATGGATAAATTATATGAAGAATAAATGTGGGATTTAATGGGTAAATTACGATTAGAGTAGATATGATTAAAAGTTTTGTTTGGATTATGAATAATTTTCATTTTACTTATTGTGATTTAGTTTGTATTAGTTAAAAGTTAAAATAAATATGGGATTTAATGGGTAAACTTTGATTAGAGTAGAGATGATTTAAAGTATTGTTTTGATTATGAACAATTTTTGTTTTAAATTTGGCATTATTTGATTTCGATAATTGATTTTCTTTAATTTGTTTAAATTTGTATTTGAGTTAAAGTAACTTATTGATTTTGTTATTTGTATAGTTGGATAGGTTTATTTTCTTTAATTTGTTTAAATTTGTTTTGTATTTGAGTTAAAGTAACTTATTGATTTTGTTATTTGTATAGTTGGATAGGTTTAGTTAGATTTAGTTTGCATTAGTTAAAGTTAAGTAGATTTTGTTTAATATGTTTGAAAACCCTGTGCCAAGCTCTGGGAAGTGGGGGGGAGGGGAGATTGGGGTGGGTGGGTTTTTGGGACTGGGAGGGAGGGGGGTCGGGGGGGGTAGGTAGGTTAGATGATAGGATCAAAGTAAGATAATAAGGGATAACTTATGAGAGAGATGTTGCTTGGGCATTTCCCCGGTACTGTATCCGAAGAGGGATGAGAGAGGAGAAGAAAGGTTAGGGAGGAAGTAGGATGATGAGAGGAGAGGGGGAAGGGAGAGAGAGGGGAGGGGAGGGAGAAGGAGGAGGGAAGTAAGGGAGAGTATAAGAGAGGGCGGATGCAGTTTCGGGGGGGTGGGCAAGCGACATCTAGGTGTATTCATTCTATTTTGTCAAATGTGAAATTTCTTCTTTTTTGTTTATGTAATTGATAATTGAAAAATAAAAACTTTTTTGGAAAAAAAAAGGGTGATCCTTTGGTCACCGCCTGTGAGAACCACCAGTGTAGCGCCTTGCGAATGTGAACTGGGACCCTGACCTGATGGTTGGACGCGCTAGCATTCACCTGCTGGAATGGTAGGAGGAACCATTGGAGGTCTCGCAAGTGGAGTCTGGCCCAGGGGACTATAGATATGCAGGAGACCATCTTTCCCAACAGTTGGGAGAGTAAGACCAATGGAACTGTACGTTCCCTGTACACCTGGCGAGCCAGGTCCCTGATGCTGACCACTCGCTCCTGAGAGAGATAGACCATGCAGTTCGTAGTGTCTATGACAGCTCCCAGATGCAGAAGCCTGGATGAGGGAACTGTCTGGCTTTTTTGAAAATTGACTGAGAAGCCATGTTGTTGAAGGACCTGAATGGTGTGTTTCAGGTCTGCCTGAGCTGCCTGGAAGGATGACGCTTGAATCAGGATGTCGTCCAGGTAACACTGGACGTGTATTGGTATTTTCCTCAACTGGGTGGCTAGCACGGCCAGGATCTTGGTGAACACCCTGGGTGCTGAACAAAGGCAGAAAAAAAGGGCCTTGTACTGGAAATGCCTGTCCCTGTAACAGAACCTTAGGAACCGTCGGTGAGCTGGATGAATAGGAATGTGGAGGTATGCTTCCGTGAGGTCTACTGACACCAGGAAGTCTCCCCGTCTGATGCCCTCCAGGATGGACTGAAGAGATTGCATCTTGAACTTTTTGTAAGTGATGTAATGGTTGAGATGTTTGAGATTCAGAATCGCTCTCCATCCTCCTGAGGCCTTGGGAACCACAGAGGATGGAATAGAACCCCCCTCCCCTGTGGTCTGGCGGTACCGGTTCTATGGCCTGAATCTCTAGAAGATGTTGGATGGCCTCCTGCATGAGTCCCTGTTAGAGTGGATCCCTGGAAACGGAACAGACAATGAATCGGTCCGGGGGCGTGGCTAGAAACTCCAAGGACAGACCAAACTGGATGGTTTGTAAGACCCAGTTGTCTGTGGAAGTGAGTTCCCATTTGTGGAAGCCTTCTCCCGATGGGAAGAACAGTGCAGGAGTCACTTGGACTTCCTGTAGGGGTGTCCTGCTCCTCAAAATGGCCGCTTAGACTGGCTCTGCTGTCTGGACCAAAAGCCTGGTCTATCATAAGGACGGTCATATGGTCTCTCCTGTCTGGGAGTGTATGAGCGGGAGGGCTGAGTAACTGTTGGGCCTGCTGCTGGCCGAAAGGACTGCCTACGAAAGTACGGAGCGGGACGCTTATCAGACTTTTTGTTCAAGTGAGCCATGACCTTCCACTTGTCCTTGTTTTCCACAAGGTACGGAGCCAGGGCCTCCCCAAATAAATTAGTGCCCAGATAAGGAGCAGTCGCTAGACGCCATTTGGCCTTGGCGCCAGCCTGCCAGTGTTTCAACCATAGCATCCTTCTGGCTGTGATGTTGGATGCTATGGACCTAGAAGCAAAGCTGGCCGACTGAAGAGTAGCATCTGCAGCTTACTCAGTGGCCGCTACCATTTTGCTTAGGTCCTGGTGGTTTCGAATGTCCTCAGCAGGTACTCTGGCCTGAAGCTGACGTAGCCATAAAAGGGTAGTCTGGACAAAAAAGGATGCACAAGTGGCTGTTTTAATTGCCCATGCTGCTGACTGGTGGGTCTTCTGGAAAGTCTGCTCCCATTTTTTGTCATCCGCTTTAAGTGCCTCTGATAAGTCTAGTGACCGCAGTCTGGGATACCAGAGGGGTCCAGGCTTCGTCAACTTTGGGGGCCTCCAGTGCATCAGCGAGGTCTGTGGAGGTGCTAAATATCTTTTTGTCAGTCCCGCTTACGGAAGGGAAGTAGGAAGGGGAGACCCATTGCTTCTTGATCCCTTTAAGAAAAATAGAGGGACACGGGATATGATGTTGGATTGCCACCGTTTCGAAAAATATCGGATTCAGGCTCGAATCTGAGGTTGTTTGTGGCTGCAGGAACTGATCTGACCCTATGTTTGCCGTTGATGTGGCCTTGCGAAGCAGTGAAAGGAACAGGGCTGGATTGAACAATCCTCCCGAAGGGGAGGGCTCAGGGGGAAGTTCCTCCTCCTCTGACATATTAAAGTCCGGCTGTTCCTCACCGTGCGGGGAAGAATAGCTGCTCATGGAGGAGTGTGCGGACGACGTGGGCTCCTGAGCTACAGGAAGCTCCATAGGAGGAACATAAGGTGGCATGGCTGATGTGGAAGCTCCCTGACCAGGTGGATGGAAGGACCGTTCTGCTAGGGCTCGCAGATAAGCTAAGGCTCACCACCTTAGATAGTAAGGTCTCGAGGCGACCATCGGAGAAAATGTCTCCTATGTCCGGTCCCCTGAGTCCTGCAGCCGCAGGAGTGAAGGTGGCCTCAGGGACTAAACCTGGAGCTATTGTTGTGTGTTGAGCCAATGGGGGAGGGGAGCTGAATGTGACAGGCATCCCCGTGGGAGACCACACACCTTAAGTAGAGGTTGAAGGACCTAAGGGAAGGTCAAATTCATGGGCCGCCAATTGATCCGTTTCTGATCCGGCCTGCCTCTGCACTCTGGAGAACTTCTTCTCCAAAGCCTGATGCCTATGGCTGGCTTGCTTTTCTGCCAACTTGGAAGACTTCTTGAGCGTGGTTTTAGTCTTAGATTTTTACTTGCCTGCCGCCTCCTATTCAGAGGATTTGTTGCAGCCGTAACTGGAGGATGGAGAGGCAATGCTCATGAGTTGAGGTATCGTGGAGCCCTCCATCCTGGTTGAGCAGCCTCAGTGAAACTGAGATGAAGCTCTGGCAGGCAAGCAGTTGGCAGAAGCGAAATTGGAACAAATAACAAGACTGCTCCCCTGACCAGACAACATTTCTCTCTGGGCAATTTGAGTCAGATGTCGAAGGCATGGTTGGGGCCACTCTCTGGGCTCCGCCCGGAGGCCTTAGGTGGCCAGTCAATGTGCACCAGCAAAAAATTATGTCCCAATGAGGACGCAGAGGGCCTGAAGTAAAAAGGTTGTACTTTTAAAGTCCTCGACATACAACAGTTTGCTTAGTGACTGCTCAAAGTTACACTGAAAAAAGTGACTTATGACCATTTTTCACACTTATGACCTTTGCAGCATGCCCAGGGTCACGTGATTTATATTCGGATGCTTGGCAACTGATTCATATTTCTGATGTTATGTGATCCCCTTTTGCAACCTTTTGACAAACGAAGTCAATGGCAGGGGAGGCGCTTGTGAGTGGGTGGGGGGGCATGGGGGGATCCAGGGGTCTCCAGTGGAGGGGGATGGGACTGGGGTGGGCACCAGGGCATAGTCCATTAGAGGAACTTCACCATCCCTCTTGGGCTGTGCGAGGGTCTCCCAGATGGTGATCTGGGCTGTCCAGAGCCCGAATAAAAAATGGTGACAAGAAGAAATAAATGCAATTAATAAAAATCTTTATCAATAGAAGTTCTGATGGGGAATGTACTAGTATTGCTAACTGTAAATTTACATATAACTGACAAGTGTTCGCATGACAGTATTCAATGCTTTGCTTATGCCTTTAGGTTAAAAATAGGACAAAAGATAGTGGATGCATTATATTTGCAATCATATATATAATTAATATGAAGAGCCTTGTTAGTATCACAATATTAATATTAAAAACCTTGATAGTATCACAAGAATATGAGGAAAAATTGTTTCACTTAACAATATCTATTAAAATCTTTGACTTAAATTGCCTTTTTCTTTTAAAAAATATTAATAATAATCAAAAATTATTTGAGCATGTACAATTGAACTATCAGTAATAATTAATGACATATGAACAAAATATTAGTTTGCTTTGATATCATATATTCAGAATCAGAACCAAATGAACAGGTATAGAATAGGTAATACCTGGCTCAACAGCAATAACTACAAGAGGGATTTAGGACTTCTAGTTAACAAACACTTACACATACCGTATTTTCCGTGTTTCCCTGAAAATCTTCTCAAAAGTCAGGGGTCGTCTTATACGCAGGAATATACGGGTAACTGTTCTCTGAATTTAAAACCAATCTGCCCCCTAGTGGCCAGCCCTATTTTTTTTTACAGAAATAACCACTAACAGGACAAAGCTTTCTAGCAGCAAAGGAGCTCCTATTGTGCTCATCTATAAACAGAAATTCAATACTGTACTGTATTTTCTGGCGTATAAGATGACTTTCTAAACCCTGAAAATCTTCTCAAAAGTTGGGGGTCGTCTTATACGCCCAGTTGCCTTATACGCCGGAATATACGGTAAGCCAGCAGTCTACTGCAGCTGCCAAAAAAGCCAACACAGTCCTAGGGCTACATTAATAGAGGGATAGAATCAAGATCAAAATGAAGTATTAATACTGTTTTATAATGCCTTGATAAGACTACACTTGAAATATTACATCCAGTTTCGGTCACCATGATATAAAAAAAGATGTTGCGACTCTAGAAAAAAATGCAGAAAAGAGCAAAAAAAATTATTAGACGATTAGAGGCAAAACATATGAAGAAAGATTGAAGAAATTGGGTATGTCTAGCCATCTACAAGATGGCGGCCTGCCAATCTACTGTGAATCTGTTTTTTTTTTATCTTGTCTGAACTTTTTTGACCACCATCCCACCCGCAGCAAGAGCTCTCGCTCCAATCTAGTTGTCAATTGAGAGGAGGAAGGATCCCCTTCCTCTTCAGACTCCGAATTTGAGTGAGCTTACTGGGGCCATGCGGTCCCAAAATAGTGGCCACGCATGAGGGCCGCTCCTAAAGGCAAGGCCTACCCGAAAAACAATCCTGGAAAGTAAGCGCGTTTCGCTGGGAGAAAGGCAGAAAAAAACGGCTGAATTAGTCCCACCGAACAGCCTCAGTGCAGCTGATCGGCGCAGTTCTCGTGTGTGCACACCCCCTCTCAGAGCGAAAAAAGGGGCGTTGTCTTACCTGAACGCCTTTTCTCAGCAGGATGGTGTAGAATCCACCAATGGGTAATTTCAGCCTTCTTGCTCAGATGAGACTAAGACAGAGCTTTAGCCACGCCTCCCTCTGGGTGTGTCTTCCCAGTTTTTGTCGAGGCGAAGTATCTCTGATGAAATCTTGGCGCAAGGCTCCAAACAAAAAGTTAATAGACATGCCTAGACTACCTGATCAGGGAGGGTGTGGATTCTACACCATCCTGCTGAGAAAAGGTGTTCAGGTAAGACAACGCCCCTTCTCCAGCAGGATGGATGTAGAATCTACCAATGGGACATACCAAAGCCGCTCATGTCCCTATAGGGAAGGGAAGTCTAGGCCTGTGTCCCCTGAGAAGTAATCACTTGCTGTAGGACTCGCCTACCAAAAGCAGCCTCCGCCGCTGCAAACTGATCAATCCTATAATGCTTGATGAAGGAAGAGAGAGAGGACTACATCGCAGTCCTACAAATCTCAATTGAAGCCTGGGTAGACCAGGCTGCTGAAGCCGCTGCACTACGTGTTGAGTGAGCCGTAATGTGTGAAGGAACCGGAAGGGACTGGGAAAGGTAAGCCCTAAAAATGCAAGCCCGAATCCATCTGCCAATGGTGGAAGAAGAGACCTTCCTACCCATTGCGGCGGGCTGAAAAGACACGAACAAGGCCTCCGACTTTCAAAAAACCGAGGTCCTCTTAATGTAATAGCACAGAGCCCTGTGCAAGTCCAACTTATGCCACTGTCTTTCCAGACGATGTAAAGGATTAGGACAGAAGTTAGGGAGGACCAAGTCCTGGGATCTATGAAAACCTGTATTAACCTTCGGGATAAAGGAAGGATCTAATCTGAGGACCACCCTATTCTCGTGGAAGGTACATAGGTCATCACTGACCGATAGTGTGGCCAATTCTGAGATCCTTCTGGCCGACGTGATAGCCACTAGGAAGGCCACCTTCAAGGTAAGAAATTGAAGGGAACAAGTGCTAAGCGGTTCAAATGGATGAGAAGTTAAGGCCTGCAGCACCTTGGATAAATCCCAAGACGGAAAACAATATACGATAGGTGGCCTAGCGTTGACCGCGCACTTGAGAAAGGCACTGACTGCTGGGTGTTGTGACAAGGGAACTAGGTTGTCACAGGTGAGAACCATCGATAATGCCGCTACCTGCCTGCGTATGGTACTGGGTGACAAACCCTTATTTAGCCCTTCCAGTAAATACTCCAATATGTCCAGTATGGTTACAGAGAGCGGCGAGAGCCGCTGCCTGTTGCACCATGAGCAGAAGTTTCTCCATGTGGCATCATAAATCCTATTAGTCGAGAGGCGCCTTGAGGCTTGGATCATCGAGATCACCCTGGAGGAATAGGATTGCCTAGTCAGATTCTCCCACTCAAGTGCCATGTGGCTAATTGGAGTCACTGTGGATCCGGATGTTGGAGATTCCCTTGTCTGAGAGCCACTCGGTCCGGGGGAATCCTCCACGGTGGCGAGAGCGACAGTTCCACAAGGTCAGCAAACCATGGATGCCTTGGCCAGTATGGAGCAATTAAGATTATCTCCGCCTGCTCTTGGATTAGCTTGCATATGGTCGCTTGCAGCAACAGGAGGGGAGGGAAGGCATAAAGCACGTCCTCCGGCCACCTGCACCGGAGGGCGTCCGTTCCCTCTGCCCCCTTGCTGGGAACCTGGTGAAGAACCTGGGGAGCTGTGCGTTTCCCGGGAGGCGAAGAGATCTAGACATGGATGGTCGAACCTGTATGATATTTCCCTGAACAGTTTCGGGTCCAGTCTCCACTCTGAATGGTCCACTGTGGCCCTGCTCAGGGAGTCTGCCTGTCGATTTGCCTCCCCCGATATGTGATCCGCTCTGATGGAGCTCAGAGTAGACTCTGCCCAAAGCCCTATGGTCGGGGCTTTCTGCATTGAGTGACCAGGAGCGGGTCCCTCCCTGCTTGTTGACATGAGTCTTGGCTGCAATGTTGTCTGTCAGGATAAAGACGTGTTTCCCTGACACAAGGGAGGAGAACCTTTGGAGAGCTAGGTGAATGGCCCTGAGCTCGAGCCAATTTATGTTGTGAGCCAGGTCTGACCTGGACCACTTACCCTAGGCCAGGTGGGTCTGAAGATGGGCCCCCCAACCGAACGACTGGTGTCTGTGGTCAAGGTGATCCTGGGGGGGGGGGGCTCCTTGAAAATGGTCCCCTTGGTCATGGCGGGCAAAGGAATGATAACAGTGTGTGATGAGGAGCCCTGACTTTCTTGTTGGAAGCACTGTTATTCCGTCTCTGGAAGGGAAGAAGGAACCACTGAAGGTTCCTGGAGTGAAGCCTGGCCCACAGAACGATGCCCATGCAAGAGACCATCTTTCCCAGGAGTTGGGATAATTGTACCAGGGGTACCACCTTCTCTCTCCGAACTTGTTGGACCAGTTTTCGGATGCTGATCCGACGCTCCTGAGAGAGATAGACCTTGTATAGACCGGAATCTATCAATGCTTCCAGGTGGAGCAGACATTTTGTAGGTGTCGTGTGACTCTTTTTGAAGTTCACGGAGAACCCGTGATCCTAAAGTGTCCGAATCGTGACTTCCAGATCTGACTGAGCTGACTGAAAGGATCTGGACTGCACTAGTATGTCGTCCAGATAACACTATACGCGCACTGGCATCATCCTTAGATGGGTCGCCAGTACGGCCAAGATTTTTGTGAAGACTCTCGGGTCTGAAGAGAGTCCAAAGGGGAGGGCCCTGTACTGGTAGTGCCGGTGTGTGTAACAGAACTGCAGGAACCTGCGGTGCTCTGGAAGAATCGGGATGTGAAGGTATGCCTCTGTCAGGTTGATGGAGGAAAGGAAGTCCCCCTTCCTGATGCTGGCCAAGATGGACTTTAGGGTCTGCATCTTGAACCTTCTGTAGGTTAAGAAATAATTTAGACCCTTTAAGTCCAGTATCGCCCTCCATCCTTCTGAGGTCTTGGGAACTATGAATAGGATGGAGTAGAACCCCTCTCCTATCTGGTCCTGTGGTACCAGATCTATGGCCCTGATGTCTAGTAAGTGGGCGATGGCTGTGGTAACTAATTGTGCTTTTGTCGTGTTTCTTGAAACCGGGTACTGTATGAAACGATCTGGAGGAGAAGACTGAAACTCTAGAGAGAGACCTTGTCTTATGGTTTCTCTGACCCAAGAGTCGGTGGTTGTGCCCCCCCAGACATCGTAAAACAGTGCCAGGCGACCCCCTATGGGATAGTCCTCCTTGGTGTCACTTGGATTGCCTTTTATGGATGACTGCCCGATCCCCTGATGGGACGTTTGGCTTGGAACTGACCCCTGGCTCCACTATTCTGGCGATCCTGTTGACGATCCTGCCTGGGGGGGATAGGATCGTGAGCCTCTGGGCCAATCCCAGGACTGCCCTGCCCGAAAGGGCTGCCTCTACTCCCAGGGTCCACTGGGACGGAATGGCTGTCTGCGGTATTCCTGCTGGGGTCGCCTATCCAATTTTTTAGAGGGGTGCGCCAGGACCTTACGCTTGTCCTTGCCCTCAATGACATGTGGTTCCAGGACTGCACCAAATAAGTGTGTTCCACTATACTTGGAGGTTGACAGGCGCCACTTTGACTTTAAGTCAGTTCGCCACTGTTTCAACCACAGCATCCTACAAGAGGCAACTGTGGCAGCAATAGATCAGGCAGAGCACCTGGCCGAATGAAGAGATGCGTCAGCGATGTACTCTGAGGCTGCCACTAGCTTCCCCAGTGTCTGGTGTGCCCTAACCTGGTCTGGCGGGATGAGCGCCTGAAGATCCTGGAGCCACATTATTGATGGTCTTACAAAGAAAGAGGATGAGGTTGCCGCCTTAATTGCCCATGGTGAAGACTGGTGAGCTCTACGAAGGGAGAACTCGAACTTTTTGTCCTCTGCTTTCAGGAACTCAGCTATGTCCCCTGGAATAGCAGTGGTAGAGAAAAGAGAGGTTAAAGGAGCATCCACGGCCGGCACCTCTAAGAGATAGGCAAAGGAAGAAGAGACATTATAGAGTTTCTTTTTCATACTGCTTGGTGAAGATGTGGTGGCCAGGGATGACCACTGCTTCTCTACCGTAGTCCGAAAAACTAGCGGACAGGGAATTTATTTATCTTCTACGACCTTCTCCGCAAATAAGGGGTTGGACTCCTGGCTAGTGGAGGTGGATGGTTTGTCCTCCTGGGCCGAAGTCAGGTTGACTGTGGTGCAGGCCTTTAAGAGAAGAGATCTGAAAAGAGAAGGGTCAAAAAGGCCCGAAGTAACCACCTGCTCAGGTGCTGCCTCTTCATCTTCTGACATGGGCGTGTCGGCTATTTCCACGTCTATTGATCCCTCCTCGCCTAGTTGGGAGGAGGTCTTGGAGACTCCGGAACCGGGTCTTGTGTCATGTTCCACCTGGGAAGGAGGAATAGATGGGGGAGGTGGAGGGTGTGAAGGCCCCTGACTACTCCTAGAGGAGGACATAAATTGCTTAAAGGTATGATGCATGAATTCCTGGAATTAGGTTTGGGACATCTCTCCTTGCTCCCTAGAACTGGCCCCAACCTCCGTTGGGGCACGTCTGCTCTCAGTTCCCTGGTGTGAAGAGGAAGAAGAGGAGCAAAGAGGACCAACCTGCTCAGTTTCCCCCTGAGGAGACCATGCCTGCGGGCCATCCTGTGAAGAGGCAAAGGGTGGCTCAAACGTGGGAGTGTCCAATGAGACGGGGGAAACCACTTCAGTCTCACTGGACCTGAGCCTTTGTGCCTTGGAGAATTCTTTCTCCAGCGTCAGATGTCTCCTTGTGACCTCTCGCTCGGCTGCTTTAGAAGTCTTCTTGATGGATAAATGTTTTGTTTTGGATTTTTTCTTCCCCCCCCCCTTCCAATTCATCTGATCTGCGTTTTGTTTGCGCAGGAGAGACACCAGAACCTTGAGTTGCCTGGGGCGAGGAACTGTCTGCCATTGCAGTCTAGATAATCCTGCTCAGGGATATCTAGAAGTGGGGGAAACCCAAGCACGCAGATCAAGTAGTCAGAATGGAAAACCGATCCTCGCTCTGAACAATGGCAATAGTAAGAACAGTCAGACAGCCTTCTAATACTGCCTGTCTAGGCCCTGTGGCTAAAGGCCACTGACTATTTGAAACAGGTGGTCAGAAAGATTACCTCTTCACTCCACTTACACAGATCTTAAAAGAATTTGAGCCTGTTCCTCAATAAGTAGTTAACACAATGATACACTTAAGGTGAGGCAAAGCCTCATGAAATTTAGGATAACACTCTAGAGATCTACCACACTTGCTGTGGGTGTATGAGAATTATTTTACCCCTCTCCCAGTTCAGGCCTGACTCGCAGACCAAGACGCTAAGGCAAAATCAGGGGTTATGTGTGTATGTAGCACAATAGGTCCCAACAATATGGCGTCCACCTTATGGGCTTCTCAAAATGGCAGCCACACTATGACCATGCGGTCAAAATTGTAGCCGCACTCCCTTCTGAGCCTCCCAAGAAGCAAAGAGCCAAGTTTTAGCAAAAGAAAGGCAGAGAAATACAAGACACAAACTACAAATCTAGCAATTAAACGGTTAAACAGGACAATCCCTGATTCCCCCGTTTGCGAAAATCACTTGCAGTTTGTTGCGCAGCCTCCGCTGTGATCCGGTTGTGGCTGCAGGAAAAAAGCCTTGTGGCTTCGACCCTCGCAGTGAAAGGAAAACATCGGCAGCTGCCCCGGAGAGACTGTCTGTCCTCCGCTGACCAACTGATCGGTTGAATTGCGGAAAGCTTCGATCAGTCGGGATGGGAGCCCCACCCAATTGGGGCGTGCAGCCTCCAACCCCCGAGCCCAAAAGAGCTCTAAATGTTTAAAAGTCCTTGCCAAAATCTTTTCAATTTAAGCCAAATCCAATAAGTTAAAGCAATTTAGGAATTTAGAAGTTGAAAATCCAATCAAGTCTGAATAAATCTAGTCTAGCTATGGAGCCTAAATTTTTTGTGCCCTACTGAGATGAGACTAAGACAAAAACTGGGAAGACACACAAAGAGGGAGGCATGGCTAAAGCTCTGTCTTAGTCTCGTCTGAGCAGGAAGGCTGAAATTACCCATCGATGGATTCTACATCCATCCTGCTGGAGAACAGGCGATCATCAAACTGATGCGAAAATGGCCACAATTTGCTCGACTGTCCAAATCAGCCCGCAGAGCTCCAACAAGTCCCAAGTAAGCTGGGAATGAGTTCTAATGCATGTGAGAGCTTTTTTACGGCCTGTGAAAACTCCTCCGAAAAAATGGCCACCAGAGCCGCAGCCGCAAGTTCCAATGGAAATTCCTTATCTCTTCAGCTGGCTGGGGCTAACAGCCGTTAGCCCCAGTCTATCCAGTGATTAGAGAAAATTTGGATGGGGGGGGGAGAAGGAGGAAGGAGCTCCTTCCTTAACAAAAACTAGGTGTATAGCCCATCAGAGGGAAATAGGAACTAACTCTAAATTCCTGAATGGGAAAGAAGTGGAGAATTGGTAATGGTAATCAAATTTCAAATGGGAATAAAATCAAAATTAGCTCACTACAACTCTACACAGCTACTGGGGAAAAGAAAATCCACCAATGGAGACTGTACCTGCCTAAGAGCCAAATCTGCATGTCTGTCCTGGGCAAGATCAAGTCAAGACTGGGATCTCTATGGTCCAGGACGGGCGTGGCAACTTTGGCTGACTTGATCTGATTGGGCAGGAATACAGTCTAAACCCATTGGTGGATTCTCCATCTCCAGTGCTGGAGAATTAGGTAGCTTAACTATACCCCATGTAAAATAATACTTAATTTTATCTTTGCACTCAACTTTCTTGATGATCCAAATTCTATATTTTAAGATGTGAAAGACAAGTCTCGTCTTTTGCATTTCCTTGATAATTTGTACACTTGTCTGTTCTCTAAATTAAAAATACATTTTTTTAAATTTCCCCCAACTTTAATTTGTCTCCTTTAATAGCTTTTTTCCTCTATATTTTCAAGCACATAACAGCCTTTTTATGATACAGCTGTCTTAAATAGTTTTTAAGTGAAATCACATTTATAAAACTATTATTTGCTGGCAATATTGAATTTCTTCCTTAATGTCTAATTTGGAAATTACTATTTTCAAAGAATCTATTGGATTAACATTTTCATTATGCATCCACAACAATCCCAAACTCTCTTCTCTGACCATTACCATCTACTGGAATACATGGTCCAATGATCTGACATATTACAAGGAATCTTCACAATTCCTTTATTTTTTATAAAATCAAAGATAAAGCAAAAACAATTCTATCTGAAGAAAAGGTTTGTTTTTTTTTAAAAAAAAACAACTGTCATTTTGAATTCTGAATAACAGAGAAATATCACTTATATAAACTCTATTATTTTGATTGTATTTATTTATACAAACAATATATAGGAACATCAGACAAATTTTATCTGGGGTGAGTCATAACAGCAATAGGCATAAACCAATGCCACCATCAATTTTAAAAGTAACTCTTTTAATCATATCTTTGTTCCCCACTCCACAACAACTACTTACCCGGCCATACAGTGTATGTAACAGAGAGTGACCTGTCCTATCAGCCACACAACAGCAACGGTGAGCCTGTCCTCCTTTCCCAAATTTAAGGCTCTGACCTCCAAAAGCACGTTGATAGATCTTTCCATCATCTGTCCTGCTAAATGGCATACCATAATTCTCTAGCTGAGGAGTCCAAAATGAGATGAGCAATTTAATTATGTATATAAAGACAAGGAGAATTAGAAAAGTAAGATATAATGCAATCTGAAAATATCTCAGCCTCAAAAAAGAAATAAAATAAAATAAAAAGAGCTAACATAAGCTAAGCAACATTTTAAACTATTTAGTATATTTTGGTGCAAGATTCTGCACTATTATCTAAGTAGAAGTTCTAACAGAAGTTACTGAAAATCAGCTAGTAATATCACCACAGTTCCTAGATTATTCAGGAGCTATAACAATACTGTAATGCTGTAATATGTAAATAAACATGTATATTTATTTTTAATAGCTAAAAACTGAAAAGATTTTGATATTTTCACTCAGTCTTATTTTAAGCAAAAGTACTGAAATGTTATGAGATTTAGTGATAAGTTCTTGGCCATTTTTAAATGCAGTAATTTAATTTAACTTATTTAAGTTTAGCAGTTTGTGGACATCAATTAGGGGCCTAAATATGTCCTGAGGCCTTTTGTATTAGCCCACATAATTTTTAACAAGTGTGATAATTCAATTTTCAAAAATTGAGGACTACACATTAGAAAAATATTATTTGAATACTGAAGCTTCTGCCATACATAAGAACTATAGTTTGCCTGCATCAATTACTATTTTGGGAGAGAACAATATAACATATATCTAAAAATGTCAAGTCCAGCAAAACCTGCAACCACTTTTCTTTTTGATATGTCACCTTTGCTAGAATAGAATAGAATAACAGAGTTGGAAGAGACCCCCTGCCCAAGCAGGAGACCCTACACCATTTCTGACAGATGGCAGTTCAGTCTCTTCTTGAAAGCTTTCAATGATAAAGCTCCCATAACTTCTGAAGGCAATGTGTTCCACTGGTTGATTGTTCTCACTGTCAGAAAATTTCTTCTTATTTTTAGAAGAACTGATTCTCTCCATCAGTTTTCATCCGTTTTTCCTTGTCTGGCCTTCAGATGTTTTGTAAAATAGGTTAATCTCCTCCTCTCTGTGACAGCACCTCAAATATTGGAACACTGCTGTCATGTCTCCCCTGGTCCTTCTCTTCACTAGACTAGCCATGCCCAGTTCCTGTAGCCATTCTTCATATGTTTTAGCTTCTAATATCCTAATCATCTTTGTTGCTCTTCTCTGCACTTTTTATAGTCTCAATATCCTTTTTATAGTTGCAGTATTCTAGGTGTGGTCTTACTAAGGCTTTATAGAATGGTATTAATACCTCATGTTATCTTTAAGATTGCACTGGCTGTTTGGGCTGCCGCCGCACACTCTTGACTCATATTTAATTGATTGTCCATTAAGATTCCAAGATCCTTCTCACAATTACTCCTATTAAGCTTACTTTCACAATCTATATGTATACTTTTGGTTTTTCTTGCCTAGGTGTAATACTTTACTTTTCTCTACACTGAATTTCATTTTGTTAGATAGGGCCCAGTGTTCAAGTCTGTCAAGTTCCATCTGGGGTATTGGCTATTCCTGCCAGCTTAGTATCATTAAAAGAGGGAGGGGAAAGCTAAGAATAATCTGTATTGATAGGGACCAGGAAGACTGTACCACCAAGAAGAAAGCTGACGCACTTAGAACAAATAATAAAATCAAGTCCAAAAGAAAGCAATGGCAAATCACTTATGTGGCACTGGTAAGAAAACTATGAATATGGCTAAAACACCAAGTTTGAATCACATTTTTTTTTCACAAATAAATTTGGCCTAATGATGCTGCCAGACTAAAATCATAAAAATAGTCTGATCACTAAGGATGACAATTCCCCATTTTCCAATGATATATACAGCTGAATCACAGAATGCAAAAAGCCTCAAAACATTTAAAACACCTAAGGAGCAAATGAAGAATACTAGGTAAACTTAGGTAAATTGGAATGGGTCATGTCTTAAAATAGACAATTAAATAGGGTATCTCAATCTAGAAAAAAAATTGTGATCCAAACCTGAAATTTGTGAATGAATTTATAATGGTTTTAAATAAGAGGTCCCTATCCCTAGGCTGCAGGTCGTGACTTATTCAAATCTGGGTTATGTGAGAAATTGTAGTCAAGCTGTGTGGCATGTGTGTTCACACCAGCCCGCTGCTCTTGCAAGTTGAACTGCACTTGTGCACGCATGCCTGCCATTCGTGCAGTCCGGTTCCCCTCTCCCCAGCCAAGCCGCCAAGCTGCAAAGGTTGGGAACTACTGTTTTAAATGACATAAAATATAAACATTTTGTTTGGGGCTGCCCTTTCAGAAAAGGATATCTTCAATGATATTGGCATTATCAAGAAATTAATGGTCATCAGCAGTTTTTCTGGGTCTTTTCACATATTAGTTATTTTATTAAAAGACAAATAAAGGCAGTCAATACATGTTTATGTCTCCTGTTTTTCACATTCATACTATAATTAAGGAAACCAATTGTCTTAGCTAAAGAAACTGTTTTCCCTAATTATGTTATCAATGTGAATGTTTGTAGACAGTCAAGGAATCTGAGTAACTGTACCTCAATAACTGAAGCAGGGGCTTGCTCTGTCATATAATGAATTGCATCCTGATCTCCTAGCCAGTCAGAGCCTTTCACAGTATCATAGAAATGCCATCGCCAGTTATCAACTTCCATGTTCCCCAAAGCAGCATTGATTCCTCCCTATAAATTAAGTTATTGCAGAGGCAAATTGTTAAAATGTTAATAAATCATAACTTTAATATAGAGATCAACATGAAATAAGGTTTTCATAGATCAAGAAATAAGAACTGCATGGTACATTTAGTTTTTTATGATTATAATAATAACCTAAATTTTAAAAAATCTAAGTAAATGACAAGACCCTGGCATCTAAAATAAAAAATGATTGATTGAATTCAATTCCGTTCTGTAAAGATCAGAAAATGGTCTTTAAGGAATTTCTCTTGCTGACTTAGAACTCAAGGCAAGTTTATGTCAAGAACAGCAATCTCTCAGTTAATCATGTTCTCAACCCTTCAGGATAAAAAAAAAATTAATCACTTCGCATGTATATATATGTATGTGTGTGTGTGTGTGTGTGTGTGTGTGTGTGTGTGTGTGTGTGTGTGTGTGTATATATATATATATATATATATATATATATATATATATATATATATATATATATATATTCAACACTGAATTCTGGATCTAGGATTCTGGATTTAGTCTAATTGTATTTAACCCCAACTGAACTTTTTAAACACTCTTCAAAGCTAACCTTATGTAAAAGCACATCTGGGAATCCAGATGGCTAACCTTATGTAAAAGCACATCTGGGAATCCAGATGCAGACAGAAATCAGGGACCATTTCTATATTATGGAGTAGTTATTTAAAGGAGAATGCATCCCATCTAGAAGAGATTCGATGCCACATAACTAGGACAGCATGTGACCTATAGCTAAATACATTTAATTTCTATTTATCCAGTTCATTTATTAAATTTAGAATCAATGAAGGGAATAAATTTGTTTACAGTTAAATGAAATGGAGAGTTAAGTTGGATATTATTAGCATATAACAATTCTTGATTCCAAAGCTCCAGATGATCTCTCATGAAAATTAAATTCAGAACTTTACAGGAATCAACATTCCAATGCAAAACAAATATATAATGCACACTTCGCTGTATGTTATTCATAAAAATCACAATACAAATATAGTCCCAAGCACTACCATTAACTAGACAACCTATGACCCATTTGGCCATCTTTCAAAGACATTTCCTTACCTAAGCAGAGAATCAGAATGACCACAGGTAAGCAGAAAAACAGTGGAAGCAGGAATCATTTCCAACTTCCTACTGGCTTTCCCATTGACTTTGCTTGGAGGAAACTGGCATGGAGCACTGAAAATCATGATAATTTGACCACAGCTAACCTCTATAACGCTGCAGCAGTCTTTTGAACACATTTTTTAAATTAATGGAATTGAGGTAACTTAATTAAAAAAAAGTGCACTATGATGAACTGTTTAGGCAAATTCAATGTTATAAAGTGAAAAACAGTATTTTACTACTATATAGATTCTGCTAAATAATGAATCTCTATATAATATAAATCTAGGTAGCATGTGGCACGCTTCATTTCCCTTCCTTTAGTTTGAAAGGCAGACTGAGAAAAAGAGGTCTCTTACTTGTGCAGCAACAGTATGAGATCTGGTCGGGAATAATTTGGAAACACACGCTGTATTAAACCCAGCCTCAGACAAGCCAAATGCAGCTCTCAAACCTGCACCACCTGCACCCACTACAATTGCATCAAATTCATGGTCCACTACAGGATACTGTGTTGAAATCTGAACAACAAAAGGCAAAAACATCTTCAGATGAAATATTTGCAATACCCCAATATAATTTAAATTATTATTTCAATTTAACTTGGAGAGCAGCACAATCAAGAAGCACTATGTTGGGAAAAAATTCAAATATCTCTCATTGGTTTTTTATTTGTGATCCTCTATAATTTAAACAATTAGAAGCATTATTAAACACAAGTCCTTAATCCTTTGTTGCCATTCTTTCCCATGTTAACAAAAAGTTCTTTCATTCCTGTAAGCCAGGCATGTCAAACTCATAACGTCACATGACGTATTGGGACATTTTCCCCATTGCCGGCAATGGGGTGGGCAGGGTTTTTGGTGTGACGCATCCGGCCCATGGACTGGCAGTTTGACATGCCTGCTGTAAACCATATCTTTAGTATTTAATTTGAACAGGTGAGCAGATAAATAAATAAACTGTAATTTGACTGATTCCTACAAACAAGATTGAATGCCAGAATCCTCAATAAGGAAAACTGAAGATGGGATCATTTGAATCCAACTTCAAACTTACAGATGCATATCCGTGTAGTTGCTTATGCATATGAAGCCATGGCTTACTTAATCAAGATTTATTGAATAACCCACAACTGTTCAACTGTTAAACCACAAATCATGATTTGGTGACCAAACAATTCATTCAGAAACAAATTACATTGCAAATTAGAGCAATGTGTGGACTGAATATCTTATTTTTTTCAGCATATCTGGACTGGATGAAGAAGCCATGTAAGTGATTCAAAAATAACTTACTGGATCAGATATTTTGGCAGACACATTCGTCTTTCCATATGCCGTGAAGTGAAAATTACGAAAAAACAGATCATAAGCTGCTGGCCTTTGCTGAAAGGTAAGAGTAATAGTTAAAATCTTCTAATGTTGTAAGGCACCAATTTGTTGCTTACAACAATACCTAGTACCACAACTGATCCCAAAAAATTAAGTTGCTAAGCAAGTCAGCTGTTAAATGAGTTGCACCCCATTTTATAACCTTTTTTGCCACAGTTGTTAAGTGAATCACTGCTGTTATTAAGTGAATCATGTGATCATTGAGCAAATCTGGCTTTCCAATTGATTTTGTTTGTCAGAAGCCAGCTAGGAAGGTTGTACATGGCAATCAAATGACCCTGGGACAGTACAACAAGTTGTATTTCATGATATTTTTCTAACATATCTCATATAACCAAATGATATGCAGAAATTTAATATCTGTAGTTACATTTTCCCAGCAACTGTCAAAACATTTTTAAAAAGGAAATAATAAGAAATGTTAAGAAGAATTATGAATTTATTTCAAACATTTTTCAACAAAAGCAGAGAAAATACCATCAAGACTTTTAGCCCAATATTGGGCTGAATTTTATACTAAAAAATACAAAATCTGGAAAAAATGCATTATAGTGCATCCTACTATGTTAATTCTAAACTTATGTTTATTATCCCTTTTAGTCAGATGTAGTTAATATAAATATCAATTGATATCTACTTTTAGTAGTCTACTACTTTTATACAGGGGTGTTTGGGGTATTCAGGGAAGGGTAGTACCTCTGGTATAGGGCATGTCATGCCTTTTTTAGGGCAGCGTATACACCTTTGGTCAGCTCAGCTCCCACCTGTGGCTCCTAGTAGCTGTAACATGCACAGCAGCCACACCCTGGGCAACAGCTTCAACAGCAACAGCTTCAACAGGCTGGCCAAACCAGGTTGAGAGTAGCCATTGTGTCTTCGACACTTGGTGAGCAAGGGATTTGTCTATCCCAAGCCTATGAAGACAGACTCTTGGCAGAGTGAGCGGATGAGATCTATTAAAATAGAACCAACGGTCATGAAGGCAGTTTCTGCAAGCGACGTGGTATGCTGAGAGCACGGCAAGACACGAAAGATGCCCTGGTCAACCATTGCGCCCAGCCCATGTCCAATTGTCTCGACTTTTGTCCTGCCATTGGAATAAGATGGAATCTGGGAAGAGAGAGTGAGACTGACTATGCGCACCTCTCCCTCGCTTAAATCCAATCCATGTGCAAGTCTTGACATCTTGACTTTCCCTAACTCCAATAAATCTCAAAGTTCTATGGCGATAGGTGAGTGAAGAAGAAGCAGGTGTGGAATCACTGGGAGCTGTGGACGCGGACCTGCACACAGGCGGCTCAGGTCTAATGGTCACTTTTTGCTGATGAAGCAACAGCTGGATTCGGCGTCTATCTGAGCAACTGAGCAGCCCTCTTTAGGATCAAACTGCTCACCTCCGTAGCATGAGGAAGGGGCTAGAAGATTGTTGCTTCTTTCAAACCCTATCCAGCCTACCGCGGTTGGAGGGGATCCCATCTCATGCAGTTGAAATACAAAATTTAAGACAAAACACAAGGTGTTACCACTTATTATTGGTACGTGGAATGTATGTACGCTTCAAGAAAATCCATTAGCAGATTGCCCAGAGAGAAGAACAGCTCTGGTAGCCAGAGAGCTTGCAAGATTTAACACTGACATTGCGGTCTTGATGCCCTACTTTCATCCGTGAAGCGCACCGATAGGCTGATTTTACTTGGCGATTTCAACGCGAGAGTGGGGTCCAATCACTCTATCTGGGATGGCGTTATTGGTAAAAATGGAATTGGCACGTGTAATAGCAATGGCCTGTTGCTATTGAAGACGTACTGCTCATGATCTGGTCATTACTAATACCATCTTTCGCCTACCTACTTGTAATGCATCCATGCTCCAGGCACTGGCATCTCATTGACTATGTCATTGTGCAGAGGAAAGACGTGCAAGATGTAAGAGAAACTAAGGCTATGCTAAGTGCTGACTGCTGGACTCACCATAGACTCATCATTTCCAAGTTAAATATTCACATCAAGCCAAAGGATTGTCCACAGGGAAACAGAGTTGTGATGAAAAAGATCAATGTCAGTACACTGGAAAACCCCAACTTAGTAGCTTCATTAGTAAAAGATCTTGACAATCAATTCCTGGAGCTGCAAATACAGGAAAATGCTGAGAAGGACTGGGAATGTTTCTGGGACATCTTGCACTCTTCTGCACTTAAGGTTCTTGGACCCTCATATAGGAAGCAGCAGGACTGGTTTGATGAAAACGATGAAGAGATTAAGGCCTTACTTGCCAAAAAACACCATCTCTACCGCGCTCATCAGAACGACCCATCGTCAACTGAAAAGAAAAATGCTTTTATAAACACTCACAGGATTGTACAGAGCAAGCTCTGCAAGATGCAGGACTCCTGGCTGAGTGCCAAAGCAGATGAAATCCAGAAGTTTGCTGATAGAAGCGATGCCAAACGATTCTATGAAGCCCTTAGATCCCTGTATGGACTCAGCCCTTAGGAAGCTCTCCTTTACTGGATTGGAGTGGTGCAACTCTTATCACTGAGAAGACCCTGATTTTACAGTGTTGGGCCGAGCATTTCCACTCTGTGCTGAACCGCCCATCCACCATCAATAATGAGGCGATCGACAGGATACCCCAGGTAGATATGAACTATAGCCTGGATGCCCTACCATCAGAGGCTGAAACCTCACAGGCTATCAGTCAATGTTCCAGTGGTAAGGTGCCAGGATCTGACACAATCCCAGCGGAAGTCTATAAGGCTGGAGGTGCTGTGCTTATTGAAAAACTTACCCAGTTGTTTCGATCTTTCTGGAAACAAGGTTCCATTCCTCAGGAACTGAAAGACATGTCCATCGTGCACCTCTACAAGAGGAAAGGAAATCGACAAATCTGCGATAATTATAGAGGAATATCACTTCTCTCTGTTGCAGACAAGATCTTTGCACGAGTGTTGCTAAATCGCCTGATTGACCATCTGGAACGGGGGTATACTATCTGAGACACAGTGTGGTTTCCGCAAGGAGCGTGGCACAGTGGACATGATATTTGCAGCTAGACAGCTCCAGGAGAAATGTCAGGAGCAGAACCGTGAACTATACACCATGTTTGTGGATCTCACCAAGGCTTTTGACAGTTAGTTGTGAAGGATTATGGCGCATTATGTCGAAGTTTGGGTACCCTGACAGGTTTATTCTGATGGTACGACAGTTCCATGATGGCATGGCAGCTCGTGTTCTGAGTAACGGTGGAGCCTCAGAGGCCTTCCCTGTTACTAATGGCGTTAAGCAAGGCTGTGTGCTGGCACCAACCCTGTTCAGCATGATGTTTTCAGCCATGCTGTCAGATGCCTTTCAGAACAGCTCAGTGGGAGTTAATCTGAGGTATAGAACCGATGGGAAACTGTTCAACCTGCGAAGACTTCAGGCTGTCACCAAGGTAAAGGAGACTGCGCTACAAGATCTCCTCTTTGCTGATGACTGTGCCCTTAATGCAGGATCGGAGCAGGAAATGCAAGCCAGCATGGACAAATTCGCAGCCACGTGTGACAACTTTGGTCTCTTCATCAACATGAAGAAAACTGAAGTAATGTACCAGCCAGTTCCAAAAGCCCAATATCAAGAGCCTACCATCACAGTAAAGGGACAAAAGCTGCAAGCAATGGACCAATTTACGTATCTTGGTAGTACCCTCTCCCGTGCAGTGACAATTGACATTGAGGTCAACTGTAGAATTGCCAAGGCAAGTTCTGCATTTGGCAGATTGCGGACTAACGTGTGGGACCGCCATGGAATAAGTCTTGCTACTAAGCTTAAAGTTTACCAGGCAGCAGTGCTAATTACCCTGTTGTATGCTAGTGAGACCTGGACAGTGTATAGGAGGAATGTTAGGCAACTGAACTACTTCCACATGACTTGCCTTTGTAGAATTCTGAGGATTCGGTGGCAGGAAAAGATACCAGACACAGATGTCCTCTCCAGAGAAGGCCTATCATCAGTTTACACTGTAGATGAAAGCCCAGATGCGCTGGGCAGGCCATGATGTAAGGATGCCAGATCATCGCATCCCTAAACAGTTCTTCTATGGTGAGCTGTCTCAAGGAAAGCGATCGCACGGGGGACAAAAGAAGCGATACAAAGACACATTGAAAGCCTCTCTTAAGTCCCTGGATATTAATACCATCTCTTGGGAACTTCTGGTGCATGATCGACCGACATGGCGCACCTTGGTGTACCAGGGTTGCCAGACATATGAACACAGAAGGACAATCTTGGCACAAGAGAAGCGAGCACTCCGCAAAGCCAGAGCTGTAAATGCTGAAGTAACAGTGTCTACTTTTCTTTGTTCAGTATGTGGCAGAACATTCCGTGCCAACATCGGTCTTATTAGCCACCTATGGACACATCGTTGATGGCCCATAAGCCACAAGATGTCAAGGTCTTCATCGAAATCGATGGACGAACAATCAACCAACCAACTTTTATACTACATTAAACAATAAGAATAGCTACAAGTATTTCTTCTTAAAGCAAAATATAGGAAAGATAGAACATGTTTCATATACTTCATATACGCTTCCTTTTTTAAAAAAAAAATTATTTTTGAACCAACAAAACAAAACAAAACAAAACATAACACACATACACACACAGTATAAACTCCTCCCCCTTTTTTAACAGCGATTACATAATGGTAATCTTCTATTATTTACATTTCCCCCCTTATTCTTCTTTAGAATATTTGTCCTTATTGCCCCGTTGTTTCTTATTTACATTTTTCTTCCTTCACACTCTACTTCTTACTAAGAATAATTCATATTATTATTATTATACATTATTATACACATATTTTCACTTTTGACCTTTCCATATTTATTCTCCTCTATTATTTCTAGTCTCCAACCAGTCATACTACTTGTTCCATGTTATATAGTACTCTGTGTCTTCCTTTTCTTTTATCTCTTTTGTTAATTTGTCCATCTCAGCACAGTCCAGGATTTTTCTTATCACTTCTTCCTCTGACGGTATATTCTCATTTTTCCAGCATTGTGCATATGCTATTCTTGCTGCCGTTATTATATGTAAAATTAAGTACCATATTTCTTTACTATATTTTCTGTTTAAAATACCCAGCAAAAAGATCTCTAGTTTCCAGTCTACGGGTTGGTCTGTTATTTCTTCGATCCATCTTCTTATTGTAGTCCAGTATTTTTTTGCAACTAGCCATGTCCACCATAAATGATAATATGTTCCATGTACTTTTTTGTTCTGGAACATCTTGGCAAGCTTTGCTGGTGGAAGATGCCATCTATAAAACATCTTCAACTGGTTTTCCTTGAATGCCGCCGACACAGTCAATTTTATGTTTATTTCCCATATTTTTTCCCATTTCTCCAATTCTATATTATATCCAAAATTTTTTGCCCATCTAATCATTGTGTCTTTGACAACCTCGTCTTCCATTTTGTATCTCAATAGGTATTTGTATAAATTGCTAATTAATTTTATTTCTGTCCCATGTACAATTTTATCCAATTCTTGCGACTCTTTTTGGATTTCATATAATTTTTTGTCCTCTTTATATTTAGATTGAATTTGTGTAAATGTCCACCAGTCAATTTCTCTGCCAATATCTTGTTCCAATTCTTGTTTTGTTTTCAGATTTCCCTGTTCGTTTACTAATTCCTTGTATCTAATTATCTCATTTATATCCAGTAGGTTTGGGTATTTCAGAGCTTCTGTTGGGGATAACCACATTGGAATTCTTATATAATGTTTTTGTTTTATTTTCCCCCCAGTCTGTAGCAATGCATTCCTAACTATGTGTCTGTGAAAGTATCTGTGTATTTTATGTTTTTTGTCCCATAGGAATGCATGCCACCCTGCTTGCAAGTCATATCCTTCTATTGTTAAAACTCTAGTATTTTTCAAATCCATCCAATCTTTTAGCCAAGTTAAGCTCAATGCTTGGTAGTATATTCCCCACTCTGGTAACACCAATCCCCCTTTATCTTTCATATCTTGCAAGAGTTTTAATTTAATCCTGGGTTTTTTTCCTTTGCCATATAAATTTAGTGACCCATTTATTTAATTCTTGAAATAATGTTTTCCCTAATTTTATTGGAATAACCTGGAACAAAAATAATATTTTTGGCAATACATTCATTTTGATCATAGCGGTCCTCTCTAAAAATGAAATTTGCAAATTTTCCCAATTTTCTAAATCTTTTTTTATCTGGTGTAATATTTTATCATAATTGTCCTCCTTAATCGAGGAACATTTCGCTGTAAGCCAGATCCCTAAATATTTTATTTTCTTGATTATACTTATCTTTGTTTTATCTTCCAGTTCACTTTCCTGTGCCTTTGTAAGATTTTTTGTTATTATTTGGATTTATTCTTATTAATCTTAAATCCAGCTATTTCACCAAATTCTTCTATTTTTTGAATCAATTTAAAGCCGGTTTCTAATGGATCTTCCAAAATAAATATCAAATCATCAGCGAAGGCCTGGGCTTCTTCTGATCAGAGTGCAAGCAGAAATAGTTACCAGTTAATTGTAATAAATCCATCCAGTCTCCCCCCCCCCATTGTAGAGGAAAGGAATTCCTTTATCTCCCTCCCTTCCAGCTAAGACTGTAATGTTGAATAAATATGCAGACTTAAATTTTGGAACAAATGAAATCCACTTTGCTGGCTCTTTCACTATGAGATTATCTCTTTGATCTGGAACTGGATCAAAGTCCTTTTCTATATCTTTATCCAAAGACAAATCTTCAGATTCTAACATTCTTTGAACAAATATTACAATTTGATCAAGTTTTTGTAAGCGAAATCCAGCTAGAAGCTACATGTTTCCCCGCCCTACTTTCTTAGATTTTAGATACTGTTCAGCCATTTTAATCTGTGAAACTTAATCTGGAAACAAAGAACAATATTTGTTTTCTGAGGTTTTCGCGGGTATTTGTATATAGGTCTTTGGTTGTTCGGGTTTTCTCCCGCGTAAAATTGGAAGTGTCTTGGCGACGTTTCGACGAAGTCACATTCGTCATCTTCAGGCTGGTGTTTTCAGCTTCTTGCTTTGAGTAGCAATGTGTGGTCTTAGCTGTTTCTTTCTTTTAACTGCCAGTGGGGATATGAACTGATTGGGTGGGAGCTTGGCTGTGTTCTGATTGGGTGGAGGTGTGTTCTGAATGGTTAGGGGCTTGGCTGTGCTAACCCAGCCAATCAGAGCACAGCCAAGCCCCTAACCATTCAGAACACACCTCCACCCAATCAGAACACAGCCAAGCTCCCACCCAATCAGTTCATACCCCACTGGCAGTTAAAAGAAAGAAACAGCTAAGACCACACATTGCTGCTCAAAGCAAGAAGCTGAAAACACCAGCCTGAAGATGACGAATGTGACTTCGTCAAAACGTCACCAAGACACTTCCAATTTTACGCGGGAGAAAACCCGAACAACCAAAGACCTATAAAGAACAATATATATATATATATATATATATATATATATATATATATATATATATATATATCAATCCAAGATTATAAGAAAAATTCAGTAGAAATAAACTCCAAGTATTTTGCAAATTCAAAAAATACAGAATCTAAATCAGCAGTTCTCAACCTGTGGGTTGTGACCCTTTTGGGGGTCGCACGAGTCTTTCACAGGGGTCGCCTAAGACCATCAGAAAACACATATTTCTGATGGTCTTAGGCAGGGCTTGTCAACCGCCTTCTCTCTCTCCCCCTCCCCTCACTTGTTTGTGGAAAATATGCTGCTTGGCGGCAGTCTGCACGAACTCTACCAAATGTAGAGGGGCGCATGAAGAGCACAGGCACAGAGCAAGGCCCCAGAGACTCACTGTGCAGCAACCGGACTGACTTCTTGTGCACGCAGGTCAGCGAAGGGGAGGCTGCCGCAGCATCCAACTCCTGCGCCTGTCAGCTGGCGACCCCCGAACTTGCGCTTGTCAGCCGGGAGGTCTGGCGATGGCCGCAGGTCTCCTTTGCCACCCCACCCGTCCTCCACTCCTTCTCCACCCGTTCATGTCAAGCCCGCCGGGGCTGGACAGGGAGAGAGGGAGGGAAGGAGGAAGAGACTCCTCCTCTCCTAAGCTTCAAAGCACGATTGGCTTCCCAAGGGCGCCACAATCC
This sequence comes from Crotalus tigris, assembly GCF_016545835.1. Classification (NCBI taxonomy): domain Eukaryota; kingdom Metazoa; phylum Chordata; class Lepidosauria; order Squamata; family Viperidae; genus Crotalus; species Crotalus tigris. The sequence goes on from NW_024096518.1 coordinate 1,463,797, forward strand.
TCACGAAAGCGGGGGCAGAGAAGCAAAGGGGGCGAGAAAGCTCACGGCGGGCTCGAAGGAGCACCTGTCAGCATTGATGATGAGAAATTCCCCACAAACCCAGGGAAGGGGTGGAGAAAAGGAGCCCCCTTTGGGAGGAAACCACCACCTTCTTCTCCTTGGCTTTGCACTCTTCTGTTCCTCGGCAGCCGGGCTGCCAAGCCTCTGCTGGCTGGAACTTCCTTTCCTTCCCTCCCTCTTGGTCTCTTCCTCCTTCCCTCCCTCTCCCATTGTCCCTTCCTTCCTTCCCTTCCCTTCGCCTCCCTCTTTGTCCCTCCTCCCCTCTCTCTTTCCTCTTGTCCCTTCCATCCTTCCCTCTTATCCAGGATCAGAGCGAACCTCTACAGCTGATCTGCGCTTTTGCAGAGCAGCCAAGAAGCAGGTCAGCTGTAGCAGCTCTCCTTGGCTCCTGCCCAGCAAACTTGCTCGAGCTTTGCTAGAAAAGATGCCGCTTGCTAATTTAGCAGAAGCACGAATCAGCTGTAGCCCGGCGCTGATCCTGGGGCTTCTGCTAACTTAGCAAGCGGCTTGTTTTCTGACGAAGCTGAGCAAGCGAGCTGGGCAGAGCTCTCCTCTGCTTCTGGCAGCCTGTCCCCCTCCCCTTGTCCCTTCCTGGGCATGGAGGGGGAGAGGATGTAAGGGACAAAGAGGGAGGGAAGTAAGGGACAATGAGAGGGAAGGAAGGAACAACGGAAGGGAGGGAAGGAACGAAGGGACTAAGAGGGAGGGGAAGGAAAGAAGGAACAATGGGAAAGAAGAAGGGAAGGAGGAAGAGACTAAGGGAGGTGAAGGAAAGGAAGGAAAGGAAGAGACAATGGGAAAGAGGGAGGGAAGGAGTAAGAGACTAAGGGAGAAGGAAAGAAGGAAGGTACAATGGGAGAGAGGGAGGGAAGGAGGAAGAGACTAAGAAGGAGGTGAAGGAAAGGAAGAAAAGGAAGATACAATGGGAGAGAGGGAGGGAAGGAAGAAGAGACTAAGATGGAGGTGAAGAAAAGGAAGGAAAGTAGGAAGGAAGGGACAATGGGAGAGGGAGGGAAAGAGGAAGAGACTAAGAGGGAGGTGAAGGAAAGGAAGAAAAGAAGGAAGGGACAAAGGGAGAGAAGGGAGGGAAGGAAGGCAGGCACCCACCCCAGTCCCATCCCAGAGACCCACAGATTCCCCCCACAGGCACTCTGCAACCTGAGTGATCAGCTGGCCACGCCCCCTGGCCATTGATCATGTGACTCTGGGACACTGTGAACGTCATAAGTATGAATCAGTTGTCAAGCATCCGAATGTAAATCACATGACCCTGGGGATGCTGCAACAATCGTAAGTTGAAAAATGATCATAATTAACTTTTTCAGTGCTGTTGTAACTTCAAACAGTCACTAAGCGAATTGTTGTAAGTCGAGGAGTACCTATACTTTCACTTTTTTTTCCTTTTTTTGGTCAAGATTTTGATACCCCCCGGCCAGCTGGATGGGGGGGTTGGGGGTCACCACAACATGAGGAACTGTATTAAAGGGTTGCGGCATTAGGAAGGTTGAGAACCACTGCTCTAAATGTTGCCGTGCTTTCCATAAGGAAGAGAAAGGTTATCCAGAACAATATATATCAAAAGGAATAAAAGGGAAAAGGCAATTAGAGTCCAGCAAGGGGCTGAAATAAAGCAGCATTCAACCACTGATCAATTCTTAAAGCAAAAAGGAAAATAAAACAATGGTTAAAAAGTGAAAGTTAAAACTCCGGCATGTTTAGAAAACAAAATTGTTTGATAGGAAGATGGATATTCCCAATGATTTTTCAATCAATTCCAGAGGGAATTGGAATCTTCAAGACCCCCTTCCCCGCTGGGTCCATGATTGTTCAAATGTCATCTTCGGTCAATCTTAAGTGGTCCTATTCAAACCCAGGGAGCAGCACTGACAAAGAACCAGCTTTGGCAGTAAAATCAGCAGATAATCGGTAAGAGGAGAAAAAGAAATCTTACTGAGCAGAAGCCATCTTGAGAGGAGGGAGCTCAGCAAGATACATTCTTATTCATATAACCTCTGGTACATAAAGAGTTATTTCATTTACTTACATTACACACCATATATGGGCCATTTCACAATTTTTACTTCAATTTTTATAAAAAGCAGGAGTTGGATATGTCTAAAATAGGTGAATACCTATTAAAGCAGACATAATAATAATAATGATGATGATGATGATGATGTTGGAAGGGACCTTGGAGGTCATCTAGTCCAACCCCTTGCTCAGGCAGGTAACCCTATACCATTTCAGACAAATGGCTATCCAGTCTCTTCTTAAAAACTTCCAGTGCTGGAGTATTCACCACTTCTGGAGGCAGGTTGTTCCACTGCTTAATTGTTCTATCTGTCAAGAAGTTTCTCCTTAGTTCTAGGTTGCTTCTCTCCTTGATTAGTTTCCATCCATTGCTTCTTGTCCTGCCTTCAGGCACCTTGGAAAATAGCTTGACTCCCTCTTCTTTGTGGCAGTCCCTGAGATATTGGAACACTGCTATCATGTCCCCCCCCTCACCTTTCTCTTCATTAAACTAGACATACCCAATTCTAGCAACCGTTCCTTGTTTTAGCCTCCAACAATCATCTTTGTTGCTCTTCTCTGCACTCTTTCTAGAGTCTCAACATCTTTTTTACATCGTGGTGACCAAAACTGGATGCAGTATTCAAAGTTTGGCCTTACTAAGGCATTGTAAAGTGGTATTAATTCTTCATGTGATCTTGATTCTATCCCTTTGTTAAGGCAGCCTAGCACTCCTTTTTTGGCAGCTGCAGCACACTGCTGGCTCATATTTAAATGATTGTCCACTAGGATTCTGAGATTCCTCTCACAGTCACTACTATTGAGCAAGGTACCCCCTATTGTATACCTGTACATTTGGTTTTTCTTGCCTAAATGTAGAACCTAACTTTTTTCACCATTGAATTTCATTTTGCTAGATAGCGCCCAGTGTTCAAATCTGTCCAGATCCTCCTGTATCCTAAGCCTGTCTTCTGGAGTGTTGGCTATTCCTGCCAGCTTGGTGTTGTCTGCAGATTTGATGAGTTCCCCATCTATCCCCCCCGTCCAAATCATTGATGAAGATGTTGAAGAGCACTGGGCCCAGAACAGAGCCCTGGGGCACCCCACTACACATTTCCCTCCATGTAGATGCGGTTCCACTGAGAACCACATGCTGAATATGGCCGGTACCAGCCAGCTACGAATCCATCTGATGGTGATGCTGTCTAACCCACATTTTTCTATCTTATCAAGTAGTAGGTTCTACTTTGTCAAATGCCTTACTGAAGTCCAAGTAAATTATACCCATAGCATTCCTCTGGTCCACTAATTTTGTCACTTGGTCAAAGAATGCAATAAGATTTGTCTGGCATGATCGTTTTTGACAAACCCATGTTGGCTTTTAGTAATGACTTTTGCTTGCCTGTAGGTGTTCGCTGATTCATTGTTTGATTATCTTTTCCAAGATCTTCCCAGCTATTGAGGTCAGGCTTCTAGGTCTCTAATTTCCTGATCCATTTTTTTTCCTTTTTTGAAGATGGGAACTACATCAGCTCTTTTCCAGTCCTCTGGTAGTTCTCCAGTGCTCCAGGATCTCCGAAAAATATAGTTCAGTGGTTCTGAGATCACATCTGCCAGTTCCTTGAGAACCTTGGAGTGTAATCCATCTGGTCCTGATGATTTGAACTCGTCTAGGCTGGACAGGTGCTCACTTACCATTTTCTTGCCTATCTTAACTTGTGTTTCTATTCTGGTTTTTATGACACTATTATTGATAGGTTGGTCTGTTTTTTCTATTTGTGTAAAGACAGATGCAAAAAACAAGTTAAATAGTTCTGCTTTCTCCCTGTTGCTTGTCATCTTTTTTTTTTACAAATTTTATTTATAATACAATTAAAACCAAACAAACATTGGATTTGACGTGACATTCCAGTATATACATTCTTATCAGATTATTCCACTTTTTACAATCAATTCATCTCTACATAAACATTTAAGTTTTATATACAATACTTGTTCTAAAATAACATATATTTCTATCTTATCTATTCGTCTTTAATCCCTACTGTCCTCTTCAAATTCCTCCAGTGGTAAAATTTATCCCAGATTTCATAATAAACTGATCCACATTTATCTTTTAATATCATTGTGAGCCTGTCCATTTCCGCACATGCTAATATTTTATGTATTAACTCTTCCTCTGTGGGAATTTCCTTGCTCTTCCATTTTTGCGCTAAAGCAAGCCTAGCTGCAGTCAGGATGTGTAGCAGCAGGTAGATTGTTCCTTGTCATATTTTTCTGTCATTATTCCCAACAAGAAGAGTTCAGGTTTTAACTCTAAGTCCAGTGTTAATATATCCCACAACCAGTTTCGTGTCCTGTTCCAATACTCACGGATCTTTGGGCATTCCCACCACATATGGTAGTATGAACCTGATGCTGTTTTACATTTCGAGCATAGGGGTGAAATGTTTGAACCCATTTTGGCTAACCTTATGGGTGGGAAATGCTATCTATAGAACATCTTGTAAAAATTTTCCTTATATGAGGTAGCTAAAGTGAGTTTCCTATTCCTTTCCCACAGTTCTTGCCAAATATGTAGGTCGATACTAAAACCAAAATCCCTATTCCAAATTAACATAGTCTCCTTAACCTGTTCTTCATACATTGTCTGATCTAAAAGAAAATGATATATTTTTTTAATCATTTTATCCTCGGGACCTAATAACATTTTATCTAGTTCTGTTGGTTTTATCTTTATACCCCACTCTTTTTTATCTTGCTTATATCTTGCTTGTAGTTGAAGGTATGCCCACCATTCTAATTCTATCCCTGCATCTTGGAGATTCTTCCTCGATTTTAATTCTCCTCTCTCATCTAGTATGTTTTTATAGGTTATTACTTTCCCCAACTGAATAAACCTTGGGTGTATGTACATTTCTAATGTTGAGATCCAATTAGGGACCTGCCTGTAGTTCTGTCATCGAATTTTGATCCATACATCTATTAGTGCCCATCTGGTGTAGTGCCTCCGGAAGTACTGGTGAACTTTATGCTTCTCATCCCATAACATGGCATGCCATCCCGTCTGCATGTCATGATCTTCCAGTTTTAATAATCTCCGATTTTCCAGTCGAATCCAATCCCGCACCCACAATAGAATTGTAGATTAATAGTATTTTTCCAGATCGGGGAGGCCGAGACCCCCCCGTTCCTTAACATCCTGTAATAATTTTAATTTAATCCTTGTTTTTTTCCCTTGCCAAATGAATTTAAGTATGGTTTGGTTGAAATTTCTAAAGAATTATTTTTCTAATCTAATTGGTATACACTGAAATAGAAATATTTTAGGTAATATGTTCATTTTAATTACGGCAATTCTACCCATGAAAGAAAGCTGGAGATTTGTCCAGGTGTCCAAGTCTGTTTTAATCTGATCCATTAATTTATCATAATTGTCTCTTTTAATTGTTACACTCCTAGCTGTTAGATGTATCCCTAAGTATCTTATTTTCTTTGTGATCTGAATACCTAATTTATCAGCTAGTTCGTTTTTCTGTGATCTAATCATATTCTTCACAAGTATTTTGGTTTTGCTTTTCATCTTCTTGCCACTTTTACCTACTAATGGACCAATCATTTCCTTCACTTTTTTCTTGTTTTTTACATGTTGAAAGAAGCTTTTTTTGTTATTTTTGGCTTTGGTCGCAAGCCTTAGTTCATTGAGCCTTAGCTTTCCTCACTTCATCTTTGCAGGCTCGGGCTATTTGCTGATATTCTGTCTTAGTTATGTGTCCCTCTTTCCACTTTTGAAGTTGTAAGGAACTGCACAATTAATTCTTCTGGATGTGTGCAGGATACTTTTGTCATTAGAATTTTGACGTTGGACTAATTTTTATTTATATCCTGCCTTCATTCTTTTTATAAATAACTCAAGGTGGCAAACTAAAGATATGTGTTCAATTTTTCTTCAGCAAGTAGGTAAAATAGTTTACAAAAACATGAAATCAAAAAAATATGCTTTTAATTTTCATTAATAAAAAGAACAATTAAAATGGCAGTAAAAGAAAAACACATGGAGGTGGCTGACATGTTCCTATTCAAAAATCTTGGGAAAATTCTTCACTGACTTAAGGCTCACTCCCAGCAGCAGCAAAACAGTGCTTCCATCTCAATAACTAGGATATGAAGCCCTGAAAGTCTACTTAAACAAAGTACCTTACAGTAACATTGGACCAAGTCTCTCCTGCAAGAAGCACCTAGAGAATTTCAGCTGCTATTCTCAGATCATCAGCTGTCAACTCCGCACCAGAATACTATGTCCTTGTATGGTTTAATAGCTGCCATACTAATAAGTTAAGACACAAGAGTCAACAACACCTTGAGGATTATAAGCAGATGTCTTAAAACCACTCTGACTTACTGGCTTCCTGTTCTGAGCCATCTAGCACCACCAGCTTTACAAAAGCAAGATGGACTAGTGAAAAAATACAGAAAAATTATGAACTCACTCCACCAGTGCATGCCAACCTTCCTCATTTATCAGCCCGAAGACTCAAATCCAGGAAACTCCCAGTCACCTGCACATCTGCCCAACCACTTTTAATATCAATTCCCAATGGAAAGCCAAATGGGCGCTGAACAATATCTATCTTATCTGTCTGTCTTATCTATCTATCTATCTATCTATCTATCTATCTATCTATCTATCTATCTAGACCTATGACTCCACAAAAAGGTGCCAGGCTTTGAACTACCATGTTAGCAATGGACAATCCTGACTAGGATTTGCACCTCACATGGTATCTGCCGGAACTTTCTGTATGAGTGGAGCATATTCCTTCCCTCAATGAGACTGTGAGGTCCCACATCAAACTGTAGATCACATCATGACCAGCTAAAAGCTGATGGCATATAACAGTTCAGTATCTGATTTTTTAAAATATAAATAATGCTACACTTCAATGGTTAGATGGCCTAGAAATTGATATTTGAGCACAGATCTTTTTGACATTTATATTTTATTGAGCTGAAATGTTAATTTATATTGCTAATCCATGCCATATGCTAAATAAATAATAAATGACAAAGCAAACCAGCCAAAACAAAATAAATTCTAAATACTAGTTGCCAATATTAAAGAGTCACCCATCTTCCTCTTCATTCAGAATCTAGAACAGAAAAATAAGCTTGCCTACTTCCTCAGTTTTCAAATTATTTCCCAATATTGAATTTCTCCAAAGAAATGAAACATGGTTTCTATAGCACTAGAAGTACTTACGACTGTTAAAAAAGATTATATCTGAATCCAAGTATTTAATGAGAGCTGTATCAGCTCACAGGTGCGATTTTCTTTAAAGCATGAACAAATATAGATTTCTTGAATAAATCCCACTTGTCTCTAAAACATTTTAATATTATGCAAGTATGATTGCTAAATGGAGTTTCCCCTCTGCTAACATGTTGTTCTAGCCAAAATATTCTTGCTATATCTAATTTTATTATCTGATTTTATCAAATATTCCTTAGGAATGAACATATAACATATGATTTCATAACTTTCCTAAATGAAAACTAGGTCTTATGTTTTTTAGCCAAACTATTTGCATTTTGCATGTTTGCCTATTTTACTCACAAGTATAGGCATGACATTAAAATATTCCCATGCGGTAATGCTATGTTACCAAGGTAGTCATGTATGCTTTTAAGTTTGCAGGAGTCGGTTCTGCCATTTTATGTGACAGTTTTTGTTCCTTTCCCTATCTCTTGCATTTATACAGTATTTTACTCCAAAAGATCTTTTCCTTATCCAAATATATTGCATCACCTCAAATCTCTATTCACCCGGTTTTGGGATTTTAGAGACAAGTCACTTATCAGGGCTATTGATATCTCATTTCCATATTAGCAAGTTAATAATAATAATAATAATAATAATAATAATAATAATAATAATAATAATAGTGATAGGCTCCTTGGATGCAATCCAAAACAACTGGCACACCACTTGAACACCATTGCCATTGACAAATTTGCCATTAGTCAATTGCAAAAGGCGGCCTTACTAGGAACTGCTTCCATCTTGCGACGATATCCATCAAACATTCACATCTGCCTATCCCACGTCCTGGGTAAGGATTCGATAGGTAGAGAAAATGCCAAATCCAGTCTGAACATCTGGCTGACTTTGTGATGATCCATAATAATAATAATGATGATGATGATGTTGGAAGGGACCTTGGAGGTCATCTAGTCCAACCCCTTGCTCAGGCAGGAAGCCCTATACCATTTCAGACAAATGGCCGTCCAGTCTCTTCTTAAAAACTTCCAGTGCTGGAGTATTCACCGTTTCTGGAGGCAGGTTGTTCCACTGCTTAATTGTTCTAACTCTCAAGAAGTTTCTCCTTAGTTCTAGGTTGCTTCTCTCCTTGATTAGTTTCCATCCATTGCTTCTTGTCCTGCCTTCAGGCACCTTGGAAAATAGCTTGACTCCCTCTTCTTTGTGGCAGTCCCTGAGATATTGGAACACTGCTATCATGTCCCCCCTCACCTTTCTCTTCATTAAACTAGACATACCCAATTCCAGCAGCCTTTCCTTACATGCTTTAGCCTCTAGTCCCCTAATCATCTTTGTTGCTCTTCTCTGCACTTCTTCTACAGTCTCAGCATCTTTTTTACATCGTGGTGACCAAAATGCAGTATTCCAAGTGTGGCCTTACCAAGGCATTGTAAAATGGTATTAATACTTCACGTGATCTTGATTCTATCCCTCTGTTAATGCAGCCCAGCACTGTGTTGGCCTTTTTGGCAGCTGCAGCACACTGCTGGCTCATATTTAAGTGATTGTCTACTAGGTTCCAAGGTCCCTCTCACAGTTACTACTATTGAGCAAGGTACCCCTTATACTATATCTGAACATTTGGTTTTCTTGCCTAAATATAGAACCTTACTTTTTTCATCATTGAATATCATTTTGTTAGATAGCGCCCAGTGTTCAAGTCTGTCCAGATCCTCCTGTATCCTAAGCCTGTCTTCTGGAGTGTTGGCTATTCCTGCCAGCTTGGTGTTGTCTGCAGATTTGATGAGTTCCCCATCTATCCCCCCGTCCAAATCGTTGATGAAGATGTTGAAGAGCACTGGGCCCAGAACAGAGCCCTGGGGCACCCCAGTACACATTTCCCTCCATGTAGATGCGGTTCCACTGAGAACCACATGCTGAATATGGCCAGTACCAGCCAGCTACGAATCCATCTGATGGTGATGCTGTCTAACCCACATTTTTCTATCTTATCAAGTAGTAGGTTGTGATCTACTTTATCAAATGCCTTACTGAAGTCCAAGTAAAGTATATCCACAGCATTCCGCTGATCCACTAATTTTGTCACTTGGTCAAAGAATGCAGTAAGATTTGTCTGGCATGATCTGTTTTTGACAAACCCATGTTGGCTTTTAGTAATGACTTTGTTTGCCTCTAGGTGTTCGCTGATTCGTTGTTTGATTATCTTTTCCAGAATCTTCCCAGATAATGAGGTCAGGCTGACAGGTCTGTAATTTCCTGGGTCTATTTTTTTGTTTTAATTAAAATTAAATTTTTAATTTAATTAAAATTACATTTTAATCTCAAGACCAAAATACGTTTATTTTTAAGAACAAAGTTCAACGCAGGGCTCTCAACAAGAAAATAAACGGACGAAAAAATAACTATCTGTTTTTTAAGACATAGAAATATAGGACTGTTCGAAACACGATTCCCGTCTGAAGAACGGAATACCACACCAGAAAAAAAAAAAACCCAAAACTTCCAGTATCTTATCATAACCTGGGCTGAATATACGAAGCCAATAAAATCGCACATCCCGCCAGCCTAAACCACTATTCTTCAACTGAAGCTGAAAAACCTACTCTCAAACGCATGGTAAATATTAATTTATTATAGTTGACCCGGCCCGTATCAAGGACGTACCTTGTAGAACAGCTGCAAATATCTTAGCCTTCCCAAAGTCAGCGCCATTTCTACCCGGTAGGATATTACGCTACTGCGCGTGTGTGGAAAATGGGACCTAACTGAGCAAGCGTCCCACGGAGAGTGCTGGTTGGCTACCACCAGTGCGAGAAAAAAGCCAAAATAATCTGTTCGGGTAGGTTTTACCATTTCAGGCCTTAGTTGTTTCTATAAAAAAATTATGAATATCAAAGGTTATGAAAGCTCCGAAGCTTTAAATATGCTACTACGCTACCAGGACAATCCGTTTGCAAGGAATTTTTGAAAAAGAAAAACTACTATAATTGGTGTCTTTTATGGTTTTAAATCCTTACGATGAGGTGGCTTTATTCCGGAAAAAAAAGAAGCTAAACGAACATGGTGCGCATTTTGCGTATGCGCAATGATAGCTAAGGGCGTAGTAGCTGTTACCGAGGTTTTGGAATATTCTTTTGCCAGACCTTCTGGTCGTGGGTTTTCTTTTTACCTTTGTTTAATGTCCGTGAAGATTTTTTGGTATGGGTTTGCATGTTTTTATATTTAAAGTGTTAATTTAATGAAAGAGAGGAGGGTTGTGAGTACCGCAGTCAACAGTACTGTAGTCCAGCAGTCCATATTAATCCTGTTTTTAGTGAAGATGGTAAAACTGTACAATAACTGTTTTATGTTTTGGTAAATTTGCAGATGCTGAAATGATCCTTTATACAGATTTGTGTGCGCGCGCGCATCTTTGTATGTTTTTATATACACACACAAAAAATCTGAAGGAACATTTCATCATCTCTCTCTTAGAGGAAGAGTTTTTCCTATAGATTTCTCTCCACAAAACTTTTTATTAAAAAATAGTCAGTTAAATGGTGGACTTTAGATGGGACTTTAGATGGGGAAAAATCGGCTCAACAAACGGAATGCGTTCTTCAGCCCTGACGTGGCCATATGGCTACAATTCCTCCAATGACTAGAGAAAACACATAAGGTTGTTTGTAAATTATAAATAAGAAATTGAGAGGTTTTATTTATGAATGCATTTCCTATGAATTCTAGTAACCTCCCAAAAGTAAATCAGTTTTCTTTCTTTAACCATGCCTATTATTGTAATTTTCATAGGAAATAAATAAATATACCTATATCAGAATTAGGGAATTCTGTTGTATATAAAATTACTGTATATAACAGAACCCTTGGGGATAATCTAATCCAACTTCCTATTTAACACAGGGTATAATATAGTCTTTGAAAGAAGATTATTCAACTTCTACTAAAATACATTCAGAGAAGAAACTAGATTATCCTTCCAGAGATAGTCTAATATATCACCAAATAGGCCTTACCTGAATATTGTCTAATATTTGACTAAAATTTATTTCCCATCCATCCATTGGACATAGTTCTGATCTCCATAGCAGCAGAAAAATTCTGCTCCATTTTCTTAATAATAGCACTTTTGATATTTGACGATTGCTATAATTCTCTCCCCCCTTTTTTTCTCCTTCAGCTAAATGTATTTTGCTCTTAAAACTGTTCCTATCAGAGCTTGAATATCAATATCAGTTTGTGTACTTCCTTCTTCCCTGAATAGATTATAAGAATGGTCACCCCTAAAATTTGGTGCCTCTAATCTGGCATACTTGATTTTTAGCACTGAATCAGCCCTGGTTCCTCCAGAAAGTATGAAGAATAGATAAAATGGCAGAACTAAAGATTGAGACCAACAGAAACATGGTCAGCAAACACATATTTCTTATGAATGATTTTAAATCTAAGGTCATATTGTATCCCAAAGTGCTAAAGGAACTAGCTAATGATCTGGCTAAGTCTTTATTGTTTGGGGAAGCATAATCAAAGATATGACTGATCAGATTTGGCAGCAGTATATTTTTCCCTACATTTTTTGTCATAGATATAAATAATTTTTCAGGGAATTTTAGCAGAGGTATATGATTTTAAATAGCTGAGCATAAAGTTAGGTAATAAGTATCTCAAGAATTGCTTTCTCTGATTTTAAGGTTTGCCTATGAATAATTTAAATAACCCTCCTCCTAACTGGAACATTCAGCCTAATGCAAGAAATAATGAAGATCATGGAAGCAAATGGAATTATGCTTTGTTGGTTCCAATGCTGGGACTGGCTGCCTTCCGTAAGTGAATTTCAAATAAAATTTGAATTTTTCAATTATTTTGAAATTTTAGTTGTTCTACTTGTCCATTGTTAAAGGTGAATTATCCTACAAATATTTTGTGCTTATTTTAAAGACTCTAGGCTTCTTGAAACCTGGAGCTATATCATTACTCTAGTATTAAAAAACAAAGATTCCCTACTGCATTTTTATTTCTTCTTTTATCAAAGAAAATACTCAAGGCTCAGCATTTACAGGAAATAAGGTTTTTCTCTCTCACACAGTGAGCTGTCTACAATTTTGCTAGCAAAATGTTGTAGAGATTCACTAGGGGAAATATGATTACATCTAATTCATGGCCATGCAAGCTTATAAAGTTTTCAGTTTAAAACAGTTTATAACTCTTAAGTGTAGAACTCAATAATGGAATTTTTTCCATATTTTATTTTTTTCTGATTGTTTATTGAGCCCATTTTGATAATGTTTGTAAAGAATGAGACCTCCCACATTCTTCCTGCCCCTTGATCTCTCTAGTCATTCTAATTTGCATTGACCAGTTATGGTCCAATTTAAGATCTTAGAAGTATATCTATTAAGAATAATTAGTCTTGAGACTGTACCCTGTTCCTATTCTTCAGACACTTATGAACATTCTTGACTGCAGTGAAAAAGATTATTGTGACATCATATTTACCTGAAACAGAATATCAGTACTAAGGCTAATGAAACATCATCTCTTGTTCGTCTCTCCTCATAATAGGTATTGTTTATATAGTCTTCGATTCCCCTTAGTCTATTGTACCACTCCCAAGTGAGAATCAGAAGAGATTCTGATGCTTCTTTAGTGCCTGGCTTCTTTAGTGCCTGGCTTTTTTTCCAGAAACGTTGCCTAATGCTGGACATGAAATGTTTGATAGTTTGGAGGATTTTGCATAAGCACTGGATGACATTTGCGCTTATACTGCAACCTCTTCCCCCCCCCCCATTTTTCCAATCAAAAGAGAAGTATTGCAATTCTGCTTCATCTCATTTTCCACATCTTCCTCCTCCACCACATACGAGCCTGAATTTCTCCTGTGAACCTCCTCCCACTTTCACAGTGGTCTAAAATGAGGAGACAACTAGCTCTGTTCCTATCAGCTATCTCCTGGTAAGATGGCAACCTTGTGAACCTTAGCCAGTATCAATAGCAAATAATTTTAAGGGCAAGAGACATAACGCTTTCACCTGACAAAAATCAGATGTAACTTTCCCCTAGTGCCTTTATTTCTGCCTCTTTCCTTTTTAGAAATAATCTGTGTTGTCATAAAACATACAAACATTAAATGGGGTAAGAAATTACAGGTAGTCCTCAAATTATAATCACAATTGATCCCAAAATTTCCATTGCTAAGCAAGATAGTTGTTGTGAGTTTTGCTCCATAGTACGACCTTGCCACAGTTGTTAAGCAAATCATTGCAGTTATGAAGTTTTGATCATGTGATCATAGGTATGCTGCAATGGTCATAAGTGTACAAAACAGTCCTACGTCGCTTTTTCCAATGATATTGTAGCTTTAAACAATCATAAACAAATGATTATAAGTTGAGGACTAAGTCTAATGTAAAGATAGAAGGCCAATACATAGAGTGATAGTACTACAGTAAAAAAAAAACCTGGCAATATAATTAACAGTTAAAAATGGAAAGATAAGTAAGCATTGAAAAAATAAAAAAAATTGAAAACAAACAAGTTACAGTGTGTTATTATTATTACAGTATGCATTATGACACAATTTTTAAAAGGTCAGTGGGAAAGAGAAAACAATCTCATACAGAGAACTATCTAAAAGAGCCTCATTTTCTTCTCCCATCCATGCAGTATCTAGTTTTAAGGTTTACCCTGCTCTGAGGACAAGCTAATCGATCTCTGATTCTACTTTATTCCTTCATTCCACTGATGTTATTTCACCAGAGTCATATATAAGCAAACATTTTGAATCTTCCCCTTTTAGGTGTATTAATGTTTTGCTTTTTCATTATATACTTAGTATGGACCAGAAACAGAATTCTGCAAAAGAATGTGGATTTAAGACTGGATGAATTAACTGATGTTTGTCCTATCTCAAATAAGTTCAGAATTTTTCCATTCTTTATCAAGTTTGGCTTCACACTAAATTGGAAACCAGTCCTGGTATTTACCATGATATTTTCATGTCTTACAGGTTGGATTTGGTCCAGAGAATCTAAGAAAGAAATAGAAAAAGAGAAAAAAAATGTCTATAAAAAATTGTCTTTTGTACAGAAAGAGCTTGAATCTAAATATCGCGATATAATTGTAGAAAACCGTAGAATGGTTGCCCACTTGGAATTAGAATTGGAGAAAGAACGGAACAGAACCCTAAGTTATCGCAACGCACTCATCTCTCAGAGTTACAAATTGGTAGAAGAAAGAAGAATTTTGGAACAAGAGCGCACAAAGGTAGAACAAGAGAAACGGATTCTGCAGCACTCTGGTGCTGCAGGTGCTTTGTATAAGAACTGCTTGGAGAAGGAAGATCATTGGCAAACAAAAGCCACTATTTTACTAAAAGAGTTTGAAGAAGCTTTAATGGAAAGACAGGATATGTATTGCAGCCTTGTACTGCCAAGATATCATCGGTTGGCAGTGGAAAAAAAAATGCTAGGCAAAGCAACAACTGATCCAATTGGTTTGGAATTAGAACTGGAAGCTGGGCTGAAAGATATTTTCAGATACGATACCTCTTGCAGCAATTTATTAAATACCAATAAAAATCAAAATGGAAAGCTCATGTGGATCTACCTTCGATATTGGGAATTATCTGTTGAAGTTAGAAAATTTAAGAAGGCAGAAAAAATATTTTTGGGAAAAACTGCCTAAACCCTAGCTTGTATTATATCAATGTAGTCCTCTCCAGATCTGTTAAACTTTAATCCACAGAATACTCTGCTGATTTGTGATATCTATATAACTTTGTGAGATATATATCAGTATCTTTAGTTAACTGTCATAAGTAACATTCATCATTTAATAATACCAGTCTTCCTTTGATCAAATATATATTGGTTGTTACCATACTAATGTATAGTAACTACATTATATATTTTGTATTAGTGCTACTATGTTCAATAGGATTTGTTTAAAAATGGTATTTCTACAATAATTTCTATGCTTTCACGTTTTCATTCCTCAGACCTCAAATACAGGTAGTCCTTGGCATACAACTATAATGAGCCGAGGTGGCGCAGCAGTTAGAGTGCAGTACTGCGGCCACTTTAGCTGACTGTGTTCAGCAGGTCAGCGGTTCAAATCTCACCGGCTCAAGGTTGACTCAGCCTTCCATCCTTCCGAGGTAGGTAAAATGAGGACCCAGATTGTTGGGGGCAATGTAAATGTATATATACATTGCTTACTGGTGTACACCGCTTAGAGAGTGCTTGCACTTAAAGCGGTATATAAGTCTCATTAAATAAATAAATAAATAATGGAGCCTGCCCATTAAAAATCATATGTTGAAATGGTTGTAAAATGTTATGACCATTTTGCAGCAGTTGTAAAGAAAATGGCTGTAGTCATTAAAGGAACTAATGCTTTTCTAAGGGTGCGATTTTGCAAAAAAAATGGAAGTGCCAGTTTTTGGCAAAACTGTTGTAAAATGTGGTCACATGACTGGGAGATGTTGCAAATGGCTGTAAATACGGCCATGTTACCAAGTACTCAAAGTTCAATTGTGACTACAGAGGGTACAACCATGGAAACTTTGAATCCAGGTTGTAAGCCCACTTTTTTAAAAAATTGTAACTTTGAGCAATTGCTAAGCGACCACTCATAAGTTGAGGACTGTCTGTTCGATACAATCCTTTTGTATTGATCACCTTGATACATGGTTATCCTTACAAACTGCCAACTTCAAATGTAAAGATCATCACATCAGACGTTAAGCACACCCATCTCAATGATGAAAACTATATCCAGTCAATCAGATTAATGTTTAAAATAGGTGATTTCATGGATCTTTACAAAAGAAAGTAAGATAAATACCAAGAATAAGAATGGGATTCTGTTTATGTCTGGTAGTTATTAAATATGTTTGACAATACCTCCAATAGAAATAAGGTATTTACTGCCTGAATAGATGAACTTTAAATGAACATGTATCGCCATACAGAGAAGTTCCCTGAGGATAGGCTGCAGCACAGAACTGAAAACTAGGAAAACTAAACCTTCAGTCCCAGTGACCAACTCAAATTGGATCCTGCAACATTATCCTGGGATACATATATTTGCTTTTGTTCATGATTAACTTTTCAATAGAATTCTTGGGAAAAAATCAATTTTAATGTTTAGTTTCTTGCTTAAAATTTGTTGATATGTTCACCAAGTTCAACTTAAGACTCCTTTTACCTTCACCATATTAAATGAATTTCTTTGATACATAAGTTATTAGTAATTTTAGTAAACTGCAATAGATAAATTGAAGGAAGAGAAAATCAGAGACCCAAAGAAAATATTCACGTACCTTTCAGCACTATAAATGTCAGGTCTGCCATCTTCAGCTTTTTTGCTTTGCTGGCATCCTGCCTTAAAATGAAAGGGTGGGAGAAAGGAATTTGGGGAAGTAAAGCTCGGGCATGGAAAAGAGAAGACAAATGGGGGGGGGGAGACAAGCTGACAAGAACCAGAGGTGTCAAACCAGAATAAGCCAGCCACCAAAGAGACATGGCCTGGGAACAGAATGAGAAACTACATTGAGATGTGCCAGCATCAAAGCAGTTCCCCAAAATTCAGAACTGAATAATGTTGGACATTGTTGAATTGGTTGGGGGGGGGGGAGAAGCAGGGAAAGGGGAAAAAGTAACCTTTGCGCAGGAATACACAGAACTAGCTTTATTTTCGCTACAACTGCTTGACTTTAGTAAAAGAATCTATTGATGGGCTGTCTGCTAAAAGGAAGCCAAGCTATGAAATCAAACACTTGAAAGAAAACTGGGATGCCTGTAATTGTGAAGTCTGGCAAAAACAATGTCTGTTCACAGAGAATATGCACGTATAACACTTGTAACAATTATGGGTGGTTAGAGGACTGGTAACAGTAACAAAGAGTTAGACATCCTGCATACCTCAACTAGAAGTTAGGAATAGGGGTGGCCTGGAACAAATAGAATGTGTATTAGATAACTCCTGGAGCATTCATTAGCCAAGGCTTAAGAATAGGGACAGCTAGCGACCAATAGGACAATTGTTAGATCATATTTATTAGATGATATTCCTTACATATCCCTCCTGGTCCTGCCTTCTGCTTTTGTAAAATTGTATAAAGCTTTCTTAATCCTTTGTTCTGGATCCTGGCATTTTGCTGGCTGGGATCCTTTTTGCTGAAGTGCTTCAATAAAAGGAAACAAAACCTGCAACTTGTGTCTGGTATTCTTCATTGACTTTCAGCACCAAAGCCGAATTGGAGACAACAATCGGCTTGTCCAGGATTCCCTGCCTGGATTCAATTGGAAGACACCAACTACTACTGGAGGTAGGTGAGCACCCGGACGGATAAGACTAGTGGCTGAAAGGTATGTGATTACTCTGAAATAAAACTCATGGTTGGTGACCAGGACTATGTGTTTCTGTATGTGTCATTCTACATGGGCTCTCAAGGCCTATGAGTCTTGACAATGACTGGGTATCTTGAAAAGCAAGGGACTTTGCAGAAATGCATGTGTCTCACCAATGCATAGATTGAATGCAATAAGCTACTGTCTAAATGAATGTTTGGTCTTGGTGAAATCCTTGGTGATTTCTTAATCAAACTCAAAGGCTGAAGCCCTAAAGATATCGAGCAGAAGGAGGAAAAGAAAGGCAAAACTTTGAGATAAGGTAAGGATTGAACAGGAGATGTCCTAGGGCAGTGGTGGTGAGCCTATGGCACACGTGCCAGCGGTGGCACTCAGAGCCCTCTGTGGGCACGCGTGCCATTGTCCCAACCTCGCCTCCCCCATGACCCCCTCCTCACCAGCAGCCCACCTGGAGGAGAGTCACCCCCAAGTGTGGCCTACACAAAGCAGCGCAGCCAAGGACATGGCAGCCAGGCAGCATAGACAAGACTGCTCTTGCCCCATCGCACACAGTTGATGGTGCGGGAAGAGGGCATGGCCGCCATGGTGCAGCTGGGCTGCCTGGGTGATCTGCGGCGGGCCCTGGAGGCAGTGAGGCCCTGAGGACAGGCGGGGTGGAGGATGTGGGGGCAGGGCAAGGAGTAGAATGGGGGTGGGGGCAGTTTTTGGGCACTCGGTCTCTAAAAGGTTCGCCATCACTGTGCTAGAGGGTTGGTTTACAGTCCTTCAGTTGACAGACCTAGCTGGTAGTTTCTTAGCCTTTTCTGTTCTTTTTCTCCAGGTTGCTCAGACATGGACAATGCTCCAGATTATTTATTCAAACCCTAACATAGTCCCTGCCACAAACCTCAACCACAGCCTGGGGAAAAGTAGCTCTAACATTCCACTCATGAATAGGTAAGGAGAAGGGGAGGGGCTTGCATTGCGGGACATGTACTCTCAAGGGTGACCTGGGGCAAATCCAGGTGAGGCCCTGTAGCCCCCATTTAGATTAAGAATCTGGGAGCCTAAGTCCACCCATCTTAAAGATGTCAAGGTTGAGAAACACTGCCTAAAGACTCTGGAATAGCCAATCCTTGGAGGTTTTGTCAAATGCCAACAGGAAATATTATAAAATGGTAAATCAAATAATTCAAAGATATTGCTGATTAGTCTGTATGTGTTTGTAATGATAATATAATGTGGGTAAGCCTGGTTCTTGATCATGGTTATATTAATTTGGAATATGAGCATTCTTGGCTGCCCTATTATTTTTAATTTTGGGTTGTTTTTGCTGTTTTTTGTTTTGTTGGCTACCCAGAGTTATGTATATAAGATTGGTAGCCACATAATATTGTTTTCGTTCATCGCACAGTCAGCCAGATGGTAGACTGGATTTGTTATTTTATACTTGCCTATCGAGTCCTTCCCAAAGACCTGTTGCTGTGATTACATGAGATTTCTAAGCTGCCCAACTGCCCAGCAACTCTGGGCAGTTTACAAATTGTTAAACGTTAAAACTAGAAAACGACAGAAAGCAAACAAAAAATAGTAGAGATAACAAAGCAAGATAGGAACAAAGAAAAAGAAGGAATTATGTTAAATAGCTGGCGACAAGCTCAGAATTAAAAACAATCGCATTTATCCAAAATTGCAAGCATTGAGGACATATAGAAGAAGGAGATACAGGAAGGAAATTTTTACTATGGACTATTCAGCCTTTTCTGCTTCTCTCCCAGCTTTAACTTGAAAGATATTCCCTCTAGAATAGGCACTGAGTCATGGCTGGAGAGGACCAAGGGGGAGAACCGTCCCAAAGCCATTCTCATGGATTCGTCCTCAACTCTGATCAATAATGATGGTGAGCAGACCTGGGGGGGGGGGATGGACAGCTGTACAAGGGAAGTGGGTATATTCAGTCCAGGCAAAAGAGGGCCGAAAAAGCTAAATACAAAAGAAGCAAAATACAATTGGGACCAGAATTTTTGTTGCCAAGCAAGGCGGTTGCTAAGTCAGCCATGCCCAATTTTATGACCTTTTTGCCCTGCTTGTTGAGTGAACCACTGCATTTATTAAATGAATCACATGATCATTAATCCAGCTTTCCCCATTGACTTTGCTTGCCGGAAGCTGGCTGGGAAGTTCACCAAGGGCGATCAAATGACCATAGGATGCTGCAACCATTGTAAATACATGCTGTTGGCCAAGCACCTGAATCCTGATCATGTGACATGGGGATGCTGCGATGGTTATATGTGCAAGAATGAGTTATACTTTTTCAGTGCAACTGTAACTTCAAACGGTCATTAAGCAAATGGTTATAAGTCGAGGACTACCTGTATAACACCACTCATTCAATATCCCAAGAGGGGTTTCCTAAAAGAAGCTACAATCTCCTTTTAGTGGCTCTAGGACATGGAACAATGGACCCATGCTAGATCAGTGGTTCTCAACCTTTTTAATGCCACAACCCCCTACCGGTCGTAAGTCGAGGACTACTCAACTGGTGCAGCACCGTTTGCAGAATGGGACTTTTGGCGGGCTCAGCAGGGCAGAGACAGCCTAGACAATTCCTATTGGCTTTTGAAAGCCAATAGAATTAGACTCTATTCAAGAGAGTCTATTCTATTGGCTTTCAAAAGCCAATAGAATAAAAGGGAGTAGCACAGCTAAAGAAAAGGAAAAAAAATGGCGGACTGTGTTGTTTGGCGACCTCTGTGAAATGGTCATTCGACCCCCAAATGGGGTCCCGACCCACAGGTTGAGAACCACTGTGCTAGATGAAGGCAGATTCTGATCAAACGTCTAAGTAGCCAAGTGGCTCAACAGCAAATCTTGGAGGAAGGAATGAACTTCTCTCAATTGTTTTTGTTCAAGTGGAGCCTAGACGGGCACTAGACTGCCATTGATCAGAGGTGCTTTAATCTGAACTTCTGCACTGAACAGGAAGCTGAATTCTGTGGCCAAAACAGCCCCATTCAACTCTATGGCTCTACTTGTAAGCATTTTTTTTCTGGATGTCTAGAGAACGAAGAGACAGAAGGAAGTGACGCTCCTGCTGATTATCTCCTGGGTGATATGGAAACTGATGAAGAAGATCTGTACATGATCGACCATGAGAATCCTCACAGTGAGTGCTTGTCCTGCTTTAATGCCTAATCTGTTGTTTTTCTTTTCTTTTTCTCTCTTTGCAGAGCAGAGAGATTGGAGAAGAAGGGATTGCAAGAGAGCGAGTAGGCACACACAATGGAGGATACAAGGCGATTTATCAAGCATGCTCGTGGCTGCTGGGTGTCAGTGCATTGCTTTCAATGTGTATTCTCTGTTGTGTGCCTGCTTACTCTCTTGTAATTCCTTTCTCTCCATTGAACATAAATAAAAACATTAATTCCTTTTTCATTATCCAGTGCTTGATGAGCACGCCAAAGGGCAGAGCGGTTAGGAGGCAAACAAAAGACGACAATGTGAAACCAATTAGTCTTACAAGCTATATAATATAATATTATATAGGAGGAGAGAATGGAGTGGTTTGGGTCTGCTTTCTTTCTCCTTCATGGTTTTGTGTCTTCCTGCAGCCGAAGAACAAGAGTATATCCTTCCCCAAGAAGCCTTTCCTTTACGCAGGACAAAGCTGACTCACCCCACGTCAGTGGCAACGAGGTGGAGACCATTTCACTTATTCCTGTGGAATCGTTCTCCCTCATTTCCACACTCCCTTTACGACAGGGGTGTCAAACTCAATTTCACTGAGGGCTGCATCAGCATTACGGTTGCCCTCGGGGCCCGGTGGGTGTGGCCAGGGTGGGTGCAGCCTATTGGGTGGGCATGGATGGAGTGGATGTGACCTACTGGGTGGGTGTGGCCAGATCTACATTGTTCGTGTCAAGGGTCCCTGTGGTGGCCTGGGCAGGAGTGGGACAGATCTGAGGGTCTCTGGCAGAAGGGGGTGGGACCAGGGCAAGTGCCAAGGCATGGTCCACTGGAGGAGCCTCACTGTTCCTCTCAGGCCATGCGGGGGGGGCCCTCAATGGTGGTGTGGGCTGCCCGGAGCCCTGGGCAGCAGAGGTCAAATGCCTAGCCTGGCCCTCGAGCACTTGCGGCACCAAGTCCAGCCCCACTTCCCCAAGGGGGTGCCCAGCTGCAATTACCTCCTCCTCAAGGCTGCTGCTGCTGTGCTTGCTCTCCTTAGCCAGGTTGCTCATGATGGGTACAAGGGCAAAGTCAGAGGGAGGCCCATTCCCTCTCCATGGGAGGAGACCCGGCTTTGTATCCAAAGCTTCCTTAGCAATAGGATGGGAAACTTCCAGGATAGGCCAGGAGGAGGGGGCAAGGGGATGGTGAAAGGGCAGCAGGGCAGGACTAAGGTAGGACTTCCCTCAGACCGTCCCTCTCCTTCTTTCTTTCTTTCCTTCCTTCTTTCTTAAGTATAGAGTGGTGGGAAAATATTTGAGATGAGAGAGGGAGAAAAACAGGCAAGAAACACAGCTGGGGAGATGTCACCTCCCCAGCATGCACCCAGGGGGCGGGGCCAAAACGCCAGGGGCTGGTTCCTCGTTGTTTTCAGATGGCCTTGTGGAGCTAAGACTGAATGCATTTCAGCATAGATGGCCACCACAAAATTGTACATTGGCTCCCAGCCAGCCTGGGCCAGGGCCGAGGCAATGGGGATTGTTCTCTTACTGTTTTTCAGCGTGGCTTCGTGGGCCACATGAAACCACTTTGCAGGTCACATCCGGCCCCCGGGCCTTGTGTTTGACATGTCTGCTTTACGAGAATCGCCTGCCGGCCAATTTCTTCAACCTCATTGTCCATGACATGCTGCTCTTCTATGCCGAGCAAGGAGATGTCCAGATGGCCGTGTCGATCCTGATTGTGCTGGGGGATTGCATCAAGAAGGGGATTGATGACCAGACACAGGTACCTATATCCACAGGTATCAGTCAAGCATCAGTTAAATCTCCTGTCCCAGTAGGGGACGCTAGAGAAAAACCTTGCTTATTGCTGCTGCTTTTCCTGACCATTGGGCTGCCTTTTTGCTTGCCCTACTCAAGTGAGGGACATAGGAAAAGAAGTACAAGTAGTCCTTGACTTACAAACTGGTCTGTTAGTAACCGTTCGTGGTTATACTCAACCTTATGACCCAGATCCGAACTTGCGGTGACCACGGTCCTCCCCTCCGCAGACACGTTTCTAAACTTTGGACATTCAGTAATCGGGCTGCATTTATCACCTGTGGTCGCATGAATGTGTTTTATTGCCATTTTGCCAAAAATTGGCATTTTGGTTTTTTTTTTTTAGCAAAATTGCAGCCGTAGTGAACCAATGGTTCGTTTAATGATTGCAGCAGTTGTTTAACTCAAATATCTTTGACTTCTGGTTTTAAAAAATGGCAGAACTCCTATGTGGAAAGGGTCACCATCCTGGAAGTTTTCCACTGTTTAACCTATTGCATTGGGTACCTCTGCCCTCCTTCCATGGCACCTAAGCATTTGCCACTTGGTGACTTTGCATTTGCCGATTGTTGCTGGGCTAAAACCGGGATGGAACCCATATCCATCCATTTTCATGTGCAGAGAAAATGCCTAACTGCTGTGTTCCTTTTCCCTTTCACCCCACTAGTTGAACATCCTGGTGAGATCCTCCAATTTTAATTTAGCCGTAGTTTTGAGCTGAAAAAACAAACATGTCAATAAAGGGAGCCCCCGACTCTCTCATTTTAACAGAGACCAGAATTTCCATCGTAAGTCATACAGTCGTAAATCAGGGCAGTCACATGACCGGAATAATTTTACGGTGTGTTTTTTGTTGCTGCAGTTATTAAGCCAATTAATGTACTCCTATGGTCTTGTTTTGCAAGGAAAGGGTTGAAAAACACCAAAATGCATTGTCAACCATCCCACTTGGTTATCTAGCATCCTAAATCGTGGTCAAAGGTGAGCTGGCTGCAAAGGTGAGCTGATTGCCAAGTGCCTGAAATGCAGTTGTGTGTCCATGGGGGTGGTAGAGCCGTTGGAATTCCAATTCTGGGTCATAAGTAGCCTCGGGTAGTTCCATCATAACTTCAAATGTTATGCTAAGCAAGGATTACCCTTAAGCCGTATAAATGCTTCTGAGTCTTGGGAAAAACACGCAGTGGCTTCTGAAGTTTGGGATGCCACAATATTGTTGTCTTCTGTTTCCAAAGGAACATTGGTACATGTCCTACATTGACTTGCTGCAGCGGTTCCAGATGTGGAACATCTCCAATGAAGTGATCAAGCTGAGCACCTGCAGAGCCATCCACTGCCTCAACCAGGCCTTCACCACCCTGCACATCAACTGCAGCAACTGCAAACGGCCCATGAGCAACAAGGGCTGGATCTGTAACCGGTGAGAAGCTCATGGCTGCTAACACACAGCCTGTATGTGGTACAGCTAATCCTCGACTGACAGTTTGTTTAGTGATTGTTCAAAGTTACGATGGCACTGGGAAAAGTGACTTAGGATCACTTTGTCACACTTACGACTGTTGCAGTATCTCTCTGTGGTCATGTGATCAAATTTCGGACGCTTGGCAACTGGCATGTACTTATGACGGTTGCTGTGTCCCGGAGTCATGTGATCCCCTTTTGTGACCTTCTGACAAGCAAAGTCAATGGGGAAGCCAAATTCACTTTACGACCGTGTTACTAATGTAACAACTGCAACAATTCACTTAGCCGCTGCGGCAAAAGTCATAAAATGGGGCAAAACTCGCTTAATGAATGTCTCACTTAACAAGAGAAAAGTTGGGCTCATAAGTCGAGGATTATTTCCTTCTCCAAAGCTTGTGAAATAGTCTAGGCTGATGAGAGAGAGGGGGGGGGGTAAGAAAGAAAGGAAGGAAGGAAGGAAGGAAGGAAAGAGACACAGACAGAGACAGAGAGAAAGAAAAAAGAAAGAAAGAAAGAAAGAGAAAGAAAAAGAATCAGACAGAGAAAGAAAGACAAAAAAAGAGTCAGACAGAAAGAAAGTTAGAGGCAGAGAAAAAAAGAAAAAGAAAGAAAGAAAGAAAGGAAGGAAGGAAGAATGAATCAGGGACAAAGAAAGAAAGTCAGAGACAGAGAGGCAGAGAGAGAGAAAGAAAAAGAAAGAAAAAGTCAGAGACAGAGAAAGAGAAAGAAAGAGTCAGACAGAGAGACAAAGAAAGAAAGCCAGAGACAGAGGCAGAGAGAGAGAGAAAGAAAGAGACAGAGAGAGAGAGAATGGGTCAAATAACAGGCTGAGCTTCATAACTGAAGAAAGATTGGAATCACCCTGGGGCCTGAGGCTCTGCTCTTCTCTCTTTCTGGTCTCTTCCAGGTGCCGGCAGTGTGCCAGCATGTGTGCCGTGTGCCACCATGTGGTCAAGGGCCTCTTTGCGTGGTGCCAAGGTTGGTCATCTACAGCATATCATGAAATGGCTGGAAACCAGCTCCCACTGCCCTACCGGATGTGGTCATGTTTGCAAATACACCTGAATTTAAAAAGAATGTTTATGTCCGTTGAGCCCCCCAGAACCTGGGGGCTGCCTAGAACTGAGAACCTCACTTGAGGGGGGGGAGAGACGGGAGGGAGACAGTCATTATGGTTGCTAATCTAGATAACTGCCATGAAACCACAGCAGGTTGGGTGTTGCAAAATGGACTGTAATTTTTCTGCTTCCTGGAAAGACAAAAAATAGCATAGTCACATGCTCAGGAGATTCTGGTAGAAAACTTCACTTAAACCTTTCCTTCTAATATCCTGCTGTGGAGGCAGTTTGTTGTTAGCCATGGTTCTGTACAAAACCTGCTTTACTAGCCAGGATGGCTCCAGAAAGTTTCAGGCAGTTCTTTTTATACCGAATTAAACAAAGTGAAACTTACCACTTTTTCGTTTGCATTTGCAAACCCCCTGTTCAAGCAGGAAACCCTATACACGTGGTGGCAAACCTATGGCATGCGTGCCACAGGTGGCACTCAGATCCCTCTCTGTGGGCACTCACGCCATCACCTCAGTCCTAGGCCTTCAGCTGGGTTTATAAAACCTTTTTGCTTTAGGCCTCCACTGCCATGTGAAAAAAAAAAGATTCAATCAATCAATTTCAACTTCTCGCGGGGAAAAAAAGATCTCGCAAAGCTGGAATTGATTGATTGAACTTTTTAGTCCCATCCAGTCTGTTGTTACTGCTGCAGCCACGCCCACCAATTGGCCACGCCCACCCAATGGACCACACCCACCCAATGGGCCATGCCTACCCGGCACCAGACAATACGTAAGTGGGTTTTGGGTTGCAGTTTGGGCACTCGGTCTCCAAAAGGTTCGCCATCACTGTTCTAGGGGGATAAAGGGTATCCGCTTGAGATCCAGTCCTAAATAAAAGGCAAAGACTGGACAGGAAATATCCCAGGGAATAAGGAGAATCTACCTGAGATCCAGCTTTCAGATGCGAAACTAGCAGCAAAAAGGCATCCAGTCGAGGGGTGATAGAGTTGCTAAAGGGAAGCTGCCCAAAGACAAAACTGAATTGTATTTTGGCTAATTTTGAGATATTAGGGGGATTAGACATGGGGATCAAAGGCAGCCTTTCCTCATTATTGTATGTCTGGCCTCAAATTCCCTTGGACAATTTGAGGTCACTTTTGCCCCCTTAGGAATTTCATAATATAGGACTTATTGAGCAACTAAAAGCAATTTTGGAGAAATGAAACCTAGAATATTTGGGTTTATTTATGAAACTCATTAACAGTCCATTCCTGTTAGAGGAGTGTGGAGGTAGTGTATATGTACGTATTGCTTCATTTCCAAGACTTGGGAAAGAGGCAAGACCCTTTAATAACAATAAATAAAAAGACCTTATTAAAAAAAGATTTGGAAAATAAAGCTTATTGGCTTATGAAAAGCTTCCTAAAATAATAATAATGATTGGTTTCCCTGGAGAAAGTATGAAACAAAATATTTCTATATGGAATTTTTTATGCAAGCAGTTTGAATGGAGGACAAATATGTGAGTATGCTGATGTGTAAATGCCTATGTATGTTGATCCCCCAACCCCCAGACTGTGAAAGGGGCTAGTTATTTTGATTCCCTTTCTTACAAAGAAACAGTAAGTTGCAGGTTTTTATTGTGAAATAAATAGAAAGGCAATAGCAAGTGTTTGCAAGGAAATGGAAAAATGAAATGAGAAAAGTCCCTCGGAAAATGTTGGAGAAAAATTCATGGAAAAATGCAAGTGATTTACTGAAGAGAGAGGGAGAGAAAGAGAGATAGCTATTTTGTTAAAAAAAAATGCTGAGTAGAAAAAAAGGGGGTGAGATTTCTGTGTAGTCTTTTAAACATTTTTTCCCCTTTCTTCTCTCATTGTTTGTTACTTTTCTTTTATTCAAGGGCTGTCTGCCTTGCAAAAAAGAACGAAGTTTTTCTGTTCCTTTTAACCATTTTTTTCTCTGCTTAGTTTAAACTTTGAGCTCTTGCCTGAGAAAGGTGGGGTAAATGTGACATCTGATACCTGCTTTTACATTTTCAGTTTGCTTTTGATCTATATATGTCTGTTCTGGCCAAGTTAGAAAATAAATTGGGATGCCCATTTCCCAATAAGTGGAATCTACTCTAAAGTTTAAGGAAAGTCAGTTTTGCAATAAGGCAGTTGGAAGAAGTAGGCAAGTATTTCAACTTGGAAGAGGGGGCGAGGAGGCAGTAGAGATAATTGTATTAATAGACAAAAAGAAGTCTTAGTTGAAATCCAGAAAGCTCGTTGAAATGCTATCTTTCCTTAGACTACAATCCGGAAAAGATGGGGAGGGGGAGGAGTTCAGGGAATCTAAAATAGTAGAGCATGAAAGAGGAAAGGTCCCCCCAACCAGTGTGCTATAGGCAGAAAGGAAGGACATTGGAAGAGTGAATGCCTGGTGGCTTATAACTATGCAACAGAAGAAGAATAATGAAGAGGCCACAGGGAAGGAATTATTGCTCCCCCTAATCACAAACCTCTGGTGGGAAATCAGGGAATCTAAACACAAGAGGTTAATAGATACAGGAACAAGTGAATGTGTCCTTAACAGACCTATTGCTCCTCGGACTACTGGTGAGATACCTATTATTGGGGCTTCAGGAAATGCTATAAGGCAGGCATGTCAAAATGCCGGCCTGTGGGCTGGATGCGTCATGCCAAAACCGTGCCCACCCCATTGCCGGCAATGAGGAAAAAGTCGTGATACGTCGCGTGATGTCATGTGACCTCAGGAGTTTGACATGCCTTCTATAAGGTGTCTAAAACAGCAAAAGCCCGAATTGCATAGCAGGAGATTAAATACTTAGGGTATAGCATCTCCAAGGCTCAGACCTGAATTGGGGACAACACTATCACTTCAACCAAATGGAGTCAAGAGTCTTTCTTTCGTAAACGTTTAAGTCGGGGCAGTAAGGTATATTAGCAAATGTCAGAAATTATCAATATATATAGGAATCAGATATTATTAAAGAATTTAAAGAATATAATCATAGCTTAATTTCAGAAAAAATATGACTTTATCAACAAACTGATTTGTTTTTTTTCCCATTAAAAGATCTAAAAACACTCAAAATGTCTGCATTGCTACTCTTGTTCAAAAAAATATGTCCAAGCAAGGATATTATGTTAATACAAAGTACATTCATTCAAGATACATAGGAAATCATGGAAAATTTGAATATTATTTATAAACGATTACAGTTTTTGAGTTAATTCCCACCACACCATTACAGAAGTTACCAGATTAATATGTTGATATTTGAAACTCCATTGCATCACTTAGTGTATACAAGAACTAATTTTACTTTGAAAAAAATATACAATAGTGTTATTAAAGGCTATACATGAGCCTCTGGAATGGATGGTCCACATTTGATAAGGACCCTGATGTATGTGATTCTCTAAAAAAAAAGTCCTGGTAATAGTATTACTGTCCTTCTGGTAGTGAGGACAATCAACCAGTGGAACAGCTTGCCTCCAGAAATCGTGGGCATTCCATTACTGGAGATTTTTAAGAAGAAGCTAGATAGTCACTTGTCTGAAATGGTATAGATTCTCCTGCTAAAGTGGGAGGCTGGACTCAAAGACCTCCAAGGTCCCTTTCAGCCCTATTCTGTTCTGTTCTATTCATTCTCTTTTAAAATAATTTTTTTTTTTTACTTTGCCTGGATGAGTAACAAAGAATGAAATACTTGGGATAAGAGACTGTCACCCAAAAAAAGAAGGGAATATCCATTAGAAGAGACTTATTATTAAAAAGGTTGTTTTTCAATAAAGAAGTATCTTATTGGATTGAAAATATGCTTCTGGTGGTCATGGGAATGTTTAGAATTCAGCTATTTGATTACAGGAGGTATAAACAGTTCAATATATTGTGTATATGCCAGGGATCATGGAGCACATCAGCGCTATCACTATGACAAAAAGGTTTGTGTACCTTTGAAACCAAATTCAAACTTAGCGGTTGAAATTCAGCATGCTAAACAGTGCAGCTTTCTCTGATCTATTCTGAGGATAAGATCAATTGGAGGAGACAGATGGCAGAAGGACAATTTCGATTTGCAAGGCACTGGAATATCTGTTAATCTATAAATTGGCTTCATGAAAAAGAAATCATACTATTGGTACTTCCTACTAAGATGTTGGGAGAAATTTAAACTGATTCTGGAGGAAATGTTGATACAAAAATTGGGTGTTTGAAGGATGATCCCTAGACATAGTAAAAATAATTTTGATTGTTTAAATAGACATATTATAAAACTAAGAAATGTATAAAACTGATAAGAGCCACAGAACAAGGGCAAAGTGACCTCGGCTATTCATAGAATGATGGTCTCCAGAGAGCACCCAAGAATCCCAACACTAAAGTAAAAATTATTTGGACAAATATGATAAAAGACATTTTACATAAGTGAATTATTTTTATGTTACTACTGAAATAAATCACACAAACTTGCAATAGTGTGCTGGGTAATAGTGCTAAGGTGACAGAAAATATTGCCAATCCCTATCACAAAGCCGTAAGGAGCAAAATATATGTCATGGGAAATTAAAAAAGACATTGTGTGTTTGTTTGTGTGTTTGTGTGTGTGTGTGTGTGTGAGAGAGAGAGAGAGTGAATTTAATAGAATAAAGAAAAAACCAGGTGCAAAATGAAAAAAGAACCTGAAAGATTCTGATTTCCTTTGCAGCAAATATAACTACAAATTACAAAGTAAAGCTCTATGATTACTATTCAAGTACCGGTATTCATTTTTTTATCTAATCATCAAAAACATGTCATAGGTGCTTTGTAATTTTTTTCTGCTTCATGCAGAAAATTATAAGGCGGTTCCAGTCAGCCATAAATGTAAATACTATACTGTCTTTAATCAAGAAAGTCACCTTTACCCCTCTACAATGCCATCATATTCATCAACCAGTCCGCTCTTGAGGGTAGCGTTGAACATTTCCACTTTTGAGCATACAGATATTTTGCTGCAGTTATCATACTATACATAAAAACAAAGTTTCATGGCTCTTTTTAGCTGCCTGTCTAATAATCTCAAAAAAAAAAGTATCTGGTTTCAATTGTAAATTAATTTTTTAAAGTCTTCTGAATTACTGTATTTATTTGTATCCAAATTTTTGGCTTTTTTACCCATTCACCATGCATAAAAAAAATGTCCCTTCATGTTGTTCACTTTTTCAGCAAAGATTCAAACTACTTGTATACATTGTAGAAAATTTATCTGATGGAAAAGTGACACATCATTTTATACAAATTCTTTTTTAGGCTAGAGCATAATGTAAATTTCAGTCTTTCAGCCACTTATTTTCTCACTGATCCATTTTTATATTGTAATCAAATTTTAGTCCATTTAGTCCATCTTCTGTCTCATATTTTAACAAACATGATTTAGCTTGTATTATACACTTATTTCTTTGTACAAAATTTATACAATTGTGCATAATACTATTTTAAACATTCAAAATAATAACATATTTTATTCACCTTAAGCATTTCTGGTAATTGTATACGAGAAAACCTTTGTTAAGTATATCATTCTTTCTGAAATATTGTCTTCATTTTGTTTTACAATCCCTTGAGAAAATTCTAGTACATCAGTATTCCAGTTAACAATTTACGTTTAGTTACCATTTATGTCTATAAAATGCGTTTTATGATGAGAGCCACACAAATATTTTTGGGGACTGTCTAAATTTTATTTAGTTCATACTCTTTAAGAATGGCCTAATGTAATGATTTTTAAGTCTTTTGCTTCATCATATCATAGATATAAATGCATCTATGATCTACATCTCAGATCATATCCTTCTAAAACCAATAACTTTCCATTTAGCAATGCCTACTATTTCATATATGCTAAACAGCAGGCAGTAAAGTATAATTTCAAATCTGGTAGATGCAATCCCCTTTTCTTTGCATCTTGTAGTACCTTATATTTAACCTGGATTTTTTTTTCCCCTGCCATACAAATCTAGAAATATCCTTCTACTGTTTAAATGGTAAATTAATTGCCAGAACAGGTATTGTCTAACACAAAAATAATATTTTGTATAAAATAGTCACAGAAATTTTCCACAGTAGTGACAGATGTATTTTATCCCATCTTACATTTTTTACAATTTCATTTCTTGTCTTAATACAGTTGTTTTGAAAACACATAAAATTCACCTTATTCCCAGTCTGAAAAACTATTTTATTCATCAATTATGTTTGATCATGTATCTTCATATTTTTGTTAACATCTTTGTCTTTTGTTAACATCTTTCTTAATCTTGAATCCTGCCAAATTATTTTAATTTACTCATTAGAGCTCATTTCCATTTAAAGGGTCTAGCAAAACCAGAACCAAGTCATCTGCTCTTAACTTACATAATTCTTTTTTAATATTTATACCCACAATCCTTTCAACTTATTTTACATCTCTATTCAATATATCAGGAATTAAATAAACAAAAGAGGGGGCAGTAGGTCATTCCTTTTTGTATCTTATGTGGTTTAATTAAATATCCATTAAAGATTATTTGTGTCATCTGTGAAATATAAATCGATTTCACCCATTTTATAAAATTCTCTTCAAAATACTTACCTTCTAAAACTTTAAACAAGAAAAATCAGTTTAAACTGTCAACACCTCTGCATTTTAAAAGATCCGTGCAGTTTGTTTTCCATTCTATTGGTCCAAATGTTCTATAATATCCAACACAGTTTAATCATCATCTTTTAGCTGTCATTTGAATAAAAATTCACCGGAATAAATTTTTGCAAAAATATTTTCAGTCTTTTAAATAAAAACATTGTAAACAACTTAATATTCAATAATGATACTGGACTATATTTTCTTGCTAAAGTCAAATCCTGTCCATCTATAGGTATGGATGATATATTAGAGTCATTTTAGTCCCTGGCATCTTCCCTCCCTATAAAATAGAGTTAATTGTATTTTATGGATATTGTAAAGTTCATCAGCAAAACATTTATAATTCAATCTTGATATCCCATCTGTCCAACACACCCTTCCTAATTTATTGCTTTTTATTTTTTATAAAGTTTTGTTGATTTTTTAAATAGAATTTAATAGAACAGTAATCTTTCAACAAAACATAAGATAAGATACTTATTCACTAATACAACTTAAATTCCTAATCCCTAAATCTTTTCTCTAACCATTGATAAAATAGGTCCCAAGTTTGAAAATATTCTGTTTCTTCTTTTTCTTTCAATCTTAAAGTAAGTCTGTCCATTTCCGCACAGTCTAGTACGTTTTTAATTCTTTCTTCTTCTGGTAGTATTTCTTCATTCTTCCAATATTGTGCAAATATAATTCTTGCCGCTGTTATCACATGTAGAATCAAATATGTACTTTGCTTATCAAGTTTTTTCTGGCATTATACCTAGTAAAAAAAATTCAGGTTTATACTCTATGTGTTTCTCTAACATTTTTTCTAACCAAGTGTAGATTATCTCCTTGTTTTAACACATGTCCATCACATATGATAATAAGTACCTGGTTTGTGTTTACATTTCCAACATTTCTCTGTCATATTTTTAAACATTTTTGCTAATCTTGTTGGTGGCAAGTACCATCTATAGAATATTTTATATAAGATTTCTTTATATGAAGCTGACATTGTCAATTTGTAGTTTCTTTCCTACAAACTTTGCCACTTCTCTAAATCTATATTATATCCAAAATTCTCCGCCCACTCTGTCATTGTCTCTTTTACTTGTTCATCTTCCATTTTGAGATTTAATAAGAAATTGTACATTTTTTAAATTAACATAGTTTGTTCTTTATAAAATCCATACTATTTAATATCTTTGTCATATCTGACTTGCATTTGTAAATATGACCACCATGTTAAATCGATGCCCTGATTTTCTATCTCTTGCCTGGATTTTAAGTTTCCTTCAGAATTTAGAATATCTTTGTATGTCCATATTTTACTGAGACTGACTAGATTTTGATGTACAAATACTTCCATTTTTGAAAGCCATCCTGGAATTTTCAAATAGATTTTATATTTTATTTTTTCCAGTGTTAATAACAGTGCATTTCTAATATAGTGGCTTTGGAAGAATTTATATATTTTATTTTTTCCATACCATAAAAAACATGCCAACCAAGTTGTAGGTAGTAATAATAATAATAATAATAATAATAATAATAATACCCCAGTGAGACACTACCTTGACATGGTTGTGGGGCTTTTGTACTCTGAGGAAGATGAGAGCTATGCCAAAGGTTCAACCATACTGGACAGGTCTCATCAGAGGAGTCAGACAAAGAGTGTCTCTCCCATAAAAAATATGGTGAGACGTAAATTTCAGAATGCCATACCGGCTCAAATGTCACCTGGGTTAACAAGGTCCGCGCTAGATATTGGAGTTCCTGGATATCTGGTAAAAAATGGGTTACGGGACTCAGGACTGCTGGCTGAGCAACCAGGGCCAGCAGCTGCAGAACTACTGGAAGAAAAGGTGTTTACCCGTCGCAGATACACAGTGATTGAAAACAAAGAAATAATGATCTGTTACTACAGATCAAGTCCAACAAGAGGATATCTAAATCGAATGCACCAG
Source organism: Crotalus tigris (assembly GCF_016545835.1). Lineage (NCBI taxonomy): Eukaryota > Metazoa > Chordata > Lepidosauria > Squamata > Viperidae > Crotalus > Crotalus tigris. Next base: position 1,497,613 of record NW_024096518.1, read on the forward strand.
TTCTGGAAAGAACAACATCCAGAATCAGAAATAACAGAACAGAGACTAGCAGATCAACGCCGATTTATAATACGAAATAAAGTATTCACAGAAACAGAATTGGACGAACTGCAAAGGTTTACCCAGGGCAAAGAAATCAAAGCCTCACCAGAAGTAATTCAGAATGTAGAGGAAAACCAGGGGGAGTTGGCAATGAAGGAATCCAGCAGAGATATACAACTGTTCTCATTTGGAAACCAGGCACCTCTTCCTCAGGAAGAACAAAACCCTCTAATTAAAGAAATAAAAGAATTGAAACAAAGAATAACTGAGCATCTAGAACAGCACAAAAACAACAGAATAAGGCTGCCTGCATTGAAGCTTGTTTCAAAGAAACAGCTAGCACAAGCATTAAAAGATGCAAATACTGCAATATCAAGTATAAGCACCAATTCACTGCAAGAAACAAAACAACTAATGTACAGCACAGCTGCAGTTATAACTGAATACCTGGGATGCAAAATCAACAAAGAAGAAAAACAAACAAACAGTACACCAGAAAAATGGAAGGTTAGACTAGAAAATAAGATCAGCAAGTTAAGATCACATGTAAGCAAGCTAGAACAGATGAAAGAAAAGAAGCTGAAGAACAAGAAGACCAAAGAATACCTAATCAAGAAATACCACTTAGAAACAAGGAAGATCAAGGAAGCACTGAAAATAATAAAGCAACAAATAACAGCTATAGCCAGGAAAATCAGTAGATATGACGCTCGAATTGCAAACTATAGGCAGAACCTCCAATTTCAATCCAATCAGAAATGTTTCTACCAATCCATCAATGGAGAAACTGCAATGAATCAGTCAGTACCTGACAAGGAAGAAACAGTGCAGTTCTGGAAGCAGATATGGGATAACCCAAAGAAATACAACAAGGATGTGGCTTGGCTAAAAGAGGTGGATGCAAATAAAACAAGTTGAAATGAAAGAACTAGTAATAACAACAAAATGGTAGAAAAAAGAGCAAGGAAAATCAAAAATTGGTCAGCACCAGGTGAAGATGAACTGCATGGGTTTTGGTTGAAACATCTAACTGTTATACACCCACTCATTGCCAAGCAGTTCAACAATATACTACAAGGAGGAGAAACTGAAAAGTGGCTAACAACTGGTAAAACCTACCTAATAATGAAAAATCCAGCAAAAGGGGCAACACCAGGCAACTATAGGCCAATTACCTGCTTACCAACAACTTTCAAATTACTAACTGGTGTGATAGCTGATGCAGTACAACAGCATCTAATTGAAAACAATCTCTTTCCACCCGAGTAGAAAGGAAACCGCCCCAATAGCAGAGGAACAAAAGATCAACTCCTAATAGACAAAATGATCTTGGAAACCTGCAAGAGAAGGAAGACCAACCTGAATGTGGCATGGATTGACTACAAAAAGGCATTTGACTCTCTGCCACATGATTGGATAATAAAGTGCCTAGAAATAACAGGAGTCAGTAGAAACATCAGAAAATTTGTGCAAAGATCGATGGCACAATGGAAGACACAGTTGCAGATCAATGGTGAGAGACTGGGAGAGGTTAATATCAAGAGAGGAATATTTCAAGGAGATTCATTGTCACAATTACTATTTGTTATTGCACTGTTTCCTCTGTCAACAATACTGAATAACTCAGGACATGGCTATCAAACATCAAAAACATCTGCTAGACTATCCCACCTCCTTTACATGGATGATCTGAAGCTGTATGGAAAAACATCATCGGAAATAGAATCGCTGCTCAACACTGTCCGTATATATAGCCAAGATATTGTAATGGAGTTTGGCTTGGACAAATGTGCCACACTTACTATTAAACAAGGAAAAATAGTGAAAACTGAAGGAATCAAGATGCCCCACGAAAATAACATTAAGAGTCTGAATGAGGAAGAGTACTACAAATACTTGGGTATCCTTCAAGCTGACAACATCAAGCACACTGAAGTCAAGAAAAAGATTAGAGGTGAATACATCAAGATAGTGAAGAAGATCTTAAAGTCCAAACTCAGTGGAGGAAATACCATAAAGGCAATCAACACCTGGGCAATCCCAGTCATTAGGTACACAGCTGGAATAGTGGACTGGACTCAAGCAGAACTAAAAGCAATGGATAGGCAGACCAGAAAAATAATGACAATGAATAACGCCCTTCATCCACGCAGTGACATTGATAGACTTTATCTACCAAGGCAAATAGGTGGGCGTGGAATGCTACAAGTACATCAGATGGTTGAAGAAGAAAAAATGGCTTTGGAAGAATATCTGAAGAAAAATGATGAAGATGCATTGAAATTAGTATATCAGGAAGGCTTACTGACTACCGGAGAGACCAAACTGGCCTATAAGAAAGACCAAATGAAGAACAGAATAGAGGCATGGGAAGACAAAGCAATACATGGCCAATACATTAAAAAATAGCTGGGAAAGCAGATAATAACAAGACCTGGCAATGACTAAGAGCAGGAAACTTGAAGAAAGAGACTGAGGGACTAATTCTGGCTGCACAAAACCAAGCCTTAAGGACAAATGCATATAAAGTCAAAATTGAGAAGACAGCAACAGACAGTAAGTGCCACCTATGCAAAGAAGCTGAAGAAACAGTGGACCATCTGGTAAGCTGTTGCAAGAAGATTGCACAGACTGACTACAAGCAGCGGCATGACAAAGTAGCAACAATGGTGCATTGGAAGATCTGCAAAACATATCATTTGCCTGTAAGCAAAAACTGGTGGGATCATAAAATAGAGAAAGTCATAGAAAATGATAAAATTAAACTGCTCTGGGACTTCAGAATTCAAACAGACAAGCACCTGCAACATAACACCCCAGACTTAACAATTGTTGATAAGAAAGACAAAAAAGTTTGGATAGTGGACGTGGCAGTGCCTGGAGATAGCAGAATAGAAGAGAAAGAACTGGAGAAGATAACAAAATACAAAGACCTACAAATAGAAATAGAAAGACTGTGGCAAAAGCAAGCAAGAGTAGTACCAATAGTCATAGGCGCCTTGGGTGCAATCCCAAAACAACTGGAGCACCACTTGAACACCATTGGCATTGACAAATTCGCTATTAGTCAAATGCAAAAGGCGGCCTTACTAGGAACTGCTTCCATCCTGCGACGATATCTGTAATACCATCAAACATCCACATCTGCCTATCCCAGGTCCTGGGTAAGGACTCGATAGGTAGACAAAATGCCAAATCCAGTCTGAACATCTGGCTGACTGTGCAATGATCCATGATAATAATAATAAAGTTGGAAGGGACCTTGGAGGTCATCGAGTCCAACCCCCTGCTCAGGCAGGAAACCCTACACCATTTCGGACAGATGGCTGTCCAGTCTCTTCTTAAAAACTTCCAGTGATGGGAGAGCTTCCGGTGGATCTGCGCGCGCAATGGCGGCTACCTTGTAGCCGTCCTCCTGGGTAAGTGTAAGAACCGCTATGAACAGCAGACATCAGCTGTTCAGCGGTTCAAAACCCCTTCCCGGGCAAAGGGGGGGCAGAGAGTTGTCTGAATAGTGGTAGAGCCTCTTATGCACCCCCCAAGTTTTTCTTTTGGGGGGTGAAAAGAATGCTCCCACGAAGTTCAGACTTGTCTCCGCTTCCCAGCTGTTTTTGTCCTTAGGGACAAAACGAGCCGCTGCAACCACCTCCGTGATTAAAGAGAACTGATGAGGTTTTTTTTATAAACGGACAGAGCTGAGTAGAGGATTTAGTTTTTGCTTTCTTTGATTTATTTGGATTTTAAGTTTCAAGACTTGTTTTTACTTTTATACTCCCTCTTTTTATTTTTTTTTCCTCTTTGTTGAAAGGGAAAGTAAAATGGCGATCGGCAAGCCTCTCGGTGTTTTTTTTTCGGAAGTTAGAATGGTGACCGGCAGGCTTTTTGGTGTTTCTTTTTTTCCCTTTCCTTTTTTTGTTTTTTTTATGATTGGAATGGAGTGTTAGTATTATTATTTTTGTTTAATTTTCGTGTTTTGTATTTTGTACTTTTCGGTACTTTTAAAAAATGGAATGGATTTTTTCTATTTAATTTTTTTTTTCTTCTCCTTTTTCTTTTTTTTTTTTTTTGAACTCCCTTCTTTTTAATAATGATCCCTCTTGAAGGATTTTTTTTTGGGAATATAGGGAGTTAATTTCTTATTTTTTTTTTTGCTTAATTTTTGCAATTTTTAAGAAGGAGTAAAGTTTTTTTAAGATGGCCCCAAAGCGTCCAGTAATCTCTACAGTTTCCAAGGTGGCTTCTTCTTTGGTGTTATCGTCAGGACAACAACCTAAATTAATAGGTTCACCTTCTTCCTTGCCACAGTCAACAATAGTGAAGGACTTGCAAGATATGATACTTCAAATTAGGGGAGAAATGAAAGAGATTTAAGAGGAAAATAATAAGACTTTGAGGCAAGAGATAGTTTTGACTTTAAAAGGAGTTGCCTCTGTTCTTGAAAAGTTGAACTCTCGCGTAGAAGAGGTAAAAGAAAAAGTGGAATTGATGGAGGGAAAATTTGAAAGTATGGAAAAAGAGATGAAAAACTTTCAAGATGAGATTCTTATGCTTCAATATAAACAAATGGAATATGCCTTAAGAATAAGAGGTTTACATGAGTCTGTGCAAGGAAATTTGAGAGAGATGGTGGCAAAGGACTTTGCTGTGATTCTGAACAGAGAAGAAGAGGAAATACTTAGTGGAATTGATCAGACATTTAGAGTTAACTCTGTGGTCGCAGAGCAAAAGAATTTGCCAAGAGATGTGATAATTTACTTTGGGAAAAGATCCCTGCGCAATGAAATTATACAAGCTTTTTATAAGAAGAGGTTTCAAATTGCTTCACAAGATGTTATAATTTTAAAGGAGATCCCACCAAAAATTTTAAGAAGAAAGGAGTTTGCTTTTTTAGCAGACGAACTTAAAAAGAGACAAATTTTGTTTAGATGGGATGTTCCGACTGGAATGGTGGTGAGCTACCTGGGGATACGTTATAGTCTTAATACTGTTCCTAAAGCAAAAGATTTTTATACTTCGGTCCTGGGGGTATGCTCATCGTCACCTATCATGTTTAAAGCTTTGGAAGAAAAAAAGGCAGAACTGCAGTCAGAAGTGTTAAGAATTATGAAAATTGGGAAACTTCAGTTTGAGGGGCCTCAACAAGTAGAGATGGAGGAGCAGAAGACAACCTGTGTAACATATAATTGTAAAGAAAAGGATCAACAGAAGAAGTTTAAGGAAGTTCCACAAGTATTGGTTCCTGAATCTGCGGGAGAAGTAGGATTTATAAATTCTTTGGAGCAATCTTTAATGCTAGAACTGCAGTCTGAAGAGCCTATATTAATTAAAAATGGGAGGCCTCAACAAGTAGAGATGGAGGAGCAGAAGATAACCTGTGCAACATATAACTGTAAAGAAAAGGATCAACAGAAGAAGCTCAAGGAAGTTCCACAAGAGATGAAAGACCAGAAGACAACTTGTCCAACATATAAACGTATAGAAAAGGAGGTTGAGGAAACCTCACAGGTATTGGTTCCTGAGACTTGTGCAACATATAAATGTAAAGAAAAAGCAACATGTAAACGTAAAGAGAAAGACCAACAGAAGAAGGAGGTTGAAGAAGTTTCACAGGTATTGGTTCCTGAGTTTGTGGGAGAACCAGGACTTACAAATTTTTTGGAGCGATCTTCAAGGGCAGATTTTAATGCATTTCTTTCGATGCTTATGGGCAAGAGAGACTGATAAGGATTGTGTTTATAGTGGACGCAACCGGCTATTGGACAGATGATTATGGAGACTGAATGAAAATTTTAGATAAGAAGTTTAAGTTCAAGTATTTTGTTTAGGTATTTAGAAGATTATTGAGATTGCGGGAGAAGTAAAATTTATAATGTTTTTGGAAAATGTCTTAAATAATGTTTAAATATGTGTTTTGGGATAATAATATGTATGACATGAAAAGGTTTAGAGTATATTATAAAATGATGAATAATAATATAAATGATATGAAAAGGGTTTAGAGTATACTATAGTTTGTTTAAAGATTGGTTTCTTTTCTTTTTTTATTATTAATTATTCTTAAGAGAAGTTAAGTTGTTTAATTAAATTTTAGATAAGAAGTTTAGATATAAGTATTTAGTTTAACTAATTAAATGAGTATCCAGTCCTAATGGTATAATGAATGTTCATATGCTTATTTTTGTGTTTTAGAGTAAAGAAAGAGGGAGATTAGATTAGATTTTATAGTGTAGGTATAGATATTTAAAGAAAGTAATGTTCAAATTGGTGATTTGGTGATTCTTTATAGAATGATGGGTAATAATATAACTACAATATTAGAAAAGGTTTAGAGTATATCATAATATGTGTTTAAAGCTTGTAATTATTATTTTTTAGAGGACAATTTGTTTAATTTAAGGTATTTAGATTTGTTTGGATTTATATGTGTTTTAAGTTTTTTTATTTCTTATCTTTTTTGAAAAATTTTAATTAAGCCTGTACTCAGCTCTGGGAAGGTTGAGGGAGGGTACGGGAGGTTTGGGGAGAGGGGGGAGGGTATGGGAGGGTGGGGGGTTTGGGGAAGGGATTTATTTTGTAAAATTCAAAAACTTTCAATTATAAAAAACAAAAAACTTCCAGTGATGGAGCATTCACCGCTTCTGGAGGCAGGTTGTTCCACTGCTTAATTGTTCTAACTGTCAAGAAGTTTCTCCTTAGTTCTAGGTTGCTTCTCTCCTTGATTAGTTTCAATCTGTTGCTTCTTGTCCTGCCTTCAGGCACTTTGGAGAACAACTGTTCCTCATATGTTTTAGTCCCTCCAAGTACAGCAATCTTTTATTTCTAAGAGTTATCCATTCTTTTATTCATGTTAGCACTGATGCTTGATAATATAAAACCCATTCTGGCAAGCCAAAACCTCCATTTCCCTTGGCTTCTTGTAACATTTTCAATTAAATTCTAGCATTCTTTCCTTGCAAGATAAATTTTTGAATTAGAGAATTTAAATCTTCAAAGAATTTTTACTCCAGTTTTATAGGTATTATTTGAAACAAAAATAGTATTTTTGGTAATATATTCATTTTCACCGTAGCAATTCTTCCTAACGTCGACAATTGCAGATTCTTCCATTTTTCCAAATCAAGCTTTATTTGATTTAACAATTTAATATAATCATCTTCTTTTATTGTTGAACATCTTGCTGTCAAACATATTCCCAAGTATTTGACCTTTTTGACTATTTGAAATTCTATTTTTTCTGATAATTGCTTTTTTGTTTATCCATAAAATTTTTAACTATCACTTTAGTTTTTTCTCTGTTTATCATTAATCCTGCTGTCTCTCCAAATTGTTCTATCTTTTCCAACAGTTTAGGAATCATCTCAAAGGTTCTTTAGAATGAATACCAAATCATCTGCAAATGCTTGCAGTTTGTAGGTTTCACCTTTTATTTTCAGTACTTTAATTTCTGGATCTTGTCTAATGTTTCTATTTAAAACTTCCAAAGTTAAGAGAAATAGCAATGGGGATAATGGACATCCTTGTCTTGTGCCTTTTTGTATATCAAAATTCTCTGTATAATCCCCATTTACAATCACTTTTGATGATTGTTTCTGATATATTGTCTGAATCGTATTTATAAAGTTTTGACCAAAGTCCATTGTTGTTAGTTATTGAATCATAAATTGCCAAGAAACATTATCAAATGCCTTTTGGGCGTCTAAAATTAAAATACTAATGCCAGTTGTTTCTCTGGATGCAGTTCATAATATTCCAATATCTCTAGTATTACCCTTAAATTATTTTTTATTTGTCTCTTTGGCAAAAATCCGTTTTGATTCTGGGTGTATAAATTCAATCAAAAATCTTTTCAGCCTCTCAGCTGTTATTGAAGTGAAGATTTTGTAGTCCACATCTAATAGTGATATCAGTCTATAGTTTTTTATCTGGGTCAAATCTGAATTCTCTTTTGGTATCAAAGTAGCATTTGCTTTTCTCCATGCATTTGGGAGTTTGTTACATACATCTTTCAATGGTACATTTAATGTATCTTGTAACATTTATAAAACTCTGCTGGGAGTTCATCTGGTCCCGGTGTTTTTTCATTTTTTTGTCTTTTTATTGCCTCTGTCAGTTCCATTATTCTTATTTTTTTATTTAACATAGTCTTGACGTTTTCTGAAATTTTTGGTAAATTATTTTCTTCCATATATTGTCATTTTCTCCCATGGAATGTCTTCCTTAATGTACAATTTCTCATAGTATTCTTTAATTATCTTTTTTTATTGCTTCACTTTTGAATTGTAAACAGCCTTTTTCATCTACTAAATTGTTTATCAATTTTTTCTCCTTCTGTTTTTTAAGTTTATAAGCTAACCATCTTCCTGGTTTGTTTGCATTTTCAAAAAGTTTTGCTTTGCCCTTTTAATTTGCTGTTGCAATTTTTCTGATTCTATTAAATTTAATTTATGTTTTATTATTTCTATTTGTCTTTTCAATATCTTCTTTTGTGGGTTTATTTGTAGTTCAAGTTCTATTTTTTTATAATATTTTATTAGTTTTCTAATTTTACAATTAAGTATTTAAAAAGCAACATGGTGACTGGGTTAATCAATAGTTCAATAACATACATAAATCTTTAGTATAAATCTCAAGTTACAACATCAGATATTTCCTCTCTTATTGTTATCAACTAAGTAAAAACATCTTTGTTAATAATTTTTAACTTATACATATCTTAATTGTGTTTGCATTCAATCCTTATATACAATCAATGTCCTGTTATTGCTTTCTTCCCAAACATTAATTTCCCATCAATATTCAAATTAACATATGGTATTTATAATTTCCAAGCGTTAGGTAACCAAAGTTTCCCTTATTTCAACTTCTTCCTTTTTCCCTTTTCATGACAAAATCTAATATTCTAAATACACATCTTATCTATTTGAATATAGTTTTATTCTGTTTTCTAAAAGTTATCTATTTTCCACCATATTCAATCCTCTAGTTAGTAATATGAAATCCCCTCTAATAAATCAAAACCCTTATTTTTTTCAGCCTTACTCTGGCTTTCTTTCTTTGCCAACTATCCTTCCATGTCAATGCTTTTGAGTCATCAAATAGTTCTCCCTCTATTATTATATATATTATTTGGAACAAGAAAGACCAGTTGGTTGCAGGGTTTTTTTTGGAAGAACTAACCCATTGTATTCATTAGATTGCCTCCCTATTACTCCAATTTCCCACAATTATCCTGATAGGTTTATCTTCCATTCAAGCTGTTCTTCTTCCTTTTTCTCAAATTTCTTCTGATTTTTGTAAAAAGTATTTTCCATTTTTAAGTGTTATCACTCCTTTTTCTGATTTTTCCATTGGCTGGATCTATTGGTCAATTGAGTCCTCTGTCTTAGTATTTAGTTATTCCACTTCTCCTGTTATTTTCTGCATTGTTAGTTCTTTGGTTGTAATCAAAATCTGGGTTTTTGTATTTAAGCTGGCATCTTGTTCCTTTATGTTGCATTTTATTTTGTCACAAGCTGAAAGAATGGTTTCGTGTATTGATTTCAACATGGAAAGGATTTTTTCCTGATCTTCATCCATATTCTCTTAATAGTATGTTAAGTTGAAGACTTTAGAATCAAATGTTAAGAATAGTTTTTTGTTTTTTATAGCTAGGTATGGGACATCTATTTCACATGCTATAGGTGGTCTTTATAGTAGAAATTGTTTGTCAAGTAAGAGTTTATAGTCCAAGGTATTCCATCATCTCGTGTGATAACATATGCTTCTCATGTAAAGAAATAGGAAAGCAATTCCCCACATATAGCTCTGAAAGTCAGTAAAAGTTTACATTCATAGTTCAAACAGGCCAAATATGCTGCCCAAAAGTTCCTTCTTTGCAGCTGAGTTTTTCACAGGTGGTAGTTGTCAAGGTCAGAAAAGTTTTTTTCTGGAGTCTGGGCTTCAAGCCAAGTCTCTTTTAAGCAATAACAAGTTGTAATACCATACTTTACCAAAAGATATCACCGATACCATTTGAAGTTTTTTAAATCCAAAGTTTTTATGATAGTTTTTCAAGTCTTATTTCTTTTTTAAAGATAAAAAAAAATGTCTCCAGTAAGAATAGGAACACTTTTAGTCCCCAAATTTCAAAAGTATATACATCCAATTAGATTAAAATTGTTCTTATATATAGTTGCTCTGTTTCCCCTAGGTAGTTAGTCACCGCTGTTCATGCAGGATGGGATAGAAATTCCTTTCCCTCTCTCACTGGGGGAAAATACTTTGGGCAGCTTTTACAGGAAAAAATACTTAAAATCTTAAAGAGAAGATCAGATCTTACCCAGTTTCATCTGTATTGCTTTAAAGGTGCTTGATGGTGATTTTGACTTCAACTGTTGGCAGCTTAGTGATGAGCCATATTGCTATGGCTGGTCTTTCTCCCGCTGGTTTGGAGGGCTTCCCTGGATCCAATAGAAGGGCTGCTGTCCTTCCATGATCAAGTGGAGGTCTCCTTGCTTATCACCCCTACAGGGCAACTTTCGACCCTTTCCAGGATACCTCAGCAGGACAAAATCAGACACAAAATACAGAGCATATCTTCCAGCATCCATGGCACAGCAATGGCAAACTGGAAGTCCCTCAAGTTCTAATTTTTTAAATTCTTCTCTTAACAACTGACATTGTTGTCTTTTTTCTTTATTTTTTTCGCCATGTATGTTATCGCTATGCCTCGAAAATATGCTTTGGCTGTATCCCATACATTTTGTAATGTATCTTTTTTATTTTCTTTGAAGAAGAATTCCATTTATTTTGTTGCTAAGTCTATAAATTTTTTCTCTTTTAATATAGATTGATTCAAAGTCTGTCTTAATTTTTTCTGCATTCCTTTCCACACCATTTTTAAAGAATTATGATCTGTCCAAGTACCTAATTCTATTTCAATTTCCATGCTCACCTGGCACCCGGCGATAAATAAGTGAGTTTTGGGTTGCAGTTTGGGTACTCGGTCTCTAAAAGGTTCTCCATCACTGATATAGTAAATAAGGACATCTAGTGGTGAGAGGAAATACTACAATAACACCAGAAGAATTGGAAAAATTGCTGATCTTGATTTAACATCTGCTGTGAATAAAAAGAATTTTATGTGACTCTATGCTAGAAAAAACTTTTTACAATCATATCTTTTGATCTTGGATATAACCATAATAGAAATTATTTTGAAATAGAGGGGTTTTTACATCCCTAAACTAATTGGAACATTTGGATTAGCCTAAAGCAGTTGGCTTGTTTCACGGTTGGATTATAGCCTAAGGAAGTTTCCTTTTTTTCTTCCTTTTCTCTTTGTGGATTTACAAAATCTGCTCAATTGAAAAATAAGTGCACAAAATCTTACGAAAATCATGAAAAAACCCTCTTCTGCACCCCCCTCTGGAACATCTAGCCCAGCAAGTCAGGGATCCATTGAAACAATGTTACAATGAGAAAAGACAAATAATTTTCAAAAAGAAATCAAACTACATTACAATTAATTCAAGAAACAATGCGGAAAAATGATGAAGAGATAAAAAACAATTTAGACAAGCTAAATGAGCAAATGCTTGACATAAAGACACAATTTGACACCCATCAACAAATGATTGCCAAAAATTAACAAAGAATTCAGAAAATGGAAGATACACCAGAAGAAACTGATTTAAAAAATGGAGGCATTAAATGGAAGAAAATGAAAAGCTAGAACAAGCAAATCAAAGCTTAGAAGGAGCAGTGGCAGCCTTGGAGAAAGCTGTACACTATTTAAGATGCCAAAATATGCCTGAAGATAAGAAGGAAGATATAGCAGAAGTGATTATCAATCTACTGGCGGAGGCTTTAAAAACAGATAGAGCTGAGATACAGATGGAAATGGATGAAATATTTTGAATGAATTCAAGCTATGAAAGGTAACACAAATTGCCTAGAGAAGTTCATGTAAGATTTATAAAAAAAACAATAAGAGACAAGATACTGAGAAGAGTTAGAGATGGCTCATTACAATGCAAAAACAAAAAAATTGTGATGTTGAAGCAGATTCCTAAGAGAATAAGGGACACCCAAAAACAATATCACTTTTTGACTACAAAACTAATTGCAAAAGGTGTAAGTTTTAGATGATTAATTCCAGAAGGGATCTTAATCAACTGAAACAATACAAGATATCTATTGGATGCAGTTTGGAAGGCAGAAGATTTCAACAAAAGGAAAAGAACATTCCTGGATGAAAGAGTATAACATCAACAAGAGGATAGAAAAGGCCAGAAACAAACAGAACAAACAACAGAGGAAACAACTACACAAATTGAAAAAGAGAAAGAGAAGATAGACCAAGAGTGTGAGGGAATGGCAAGAGAGCATAAGACCACAAGATCAACAAGACCTAAATATAAATAAATAAAATGGAGAAGGAAAGCGGAATTTTCTCAGTGAATATAAATGGACTGAATTCCCCATCAAAAAGGAACAGAATCTTTAAAAAAATTGCAGAAATTAAATATTGATATAATTTGTCTGCAAGAGACATATATAAAAAATCAATATTACAAATTTTTAGAATACCCAAAATTTGGGAAACTCTATTATGCAAAAAAAGAGGAATAGCTGTATACGTTAAAGAGACAAGATTCTAAAATTGTGATAGTAGAAATATTTTTACATCAAAAACAGATACTTTTGTTAGTAATATATGCACCAAACAATAAACAAGAAGAATGCCACCAAAATCTTCACAGAAAAATAGCTGAAATGGAATATCAAAACATTTGTCTAGTAGGGGGATTTTAATTCAATAGTAGACAGGGCATTAGACCAGTTGTTCTTAACCTTTTTGAACGAATTGCCCCCTTGAGCCAATGAGGAAGTTGTCATCACCCCTCTCCCCCAATGTAACCTCTTGATCACAACATAGGAAATAATTCTTCAATTTATGCAAACACTTTTTTTGTTTTCTTTAAAACTGTCATCAGGACATATGATGCAAATAATTTATTTCCAGTCTTTTTCCCATATCTCAACTGTGTGAAAAATTTTGGTGCCACCCGTCACTTTATTCCCAAACTTCGTGATACATGTATTTCATTATTATCTTATTTATTCGAGAGACTTAAATGTAATGACCATTGAAAACAAAATTCAATTGCAAGAAAGTGAAATGCCCGAAAAGAAAAACAGTAACATTTAATGATTGAATTACAAGTGAAATTTAAGATGCAAAAAGAAATATAAAAAGGGCATAAGAACAAACTGCAATGCAGGAACTAAGAATTTCAAGACAAAAACTCTGAAACTAAATTAAGATTTGAGGAAAGTATATATAGTCACGCACACTGTAAAAAGGATTAAAAAGACACAAAGAAAATATAATATCGAACTGGAGTGCACGCTAAAAAAGTACAATACAAAGAGACACACAAAACAGCATGCAGTGTTTCGAAAGAAGCACTCCCCCCTCACTGCCCATTCTGGCCAATGGCGCGCCACTGTATGGGTAGAGCAGGGGTAAGCAACCCAAAACACTCAAAGAGCCACTTGGACCCATTTCCCACCGGAAACAAAACACTGGGAGCCGCAAAACCCTTTTGACAACTAAAATGAAGATAACACTGCATATATTCTTTTTTACCTTTGTTATATATATATCTTTGGTGTTATCTTCATTTTAGATGTCAAAAGGGTTTCTCTCTCTCTCTCTCTCTCTCTCTCTCTCTCTCTCTCTCTCTCCCTTCTTCCCTCCCTCTTTTTGCCCTTGGTCTGCCTGTCCTCTTCCCCCACTCAGTGTGTGAGTGTGTGTGTGTGAGAGAGAGAGAGAGAGGAGGGGGGGGAGAAGAGGCACTTGCACTTCCTCTCTCTCTTTCCTCTCTCTTTCTCTTTTTCTCTTTCCCCTCTCCCTCTCTTTCTCTCTTTCCTCTCCCTCCCTCCCCCCTTTTCTCCAGGTGAGGAGAGGGGGAGAGGCACTTGCACTTCCTCTCTCTTTTCTCTTTCTCTCTCTTTCTCTTTCTCGTCTCCCTCTCTCTTTCCTCTCCCTGCCTCCTCCCTTCTTTCTCCAGGTGAGGAGAGAGTGGGAGAGAGAGAGGCACTTGCACTTCCTCTCTCTTTCCTCTTTCTCTCTTTTTCTCTTTCCCCTCTCCCTCTTTCTTTCTCTCTTTCCTCTCCCTCCCTCCCCCTTCTTTCTCTAGGTGAGGAGAGAGAGAGGGGAAGAGAGGAGTTTGTGCATCCTCTCTCTCTTTCTCTCGTTTTCTTTTCCCCTCTCCCTCTCTCTTTCCTCTCCCTCCCTCCCCCCTTCTTTCTCCAGGTGAGGAGAGAAAGAGGGGGAGAGAGAGAGCATTTGCACTTCCTCTCTCTTTCCTCTTTTTCTCTCTCTTTTTCTCTTTCCCCTCTCCCTCTTTCCTCTCCCACCCTCCCCCTTCTTTCTCCAGGGGAAGGGGGGAGAGAGAGGCACTTGCGCTTTCTCTCTTTCTCTCTTTCTCTTTCTCTTTCCCATCTCCCTCTCTCTTTCCTCTCCCTCCCTCCCCTCTTCTTTCTCCAGGTGAGGAGAGAGAGAGGGGGAGAGAGAGAGGCACTTACACTTCCTCTCTCTCTTTCCTTTCTTTCTCTCTTTTTCTCTTTCCCCTCTCCCTCTCTCTTTCTCTTTCCTCTCCCTCCATCCCCCTTCTTTCTCCAGATGAAGAGAGAGAGAGAGAGAAAATGAAAGGCAGAGGGCACTGAAGGGGTGGGGGGCAGGAGGCAGCAGAAGACCCTGTCACCGCTGGAGGCACCCAGCTCCACTGCTCGCCAGGTCTGCAGGGATGCCCCGGCTCATGGTCACATTGGCAGACCATCCCACGTGCTGCTGGCGTCCCTGAGCTCAAGTCAGGGCCACGGGGCATCGGCAGAATGCCCTACCCGTCAGCTGCTAGGGCCGCTCCGCAATGCACGATGCTCCCGGCCATCCGCGACCCACCAGCGTCACCCAGGGAGCAATGCCCCCACCGGCCACCTCCCCAGCCAGGACTGCCGCCCAGGGGGCAACAGAAGGAAGAAGGGGAGGAGAAGGAGAGCAAGGAAGCCGGTGCTGGACCTTAGGAGAAGGCGCTCCCGCGGGTCTGGTTGGAAAATGCCTCCCCCTCCCTTTCTCTCCCCCCCATCTTCTACTCACCTCTCAAAGCAGCCAGGACTCTGGCGCACCTTCCCAGCCAAAAATCCTTAGAAAAAGAAAGGATTTTGCTTTTCTGGCTGAGGAGCTTAAAACTCAACAGATTCAGTTCAGATGGGAGATACCTGTTGGAATAGCGGTGAACTACAATGGGACACGTTATAGACTTAATACAATCTTAAAAGCAAAAGATTTTTATACTTCTGTCCTGAAAGCAGGTTCACCACCATCTCCACGATCTAAGAGAACAGAAGAAAGGCCGGAAGAACAAGCTGAAGGTGCAATGTTATTGGTTGCAGGAGATTTACAGGCTGGACCTATGGAACAGTGTTTGGAGGTAAAAGGTGATTCAAAGGAACAGAAGATGACTCGTGCTGCGCATAGACATAAAGAAAAGAAACAGCAGAAGGCTGATGTTGGATCCATAATACAAGGTTTGATTACTACAAAGCCCATGGGAGGAACAAGACCAAAGAGATCATCAACAGCAGATCTTCAAGCTCTGTTCCAGAGGCTTCAAGCCATTAAGGATGGCAAAGTTTCTGACATGGAATGTTAATGGCTTGAATTCACCACAGAAAAGAAAATATTTCATTATTTGAAACAACATAAGAATGATGTTGTTTGCTTGCAGGAGACTCATATTGCTTTAAAGGATCAAAAGTATTTGATTAATTCCCAGTTGGGATCACATTTTACAGCTTCTGCTCCGGAAAAAAAAGGGGGTGTAGTTATTTATGTAAGAAAAGACTTATCGGCTAAATTAATTGATTCTGATACAGAAGGAAGATATGTTATTATTGAATTAGTATTACAAGGCAAGAAACAGTTTTATAAGTTGTTACATCAGAAGCTAACTCAAATGGATTATAAATCTGTTATTATGATGGGTGATTGGAATGGTGTTTTAGATTCAAGTAAGGATAAGAAGGGTTTTTAAAATCTTCTAATCACGCTAAACTAACTAAAGCTTTTTTTGATTTGAAGGATGATTTGGAACTTAGAGACATTTGGCGGGAACGGAACATTGAAGAAAGAGACTTTACTTTTTTCTCAGACAGGCATCAATCGTATTCTAGAATTGATGTTTTTTAAATTACTACTAATCTTTTTTCTAGGGTTAAGAATGCCAAGATTTTCCCTAGAATGTTGTCAAACCATAGTGTTGAAGATGGGAATAGAAGGACTTGGAGATTGAATGAAAATTTATTTAGATATGAGGTGAATTCATAGAAATGCAGAGAATATTTGAAGGATTTTTTCCTTTTGAATATGTATAAAGGTACCTCGATGTCAATAGTGTGGGATGTTAGTAAAGTTTACATGAGAGGGGTTCTGATTCATATGAACAATGCGCAAAGGCGTAAACAGATGGAAAAATGTAAAGAGTTGGAAGAAGAGATTAAACTGAAAGAAAAGGCTCTTATTTTAAATCCATTGGACAATAGTTTAAAGGTTTCTATAACTATGCTTAGGGAGCAATTTAATATGTTAATGGCTGATCAGATTGCAACTAACTTGCAGTATATGAAACATCTAAAGTTTTCTTTGACTTGAAGGACGATTTGGAACTTTGGGATATCTGGCGAGAATGGAACATCGAAGAAAGAGACTTTACTTTTTTTTCGGACAGGCATCAATCTTATTCCAGAATTGACTTTTTTTTAATTACTACTGATCTTTTTTCCAGGGTTAAGAATGCCAAGATTTTCCCCAGAATATTGTCAGACCATAGTCCTGTATGGTTGGAGATATCTGTTGAAGACGGGAACAGAAGGACTTGGAGGTTGAATGAAAATTTATTTAGATATGAGGGGATTTTACAGAAATGCAGAGAATATTTGAAGGAATTTTTTCTTTTGAATATGCATAAGGGTACCTCGATGGCAATGGTATGGGACGCTAGTAAAGCTTACATGAGAGGGGTTCTGATTCATATGAATAATGCGCATAGGCATAAACAGACGCAAAAATGTAAAGAATTGGAAGAAGAGATTAAACTGAAAGAGAAGGTTTTTATTTTAAATCCATTGGATAACAGCTTAAAGGCTTCTATAACTATGCTTAGGGAGCAATTTAATATGTTAACGGCAAATCAGATTGCAACTAACTTGCGGTATATGAAATATAACACGTTTTGTAATGCAAATAAGCTTGGTAGATGGTTGGCTTATCAATTACGGAAGAAACAGAAGTCAAGGATTATAGAGAAAATAGATTATAAAGATAAAGAGGTATATCAACAAAATTTGATTAAAAGGAGTTTTTTAGATTTTTGTTCAAAGTTATATGCTAGTGAAAGCATACAAGTTTCAGATATAGAAAAGTACAGGCAGCGCATTTTCCTAGACTTTGAAATGATCAATGAAATTAGATGAATTGTTTAATTACTTCTGAGGAAATTATTTGGGTAATTAAACAGTTAAAGGTTGGTAAGGCTCCTGGTACACATGGATTAACAGCAATCTATTATAAAATGTTATCTGAAGAAATAATAGAACCATTAAAGGAACTCTTTAATAGTATTTTGTTGGGAGCAGAGGTACCTCCGTCTTGGAGAAGGGCTTTTATATCTACCATGATTGGAGGTGGTAGTGGGGGGATTTTTGGCCGTAAAGCTGACTGATGCTCTCTTTTCAGCAAGCTGCAATGAAAAATTGGGTGTATTTGCCTGAGATTTTTTGGTAATTCTAATTCTACTGTTACTGGGTTTATGATTCTTTTAATTGGAAAAGGCCCTATATATTTTGGTCCAAGTTTTTTACAGGGTTGTAGGGACTTTAGGTATTTTGTAGATAGGTACACCATTTCACCTATAATGAATGGTGTAGGCTCAACCCTTTTTTTAATCGGCTTGTGCTTTGTATGCCTGCCTAGCTTCATCTAGTGCTTTTCTAACTATTGGCCAGATGTTTTGTAGTTTTCCCATCCATTCTTTCAGTGATGGGATTGTTGGTTCGTTTGGGGTTAATTCTGGCATGGGGTTGAAACTTTAACCGGTGGCTATTTGAAAAGGAGTGTAACCTGTGCTGGAGTGGACTGCATTATTGTAGGCAACTTCTGCAAAAGGGAGTAAATCCGCCCACTCGGTCTGCTGGAAACTAAGAAAACATCTTAAATATTGCTTAAGTACGGAGTTCATTTTTTCAGCGGCCGCATTTGATTGTGGATGATGGCTAGATGTCGGTCCCTGAGTGGTTCCTAAGAGGGATAAAAATTCCTTCCAAAATGCAGATGTAAATTGCACCCCCCTTTCAGAGATGATGCGTTGGGGTGCCCCATGCAATCTGTAAATGTGTTGGATGAAAAGTTTTGCTAAGGCTTTTGCAGTGGGAATCTTTTGGCAAGGGATAAAGTGCACCTGTTTGGAAAACAAGTCCGTGACTGTCCAGACAACAGTATTCCCATTGCTTTCTGGCAATTCCACTATAAAATCCATGGCTATTTCCCTCCAGGGGGCTGAGGGATTTGCCACTGTTTGTAATAGTCCTGGCGATTTCCCTTGCAACCTCTTTGCAGTGGCACATTTTGGGCAACTGGCTACATAACTTTCTATGTCCTTTTTTATTGATGGCCACCAAAATTGCCGTTTAATTAAGTGTAAAGTTTTTACAAATCCAAAATGCCCTGCTGATTTTGTGTCATGGCAAAGCTGCATGAAAGTGACTCTTTGGGTTGTTGGTATATATAACTTTTCCCCTACCCAAGGCAACCCATCTCTCATTGTGCACACATTTTTGTTTTTCTGGAACCATTCGTCTGTTTCCAAACTTTTTCTGAATTCAATTCCAGTTTGGCTGTCCATTTGTGGTTTTAATTTAGCTTGGGTTCTTGTGGTTACTGGTGCTGCCAGCTGTGACTCTGTCATTATTGGTTTAGAGTCTGTGGTTCGTGCGCTGTTATATTGGGGCATGCGAGAGTTCTTTCTCCCTGGTAAATGTTTGAGCTTAAATTGGAACTGGTGAAAATGCTGGGACCAGCGGGCTTGTTTGGGATTGAGTTTCCTGGGCGTTTTCAGGGCTTCCAAATTTTTGTGATCAGTCCACACCTGGAAGAGGATTTTGTTGCCTTCCAGGAACTGTCACCACGTGAGTAATGCCCAACATATCCCATATGCTCCTACTCCCATACGGGCCAGCGCTGTTCTGTTTCTGTGAGTTTCTTATATGTATATGCACAGGGTTGCAATACTCCATCATCGTTTTCTTGTAATAGAACAGCCTCCACTGCCACATCACTTGCATCTGCCTGTATTACGAAGGGCTTGTCCATGTCTGGGTGTCTTAGTACTGGTTCGGCAGAAAAAAGTCTCTTTAGTCTTTCAAACGCTGCTTGGCACTCCATTGTCCATGTTAGTGGCTGGCTAGGTTTTACTGAGGATGCTCCCTTCGTTTTTAGTAAGTTAGTGAGTGGCAAGGCTATCTGGGCAAATGAGGGAATGAATTGGCAGTAAAAGTTTGCAAAGCCCAGGAAACTTTGTAGTTGCTTTCTTGTGCGGGGTGGTGCCCAATCTAATACTGCTCTGACCTTCTCTGGGTCCATTTCAATGCCCTGTGGGGATATGCGATAACCTAGGTAGTCTATCCTTTCCTGGTGGAATTCGCATTTTGAGAGTTTGGCATATAAGTGGGCGGCTCGCAGTTTCTTTAAAATCGCTCTGACACGGTTGACATGTTCCTCTTTTGTTTCGGTGAAGATAAGAATGTCGTCCAACCC
The DNA here is from genome assembly GCF_016545835.1 of Crotalus tigris. Classification (NCBI taxonomy): domain Eukaryota; kingdom Metazoa; phylum Chordata; class Lepidosauria; order Squamata; family Viperidae; genus Crotalus; species Crotalus tigris. Next base: position 1,517,513 of record NW_024096518.1, read on the forward strand.
CCTTGAACAGGTACTCCCTTAGAACGTCATTGATTAATTGCATAAAGACTGCAGGGCCCCCTTGTAATCCAAATGGCAAGACTTTGAATTGATAGCACCCCATGGGGCAGTTAAATGCGGTCTTCCATTCATACCCTTCCTTAATTCTCACGCGATAGTAAGCTTCCCTTAGGTCTAGTTTAGAAAAAAAATTCCCTTTTGAGAGGTGTGACAGCATGTCTTTCATGAGGGGTAGAGGGTATAGGTTGCTTTCACTGATTGTATTCAGGGCCCTATAATCCATGCATAAGCATAAAGAGCCGTCCTTCTTCTCTCTAAAGAGGACCGGGGCAGCCACTTTAGGCTTGGCTGGCTTAATGAAACCTCTCTCTAGGTTTTTTTAATGAATCTTTCCATTTCCTCTTTCTCCTTTGGGCTCATGGAGTATAATCTGGGCTTCGGGAGTTTTGCCCCAGGCTTGAATTCAATGGTACTGTCTGTGGGTCGGGGGGGGGAGGAGCTCATTCGCCCTCTCCTCACTGAAAACTTCAGCAAGGTCTCTGTATTCCTCTGGTATTTCTGTTAATCTTTTTTCCTCTCCTATGGATGCTTTTTGTATTTTTGATTCTGGTAGCCTTCCTTTGGGTTTTAAGTCCATAGGGTCCCCCTTCGGGACTTTGATTTCTGTCGTCCTCCAATTTACCCAGGGGTTCCATTTTTTTTAACCATTCCATCCCTAGGATCATTGGGCATTCCATGCCTAGGGTCACCACAAACGTTATGTCCTCCTCATGTTTGCCCAGGGAGAGGTGTATTGGTAGAGTGGCGAGGGTAGCTGGCACCCCCCCTGCTATGGATCCATCTAACTGGCCAAATGAGATTGGTTGTTCCAGTCTCCTCGATGGGATGCCCAGATTCCCCACTAGTGTCGGGCAAATGAGGCAGCGGGTGCAGCCAGAGTCTATTAAGGCTTCACAGCTTCGGGCATGGGGGGAATTAATATAGTCACTGTCTTGAGGATGGGTGTGATGTGTCCACTTACCAGGGGTTCGCCCTCCGAGCTGTCATCTGAGGCGTCCACTGGCCCTGTGGTGTAGGCTGGAGTTCTTTCCCCCTGATGAGCAGAAGTGGGGGGTTCCACAATTTCCGTCATTCTCATGGCAGTTTCTTTTGGCTTAGCTGAAGACTTTCTGGATTTGCTGATTGGGGATCTGTCTGGGCTGTGCTGGGGGGCTTTGGAGCGGCATTCTACAGCTCGATGCCCTTCTCTTCCGCACTTGAAACACCCCATTTGCTTCTTGGTTGTAGCTGATGGTTTCACTGGTTCGTATGTCAACTCAGGCGGGGAGCGGCTCCATTGTTTTCCTCGGCGGTGTCTTTTCAATATGTCGATCTCTGCTTCCTCTGCCAAGATGTATCAGTCCTCAAGTTGGTGTGGGTCTCCTCGGGGTAGGCAAACGTCATAGAGGTCATAATTTAGTCCGTCTTTGAAATGGCTAAGGAGGATGTCTTCTGGCCAGTTCAGTTTGCTGGCAATGGCCCGGAATTCTTGTGTATATTCAGCCACTGGGCGTTTGCCTTGCCTCATCGTTTTTATCCTTTCGCGGGCTTTGCGATCAGCCAGGGGGTCTTCAAATCATCTTCTCAGAGAGGACATGAAACGGTTGAAGTTACTGAGTTCTGGGGCATTGGAGTCATGCAAGTTCACCACCCAATCTGCAGCCGGTCCATCCAGGGCAGATTGCACGATCCGGATGCGGGCTTTGTCGCTGGGGATGTCCTGCCCGTATTCCTCCATGTAGCTGAGGACTTGGGTTAGGAAAAACCCCAAGCGTGTTGGCTCCCCTTTGAATTTCACCTCCAACGGCGGATGTCTTGGAATGGATCGGTGCCTCCGTTGTTGGTGGTAATGTCTTCCATCCAGATCGCCATCTGTGGTTCGGTAGGGGGTGGGGACTACTGGATCATCAGATGTCCCCGGGGTTGCAGGTTCCACTTCCCCCTTGGTGTCTCTCCCTTTGCGGCTCCAGGAGCTGGGGCGGCTGTAGGGTTCAGGATTCTCCTCTCCTAGGGAGCTGAGAGTTCTCTTCATCAGGTCAATAGCTTTCTCTAGGATCCAGTCTGAGTACGGTGCCCAGCTTTCTCCCTCTTCACTTGCATGCAGGAATTTCTCCATCTCCTGCTTCCATTCTGGTTGCTTGTTCCCCCGTCTCAGGGTCACATTTCTTGATTCCTTTCCCCACTCACTTTTCTTTCCAACGCCCATTGATCAGCGAGGCTTGTGGTCCCGTGTCTCCACCACTTCTTCTCCTGAGGAATCTGACCTCTCGGATCCCAACATCTGGCAAGGTTCCAATTGGGTCAGCGGCTCTCTTTCCAGGGAGTTTTCCCCCTTTCTTGCTCCATTGTCTGACATGGTAATTTTTTGCAAAATCCCCCAACAAGGGTCTCCCTTCCAGGTGGATTAATTTTGCAAGTCCTGTCTAATGTAAGGACCCACCTCACTTTGCATCTTAAGAAGACAGAACTCTTGGAATAATTCTTCCAACAGGAATCCTTTATTAAGAGAAAATGGTTGCAGGCATTCTAGATAGGACTTGGGATCCAAGCTCTCCCATTCAAGGTTTTAAGGGGTTTCCCAGTAGCCCCACCCAATCACCCCCTACTTCCAGCGACAGTCTCAGGCATTACATTCCCACCACCTTTTTCCTTACTGCCGGCTGGATGGAGACTTCAGAGAAAACTACATGAAAGGTAATAGCCCCCTTTGTTATGATTAGGCCTTTTTGGTGCTATCCACATTCAGTCTCTTTGAAGTATACTGAAGGAAGTGAGAGCCTTAAAGCCACTTTGTTCACCCCCTTCCCTTCATTGTATGACAGAATCCAGAGAAGGCAGAAATGGGGTTTTCTACAATTGATAACTAGAGATGAAATATAATTGGATTCTGACGGTATTATTATGATATTATTATTATTTTTAGTATTAGTATTGTTTAACAATTTCGAGATTGTATTGTTTAATAATTAGGATATTAATTTGTTTATGTTTTCATTATTATTACGTTTATTTTTAATTTGTTTATATTTATGTTAAAGGGGAGTTAAAGTGCATTATGGACTTGGTTATTTATATAGTTGGTTAATGTTAGTTAGATTATGATTATTATATTTGTAACCCTGTACTCAGCTCTGGGAAGTTGGGGAGGGAGAGGGGGGGTTTGGGTGGGTTATATTGTAATTTTTAGAAAACTTTTTAATAAAAATAATAAAAAAAGAATAAGAAATTCGAGAAAATAAATACTATTAATCTAGGAGGGATATATATTTTAAGTACTATGTTATTTTCTATCTTCTGTTATAACAACTTTCTTTTATTCTTTTTTCTTTTTTTTCTTTTTTTTCATTCTTTTTCTTTTCCCCTTTCTTTTTACTCTTATATTTAATGTTTAAGAAATGTAAAAATGTGAGATGGCTTATATGGAAAAAATAGAATTAAGTCTGTCAATGTAAATATAACTAATCACTGAGAAAACTTTTACCAGTAAAAATACTTTGAATTTGGTGGGAGAAATAAAACTAAAATAAGGACTGTAACAGGACTGATGATAAGGTAATCCAAATGAATGGAAAGAAAAGAAATGTATAAATATGATGATTATTTTTAGGAATATTGGAAAAAATATATACTAAATTGTCATTTATTAAAACAACAAGAATTGTATTAACGCAATGTTTGCAAAAAAGGATGTTTCAGGGAAAGAGGAAAGTAAACAAAATTAATATATGGAATACAGACTATAGAAATTAATTGTGAAGGACTGTTTTTAACAAATGTAACCCAGACATCACAATGTTTACCAACTATTGAATGACTTATGCTTGTGTAAAAAATTAATAAAGAATATAATTAAGAAAAAAAGAAAAGTTCAGGTTTAAAATCAACATGTTCTCCTAATATTTTTTTTAACCAAGCATGTATCTTTTTCCAATAAGCCTTCGTTTTGCCATACATCCACCAGACATGATAGTATGTGCTTGAATTATGCTTATATTTCCAACATCTATCTAACATATTTTTAAACATTTTTGCTAATCTTGCTGGTGGCAAGTGCCATCTATAAAACATTTTATATAAATTTTCTTTATACGAGGTTGACATTGTTAATTTATAATTTCTCTCCCATAGCTTTTGCCACTTTTCTAGTTCTATATTATAACCATTTTTTTTCGCCCATCTTATCATTATTTCTTTAACTTGTTCAATTTCCATTTCCAGAATTAACAAAAATTATACATTTTCTTAATTAATTTTTCATCTGAGATTAACAAAATCTTATCAAATACAGTTTGATCTTTATAAAATCCATACAGTTTTACGTCTTTTTCATATCTATTTTGCATCTGTAAATGTGCCCACCACGACAGGTTGAAACCCTGATTTTCCAGTTCTTGTTTAGATTTTAACTTCCCATCAATATTTAGAATATCTCTATATGTCCAAATTTTTTCAAAGTCTACCAAGTTTGGATGTACAAATGCTTCCATCGTTGATAGCCACCCTGGAATTTTTAAATATATTTTAGCTTTAATTTTTTCCAATACTATTAACAAAACATTTCTTTTATGGTGATTTTGGAAATATTTATGAGCTCTGTTTTTCCCATACCATAAGAAAGCGTGCCATCCCAATTGTAAGTCATGCCCCTCCAAGTATAACAACCTTTTATTTCTAAGAATTATCCACTCTTCCACCCATGTTAAAACAGATGCTTGGTAATACAAAACCCACTCCGGTAAACCAAAACCTCCATTTTCCTTAGCTTCTTGTAACGTTTTCATCTTAATTCTAGCTTTCTTTCCTTGCCAGACAAAGTTCAGAATTAACGAGTTTAAATCTTGGAAGAATTTTTTCTCAAGTTTTATCAAAATTGTTTGAGATAAAAATAACATCTTTGGCAAAACATTCATTTTTACTGTAGCAATTCTTCCTAATATTGACAATTGCAAATTCTTCCATCTTTCCAAGTCCAGCTTTATTTGTTTCAATAATTTTATGTAATTATCTTCTTTTATTGTTGAACATTTGGCTCAAATATTTATCCCTTTTCACTATCTGTACCTCTGTTTTTTCTAAGTTTTGTTTTTTCTGTTTATCTGTAAGATTTTTAACTATTACCTTGGTTTTTTCTCTGTTTATTTTTAATCCCGCCATTCCTCCATACTGTTCTATCTTTCCCCATAATTCAGGAATCATCTCCAAAGTTTCTTCGAAGATAAATACCAAATCATCAGCAAATGCTTGTAGTTTATATGTTTTGCCTTTTATTTCCAGTCCTTTAATTTCTATATCTTGTCTGATATGTCTATTTAAGACTTCCAGAGTGAAAATGAATAACAAAGGAGATAGTGGACATCCTTGCCTTGTACCTTTTCTTATCTCAAAGTTCTCAGTACAATCTCCATTCATGATCACTTTTGCTGTTTGTTTGTTGTATATTGTTTTTATCATATTTATAAAGTTCTGTCCAAAGTCCATTATTTGTAGTTGCTGGATCATAAATTGCCAGGAAACATTGTCAAATGCCTTTTGGGCATCTAAAAATATTAGTGCCAATTGTTTCCCTGGATGTAGTTCATAATATTCTAATACATTCATTATCACTCTTAAGTTATTTTTAATTTGTCTCTTTGGTAAGAAGACTTTTTGGTCTGGATGTATAAATTCAACTAAGTATTTTTTCAGTCTCTCTGCCATTATTGAAGTAAAGATTTTATAATCCGCATTAAGCAGCGAAATCGGTCTATAATTCTTGATGTGCGCCAAATCTGAATCTTCTTTTGGTATTAGAGTAATATTTGCTTCCATCTATGTAGCTGGAAGTTTAGCCTCTAACAAAAGTCCTTTCCAAAGATCTTTCAGCGGTTTGCTTAGTATGTCTTGTAGATTTTTATATAGCTCCGCCGGGAGCCCATCTGGGCCCGGTGTTTTTCCATTTTTTTGTCTTTTTATGGCCTCTGACATTTCCATTATTGTAATCCTTTCTTCTAACATAGTTTTAAATGTCTCTGGAATTTTTCGCAGTTTACTTTCTTCTAGATATTGAACAATTGTCTCTTGAAGTTTCCTTTTTTTCATACAATTCCTTGTAGCATTTCTTAAATATCTTTTTTATTTCTTCATTTTTAAATTGTAGATGGCATTTCCCATCTACTAAATTGTGTATGTTTTTTTTCTTTCTGCTTTTTAAGTTTATAAGCTAACCATCTTCCTGGTTTTTTAGCATTTTCAAAAAAATTCTGTTTTGCTCTCTCTATCTGTTCTGCCACTTTTTTTTGAATCCAACAGATTTAATTTATGTTTTATTATTTCCATTTCTCTTTTCAAAGTCTTTTTCTATGGATTTTTTTTGTAATTCTGTTTCTAACTTCCCAAATTTTTCTTTTAGTAATATATATTGCTATCTCCTCTGCTTATTTTTCTTTGCCGCGTACGTTATAGCTATAATCTAAAGTATGCTTTAGCTGTATCCCATAAATTTTGTAGTGTTGTATCTTCTTCTTTGTTTCTCTAAAGAAAAATTCCATTTCTTTTTTCACTAACTCTATAAATTCTTTTTTCTTTTAGTATGGATTGGTTTAACATCCATCTTGGGGGTTTTGGGGATTCTTCTCCATGTGACTTTTAGAGGGTTATGGTCTGCCCATGTGCCTGTTTCTGTCTCAATTTCCTGTATATCCCTCCTCAGTTCAGATGTCATTCAGATCATGTCAATTCTTGACCAGGATTGTTGGCTATTTGAGTAAAAGGTATATTGTAATTTTTGTGGGTTAATTTCCCTCCAGACATCTTGTATTCCAATTTCCTCTGCCATATCAAAGAATGTTCTGGGTAAACAAAATGAAATTCAATGGTTAAAAAAGTAAGGTTCTACATTTAGGCAAGAAAAACCAAATGTACAGGTATAGTATAGGTGATACCTGGCTCAATAGTAGTAACTGTGAGAGGGACCTCGGAGTCCTAGTGGACAATCAAGTATGAGCCAGCATTGTGCTGCAGCTGCCAAAAAGGTCATCTCAGTGCTGGGCTGCATTAATAGAGGGATAGAACCAAGATCACATGAAGTATTAATACCACTTTACAATGCCTTGGTAAGGCCACACTTGGAATACTGCATCCAGTTTTGGTCACCATGATGTAAAAAGGATGTTGAGACTCTAGACAGAGTGCAGAAAAGAGCAACAAAGATGATTGGAGGAATGGAGGCTAAAACATATAAAAATCAGTTGTTGGAATTGGATATGTCTAGTTTAACAAAGAGAAGGATTAGGGGAGACATGATAGCAGTGTTCCAATATCTCAGGGGCTGCCACAAAAAAGGGAGTCAAGCTATTCTCCAAAGCGCTTGAAGGCAGGACAAGAAGCAATGGATGGAAACTAATCAAGGAGAGAAGCAACCTAGAACTAAGGAGAAACTTCCTAACAGTTAGAACAATTAACCAGTGGAACAATCTGCCTCCAGAAGCGGTCAATGGTCCAACACTGGAAGTTTTTAAGAAGAGACTGGACGGCCATTTGTCCGAAATGGTGTAGGGTTTCCTGCCTGAGCAGGGGGTTGGACTCGATGGCCCCCAAGATAAGGCCGCCTTTTGCAATTGACTAATAGCAAATTTGTCAATGCCAATGGTGTTCAAGTGGTGCTCCAGTTGTTTTGGGATTGCACACAAGGAACCTATTACTATTGGTATTACCCTTGCTTGCTTTTGCCACAGTCTTTCTATTTCTATTTGTAGGTCTTTGTGTTTTGTTATCTTCTCCAGTTCTTTCTCGTCTATTCTGCTGTGTCCAGGCACTGCCATGTCCACTATCCACACTTTTTTGTCTTTCTTATCGACAATTGTTAAGTCTGGGGTGTTACAATTGTTAAGTCTGGGGTGTTATTATTATTATTATTATTATTATTATTATTATTATTATTATTATTATTATCATCTTCTTCTTCTTCTTCTTCTTCTTCTTCTTCTTCTTCTTCTTCTTCTTCTTCTTCTTCTTCTTCTTCTTCTTCTTCTTCTTCTTCTTCTTCTTCTTCTTCTTCTTCTTCTTCTGGTTTTTCCTGTTTTATTGCTTTTATAATCAATTGTTCCATCTACTACCACATTGAGATCTCCTACTAAGCAAATATTTTGGTACTGCATTTCTATTATTATTACAGGCTTTGATAGAATTCTTCTTGATTGTTATTTGGTGCATAAATTGCCACTAACAATGTTTGTTTTTGATGTAGATATATTTCTACCATTACGATTCTTCTTGCTTTGTTTGAATACACTAATTTAGAATTTATTGTCTCTTTAATATATATGGCGACCTCTCTTTTTTTCTGGTGTGCTGATGCATAATAAAGTTTGGCAATTTTTGAATATTCCAATAATTTATGATGTTGTTCTTTTATGTTTGTCTCTTGCAGACAAATTATGTCTGTATTCAATTTCTATAATTTCCTAAAAATTTTGTTTCTTTTTGATGGGGAGTTTAGTCCATTTACATTTACTGAAAAGATTCCATTTTCTTTCTCCATTTCCATTTCCATTATTTGTATTTGGGTCTGGTCGATCTCATAATCCTCTGTTCTCTGGCAGTTCCTTCACCTTCGCCCACTTGTTTGTCTTTCTCTTTCTGTTCTCCTGTTTGTGCAGTTGCTCCTTGAGTCTGTTTGCTTCCATTCCTCACTTTCCCCTTGTTGTTGTTGCACTCCTTCATCCAAAATTGTTCTATTTCTTACTTCGAAGTCCTCTGCTTTCCAGATTGAATCCAGTCGATATCTTGTGTTGTTCCAGTTTATTAAAATGCCTTCCGTCATTAGCCATCTGAAGTTTATGCCTTTGGCAATCAGCTTTGTAGTTAAAACATGGTAATGTCTTTGAGTATCTCTTCTCTTTTGGGTATCTGTTTTAAAACCACAATTTCTTTATTTTTATATTGTAATGGCTCATCTCTCACTCTTCTCAGTACTTCATCCCTTGTTATTGTCTTTATAAACCTTACATGTACTTCTCTGGGTAGTCTATTTTTCCTTGCATAGTTTGAGTTCATGCAGAATATTTCATCGACCTCCATTTGGATTTTCCTCTGTCTGCCTTTAAAGCCTCTGCCAGAAGCTCAATAATCACAGCTGCTATGTTTTCTTCTCTGTCCTCAGGGATATTTTGGAATCTCAAATAGTGTTCCGCTTTCTGCATCTCCTGGTTCTTGACTCTCCCCTCTAGGTCTTGATTTGCTTGTTCTAATTTTTCATTTTCTTGTAGTAACCTTTCCATCTTTTTATCAATGTCCTCTGATTTATTTTCCATATTCTGAATTCTTTGTTCATTTTTAATTATCATTTGGTTTTGAACTTCAAATTGCGCCTTTATATCCAGAATTTCTTGGCTTACTTTCTCAAGTTTACTTTGTGTCTCTTCATGACTTTTTTTCATCATCTCTTGAATCAGTTTTAATGAGGTCTGCATTTCATTTTGGGCAGTATTTACTTTCTCATGTTGTAACATTGTTTCAATAAATCTCTGGGTTGTTGGGCTAGATTGTCCCACAGAGGGTGCAGAAGAGGTTTTCTTCATAAGTCTGGTAATATTTGATGTACTCATTTTACAGCTCACAGTCTTAGACCAAAATCCAAAGTATAAAAGGAAACCAGCTATTTTAGGCCAAATCTACCTCCTCCAGTCAAGCCTTCAATTTAAAATGTTCTATTTCTTCAGATAGTGTCTGTTTAGTTTTAGCCAAAGTCAACAAATATAGCTGTGAGAGGTCTTTTTCCTTGTAATCTCACACCAAGGCACTTTTGTTATTTGCAGGTGTCTTTTCAAGGTCAGTTTTAAAGATATTTTTTTTACTGTTTGTTGGTACTGTCATTTCTTCTTTCACCACTAGATGTCTTCCTTGGCTTATTTATCAATGTCCAATATTTCTTAAAAAGCTTTCCCCTTATTATAATTGCTCGCTGCCTTTAAATCAGATATGTCAAACACAAGACCCGGGGGCCGGATGCGGCCAGTCAAGTGGTTTCATGTGTCCTACGAAGCCATCCTGAAAACAGTGAGGGAACGCCCCCCACTGCCTTGGCCCTGGCCCAGGTTGGCTGAGAGCCAATATACGACCACAAGGTCGTCTGGAAACACAAGGAACCAGCATCTGCCGTGTCGGCCCCGCCCCCAGGGTGCATGCTGGGAGGTGTCACCCTTTGTGAGGAATGAAGAAATGCACCATCGCCTGAAAGTGCCTTGCCTACTTCACATATCTGGCTTGATGGGCTCTGGGGGACGAGTTTCGGCAGGCAGCAGGGCGCTCTCCTCACAGCGCTGAGAAGTTGAGCCGGGCAGTGCAAAGCTCACCAGGTTTGCACCTTGCTGCCTGCTGAAACTGGGCAGGCTGGGAGCTAGGCAGCATTGCACTTCTCATCAGATTCTCACTACCAGGCTCAGCTTTTGGCACCCTGCTGCCTGTCAAAACTGGGCAGGCTGGGGTCTGGGTGGCATCATGCTTCTTTTTGGGTTTGCGCTGCCTGGTTAAGCCTCTTAGCGTTGTGAGGAAAGCGCCCCGCTGCCTGCTGAAACCAGGCAGGCTAGGGGCTGGGCAGCATCGTGCTTCTTTTCAGATTCATGCTGCCTGGCTCAGTCTTTCGGCACTGTGAGGAGAGTGCCTTGCTGCCTGTTGAAACTGGGCAGGCTGGGGGCTGGGTAACATTGCGCAGGTAACATTGACTCTCACACTGCTCATGGCATCCCCTCCCTCAGAGTCCACCAAGCCAGATATGTGAAGTAGGTGAGGGGCATATGCTGGCCACTTCCAGGCGATGGTGCATTTCTTCATTCCTCACGAAGGGTGACACCTTCCCAGCTGTTTTTCTCCCTGCCTCATCTCAAATATTTCCCCACCACTCTGTACTTAGGAAGGAAGAAAGCAAAGAAGGAGAGGGAGGATCTGAGGGAATCCTGCCTTAGTCCGGTCCTGCTGTCCTTTTACCATCCCCTTGCCCCCTCCTCCTGGCCTATCCTGGGGTCTCCCATCCTATTGCTAAGGAAGCTTTGGATACAAAGCTGGGTCTCCTCCCATGGAGAGGGAATGGGCCTCCCTCTGACTTTACCCTTGTACCCATTATGAGCAACCTGGCTAAGAAGAGCAAGCACAGCAGCAACAGCCTTGAGGAGGAGGTAAGTGCAGCTGGGTGCCCCCTTGGGAAAGTGCGGTTGGGCTTTGTGCCGCGGGTGCTCGAGGGCCAGGCTGGGCATTTGGCCTCTGCTGCCCAGGGCTCCGGTAAGCCCGCACTACCATCCAGTCCCCCCGCATGGCCTGAGAGGAACAGTGAGGCTCCTTCAGTGGACCATGCCTTGGCACTTGCCCTGGTCCCACCCGCTTCTGTCAGAGACCCTCAGATCTGTCCCACTCCTGCCCAGGCCCCCACAGGCACCCTTGACGTGAATATAGAGCTGGTCACACCCACCCAGTAGGCCACACCCACCCAATTCATGCCCACCCAGTAGGCCGCACTCACCCTGGCCACACCCACCCAGCCCCGAGGGCAACCGCAATGCTGATGCGGCCCTCAATGAAATTGAGTTTGACACTCCTGCTTTAAATTCATCCCTCTGGGGGTCTTTGCTCTTTCAGCTTTTTCCCATCAGGGGCTCAACGTTTTACGACCCACAAGGAAAAGAAATAAAGATTCTAGCTCATCCAGCCTCAGCACACTGTTGAGAATCAGCTGTTTTGCAGTGCTTCCCTTCTGGCTGGGATGACTTGGGCTGCTTCTGCTCCTTCAGAGGGGTTCTTCATCTGTTCAGATCTGCTGCCGCCTGATCTGAGTTCCTGGGGTGTTCCTCTTTCTTTGTTGCTCCTCCAGGACAACTTTCCAGCCCTTTAAGGTTCGCTGGGTGAAGCGATACTGGACTGGGAAGCCGGCGCGCCGACTTCTTCCATCCATCCCATCGGTGACCAAACCAGAAGTCCCTATGTGAAGGACTCTTGGCAAGGGATGGGCTGCCCCTCATGAAAATAGGGGGAAATGTACTCAGAAAAAGACTGGTCCAACTCATCAGAAGGGCTTTAAACTAAAATTGATGGCCAATCTTTAGAATCTCTAGAATCCAAAACCAATCATAAATTCCAAGAAAACCAATCAAACAATGAGATAAGAAGTGATGAGAAAAAAGAAAAACTCCAACAATTAGGAGATGCAGGAAACATATCCACAGACAGGCATAAAAGTCTTAAATGCCTATATACAAATGCTTAAAGCTTGGGGAACAAACAGGGTGGACTAGAAGCAATAGTTCACGAGGGTAAGTATGACATAGTTGCCATTACAAAAATCTACTGGGACAAAACCAATGACTGGAATGTAGGGATGGATGGATACAAATTGTTCAAAAGAAACAGATCTACAAGAAGAGAAGGTGGAGTTTCACTATATGTAAGAGAACACTACATATCTATAGAAATGCACATGATCAAAGATAAAATTCTTCAGAATGTATATGGGTGAATATAAAAGGGAAAAAGTGACATTACCATAGGTGTATATTACAGACCACTCAGCCAATCAGAAGAAATAGATGAACTCTTTGCCAACTAGCTAACAAATTTATGTAGGAAGCATACCTCAACTATCCACATACCAACTTAGAGACAAACTCTGCAGAAAGCAGGAGATCAAACAGATTCCTAACCAACCTATCCAATAACTTTACCATCCAAAAGGTAGAGGAGGGAACTAGAGGAAAAGCTATACTAGACTTAATTCTTACTAATAGAGAAGAAGTGACAGAGGGAGTTGAAGTTGCTAGAACTTTGGGCAAGAGTGACTAGGTCATATTGGAATTCAATATAATGCAAACATAAACAATAGAAAATAATCCAACCAGTGTTTTAAATTTTAAAAGAGCTATTTTTAACAAACTTAGAGAGAACTTAAGAAAGATTCCACGGATGAAAATCCTAAAGGGGGAAAAAACTCAAAAACTCTGAAAAATGCGATCATAAAAGCCCAGTTCAGTACAATACCATTGAAAAAGAAAAACAAGAAATTCAAGAAGAAACCAGCATGCTACATAAAGATCCTTCTGACAAACTGAAAGACAAAAAGGACAAGTACAAAAAATGGAAAGAGGGACACATAACTAAGGCTGATTATCAGCAGACAGCCAGATGAATGCAAAGATGAAGTCAGAAAAGCAAAGGCTCAGAATGAACAACAGAAGTCAATGACAATAAAAAAAAGTTTCCTTCAACATATTAATAACAAGAAAAAAATCAATGAAAGAGTAGGTTCACTAAAGCAGAGCTTTCCAACTTTCCCAGCTTGGAGACTTGGAAGGAAAAGGAGTAGCAGGAAAATGTGTATATGTATGGCCTGCGCACATGTGCAAGTGGACGCACACTCAATGGCAGGGCTAGCATGCACATGCATGTGCAAGTGGGTCACGTGTGTCCACGACACATGCCCTGGCACCCATGTGCATGCACAAACAGGCCGCTGGTGCCCACATGACACTGGCAACAGTGCTAGGTATTCCTGGGATCCGGTGACCAACAGGCTGCAGCCCACTACCGGGCTGAAGACCATAGGTTAGGGACCCCTGCAGTAAAGAGAAAAGATGGCAAAGAAGTAACAGGCAGTAGGGAGAAAGCACAGCTGCTTAACTCATTCTTTGCATCAGTCTTCACCCAAAAAGAAATTTTAGCCCAATGTACCAAAAAAAAAAACCTACTGTGAAAGACAAACATTAAAATAAGGAAGAAAATGGTAAGAGAACACTTATCTGACTTTGACGAATATAAATCACCGGGGCCTAACAGATTACATCCCAGAGTTCTGAAGGAGCTGGCAGCTGTTATTTCAGAACCATTGTACCATATCTTTCAAAAAGCACCAGGGAAGTATCTGAGGATTGGAAAAGGGCTGATGTGATTCCCATCTTCAAGAAAGGAAGACCCAGGAAACCACACACCAATCAGTCTAACATCAATACCTGAAAAGATTCTGAAAAAGATCTGCAAAAAACTAGAAGCAAAAAAAGTTATAACTAGTAGCAGCATAGGTTTGTTTAAAACAGATCATGCCAAACCAAACTTATTTTATTCTTTGATAATGGGACTAAACTAGTAGATCACGAAATGCTGTGGACATAGTATACTTAGATTTCAGTAAGGCATTTGATAAAATAGATCACAACCTACTTCTTGGTAAGCTAGAAAAATGTGGAATATTCAATGTCATCACCAAATGAATTTGTAGCTGGCTGAAAAACCATACTCAATGAGTATTCCTCAATGGTACTACATCTACGTGGGGAGAAGTAAGCAGTAAGGTATCACAAGGCTCCATCTTAGGCCCAGTACTCTTCAATATCTTCATCAATGACTTAGATGAGCAAATAGAAGGGGAACTAATCAAATCTGCAGATGACACTAAACTGGCAGGAGTAGCCAACACCCCAGAAGACAAACCAGGATCCAAAAGATCTTGTCAAGCTTGAACAATGGGCCTTATCTAACAAAATGTATTTTAATGGGGAGAAAAGCAAAGTTTTACATTTAGGCAGGAAAAATCAAAGGTATATGTACAGATTAGGCGTGACTTGGCTCAAAAACAGTAACTGGGAGTGGTACCTTGGAGTCCTAGTGTCGACACTGCTAACAGATGTTTTTGCATTGACAACAGATGGAAATGTAGCCATCTTTTACTTTTTGTTTTTAGAGTTAGATGATGCTGGGAGGGGGAATGTGAACAAGAGTCCAGCTAGACATAACAACACTGGACCCACCGTGAAAAACAAAGTTATTGTAACAAGACCTGATAAGAAATTGGCGGGCTGGAGAACGGGAGAGGAAGTCCACGCTTCAAGCTAATTGGGGGATGTGATTTATGACTGTTAACTGGAGGAAGGAATTGTGTTTGATACTATATGTTCAGGGGAGGAGAATTTAGTTTTTGGTTTCGATTATGCACTGCCGATGTTTTGCTACTCAAAATAAAGATTCTTTATGGTAAACAATGCCTCAAAGTTCTTTGAAGGGTTTCATCTGTCGGACCCATGACATTAAGCCAAAAACTGCAACTTTTTCTTAACTATCTTGGGGTCCCGAGCCCCAGTTGCTGTCCCTAGAAAAGAGGGGTAAGTTGACAAAGATTTGGGAAAGATCTCAGTGTGGAGAAAGAAAGAACGCCTGAAACCAACACCCTGGCAGCGGCTGCTATCCCAGAGAGGAGAGCGACAGCCAGTGCGCCGGTGGGGAAGGAAATTTTTCAGGCCTCCCAGCTGGGGGCAAAGCCCAATCTGCAAGGACAGCTGATCTGGTTGTCAGAATGGGCCCAACCCAGCAGAGATTCCAGTCACCTCGAGATGGCCTTGCCACTATCAAGTGCTTCAAAGGCAGATGAGGTTCAGCTGCCAAGAGGAGATTCTCGCACAGTGCATTCCCCATACTGATGAAGAACCATGAAATCATCTGCCACTGAGGTCTCAGGTGAGTGGAAATACCTGTCCACAGTCCATAGTCAGTCAGTGAAAAAGTTGGTGGAGAGATTTGAGGAGCTAGAGATGAAGAACGGAGAACAACCTTCCTGTTCCCTCTACGTGAGGGATCTTGATGATCAGCGAGGCAGCCACCAACTCCTATCAAGGGAACCCCCAGTCTTCCCGTGTAGATCAGGCAGCTTCCCCGTCCTAGAAACCACTGACCATGTCCTCCAGTCCCACAGAGACTCCAGTCACCACCCCTCCTGAAGCCCAGTTCACTGCTGATGGGATAAGAGCCCAAGCCATCACCAAGCCAGCCTAACCCCAATCAATATGCTTACTTTCTACCCAGCCAGGGCCCCATACAACAATAGGGAATGCCACAGCCTTCCCAAGTGGGAAGCCAGCAGTCGCTGGTGGTGCACCAGCTGATGGGGGCCTTGCAACAACTGGGGATGATGCAGCTGACAGAGGGTCAGCAATTGCTGGGAGCACTATAGCAGCAGTGGGGCTGCCCACTGCGTCCAAACGTGCAGCAACAGCTGAGGGGCCCGCAACCAATGGGGATCCAGCAACAACCACCTCTGGGGCCCCAGGAGGGCCTGCAGCAACTGGGGGCATCACAAACCTCCGCAGGCCAGCACCAGTGGGGATGGCAGCAGCCCACACCTATGCAGCAACCACTGGGAGGCTCGCAACTGCTGGGGGTACCATTACCACAGCAGCAAAGACTGATGGGGGTCACAGAGCAATTGGGGGTGCTGCAGCTGCTGGCAATGCAACAACTGTGGGGATGGCCACAGCCCCTGGATGCGCAACAACCGCTAGGAGGCTTGCAGCAACTAGGTATGCAGCAGCCACCATGGGGGGGGGCAGCAACAACTGAGGATGCAACAACCACTGATGGCACCACCTCTCAGAGCCAACAATCACTGATGGCACCACCTCTCAGAGCCACCTTCGATGGGGATCCGGAGAAGCTGATCTTTTTCCTCAGTCAGGTGCACTCTCACTTGAGCCACTGTGCCTACTTCTATCCAAACCCAGCCGCTATGGTCAATGTGATTGCGTCTAGCTTGGAAGGAGAAGCATCTGAATGGTTGAACAATCTATATAACGAGCAAGCACCTGAGTTAGAGAACCCCCACCTCTTCCTCATAAGACTGAGAGCAAGGTTCGAGGAGCAGAGGAGCAAGTCCACAAAATAAAACAAGCTGGCAGGCCTCGCAGGAGAGTGCCAAGACCCAAGCTGGACCTGCTGCTGCTCTATACTCATATGACAGTGACGATGAAGGAGAGAATGACTCGATGGTGAGTCGACACATCCCACCTTTTTCATTACCTGCCAAATTCATAATCCCTAAGACAGGGGCACGGGTAGATTTAAAAGTACTAGTCAACTCCGTATGCTCCCAGTGTGTCATCAGCTTGTCACTTGCCCTGAAAATGGGTATATGAGCAAAGCTGCTCTCCATACCCATGAAGTTTGAGCAAGCCGATGGCTGGATGGAACTTTAGTCATGCAATTGACCAAACACCTACGTTTAGAAATAGGTGAGCACTGGGAGTTCATTCGTTTCCTGGGGGCTCCAAAAATGACTAGGGCTAGGTTGGTTGGACAAATGGAAGCTGTTTTTCTAGTGGGAGAAAGGGTTGAGAACTGTAAGATTACCCATAGGACCCAAGACCCCTTAACTCGATGGGCATTACATGAAGTTTTAGCCCACCCAATGAGCTAGTGCATGTGGCTGCCTTATCTCAACCAGGTGAGCCACTCATCCCCAGCGAATACCGTGACCTAATGGGGGCATTTAGTGAGAAAGAATGCGACACCCTGCCTCCCCACAGACCCAATGATTGCTCCATTGAACTGTTACTGGAGCCAAACTCCCATGACCGATGATGTATGCTATGTCCCCCCTTGAAATGGAGGAGATGCAGTGATATGTGGACAAAAACCTAGCAAGGGGATTAATCGAACGGGCCAAGTCTGCTGTGGGAGCCCCAGTGTTATTTAAAGAAAAAAAGATGGGTTGCTTCATCTCTGCATGGATTATAAGGGTCTGAACGTGGTGAGTGTGGAAAATAAATACCCCCTCCCCCTCCTGAAGAACTTACTAACCCACCTGGCAAGGGGGAGTGTCTTCACTAAGTTAGACCTCAGAGAGGCATATTACTGGGTGAGGATAAAGGAGGGAGATGAGTGAAAGACTGCTTTCAACTGTCCCATGGGGAGCTTTCAATTTAAAGTCACGCCGTTTGGATTACAGAGGGGCCCAGCTGTTTTCATGCAACTGATTAATCAGGTTCTACAAGACCATTTATACAAAGAGGTTCTGGTGTATCTTGATGACATCCTGATATACAGCACGAATATGACTGACCATGTAAAATTAGCAAGAGAAGTGCTAAAGAAACTGTTAAATGCCAAATGTCAAATTATCAAAGTTTGAGTTTCCCCAGACCTGATTAGATTATCTTGGCTACAGAATTTCCAGCAAGGGCATTGAAATGGACCCAACCAAAGTGAAAGTTGTAACTGAATGGCAGCCTCCAAAGACTCACAAACAGCTCCAGAGCTTCCTTGGATTCGCCAACTTTTACCATCAATTTATCTCCTATTTTGCTGAAATTGCCCTACCCCTTATGGAATTACTAAAAATAGGCAAAGGGGGAGGAATGCTATGACCAGGCCAACCGTTAGCATGGATTATGAACTGTCAGACTGCTTTTGAGAACCTAAAAAGACTATTTGCTGTTGAACTGGTTCTAAAGCATCCCTGCCCAGGACAGCCCTTTGTAATTCAAGTCGATGTCAGAGACGTGGCCATTGGAGCTGTACTACTACAAAAGAACCAGAGTGGGACCCTACAATCTTGCACTTACACCTCAAAAAAATTAACTGAATGTGAGAGGAAGTGGGCTGTATGGGAAAAGGAGGCGTTGCAATACGCTGGGCTCTATTAAACTAGAAACACTATCTAGAAGGGAGCAAGGTGTCGTTCGAGGTATGGACTGATCACAAAAATTTAGAAGCACTGAAAACTCCCTGCAAATTGTCCCCAAAACAACTGTGATGGGCACAGTACTTTAACCATTTTAACTTCACTCTAAAATACATACCAGGAGGAAAAAACTTCTTAGCTGATGCTCTATCCAGACTGCCCCAGTACAAAAGCCAGTGGGAAGAGGTTAATGAGGCAATTATCTCCAATCTGCAAACAGCCTCTCAACTCATGCTGCGCAAAGTCCCACCTTCAAGAGCCCCTAACCCTGATGAGCCTAGGGCAAAGAAAATAAAACAAGGGCTCCTCACTGACCAATGGTTCAAAGACAATCAAACCTCCCTAACATGCAGGGATGATTTGGCTTATACTTATACTTGCCATAGACCCTCTGCCTTAATACTCTCCGATGTGGCCATGATGTAAAACAGGCTGGGCACTTTGGATATTTAAAAACACTACACTTCATCTGCCAGCCATTCTGGTGGCCCAGATTGAAAAAGGATATGGAAAGCTATGTCAGGAGTTGTGCTGTATATGCCACCATGAAAAGAATTCCAGGGAAACCCTCTGGGTTGTTGCAACTGCTGGCAGACTCTTCTCAACCATGGGAAGAAATTGCTATGGATTTATAGTAAATCTACCTGAAAGTAGAGGAAATACAGTCATTTGGACTGTGATAGATCTGTTTTCAAAGCAGGCTCACTTCATCACCTGCAAAGGATTCCTGTCTGCTCAACGACTGACCAAAATATTTTTGAAACACTTCTACTGGCTGCATGTTGCACCTAAATGAATAATCTCAGACAGGGGAGTGCAGTTTGTTGGAATATTCATGAGCAGGAAGAGTCATGTGGTAACTCAGTCAGCCAATGTGAAGAAAGTGCTACTGAGTCTGTGCAAAAGATATTGAGTTAGAAGCTGAATTTTCAGTCTCAGGTTTGTCTCTGTATCTCTCTATAAGAAGTCTTCTATTGAGCTATGTTGCTGTAAAGAAGAATGTATGGTATTATAAATATTTTGCTATAAATATAAAGAAGTTATTTTGAATCAGCTAAATGCAGTCAACTGTGAGAGCTTCTGATTTATTTTTTCATCAATAGAGAAATTAAAATTCTCTAACAGGTTATGGGCCCAGAGCTTACTAAGGACTGCATTGTAATTTAAAGCTGGAAGAAATTGCCTATGTTTAGAAAGTATAAGAACAAGGCAGAATAAGCAGAATGGCTGCAATGGAATTTAAGGAAAGCTCTGTGCCTCATTTAGGCCAGAAGAATTACATTATATGGACTGCTAAAATGGAATGTTTGCTCAAAGCAAAAGAGCTGTGGTATATCATAGAAAATCCACCACAAGTGTTTGCAGCTGCTGATCAGAAAAGTCATGATCGAGCAATGGCTTATCTCATCTTGAATTTAGATGATGAACAATTTCTAAATGTTGCAAATTTAAAGACTGCAAAGAAGATTTGGTTGAAGTTGAGAACTGTGCATGTGAATGTTTCTGCATGCAATATAGTGCAATTGTCAAGAAAACTTTACAGGGCCTGTTTGCAACCAGGTGAATCTCTGGAACAGCATTTAAATAAAATGCAAAGTTTATTTTTGGACTTAGAATAACGTGGGATTAAATTCCCTGAGTCCCAGAAGGTTTTATTGGTATTGAACAGTTTAGATAAAACCTGGGATACAGTTTCTGCAATATTTGAGTGTAAAGAAGAGCAAGACTTAAATTTTGAGGCTTTAAAGGCATGTTTGCTTAATGAAGAAGAAAAGCAACATTTTAGAAGCAGCCACGAGGAGGTGAAATTTCTGAGGAGGGGGTCCAGACTGCAAGTCTCTGAGCTCAACAAGAAAAGAATTGCTACATTTGTGGAGCAAAGACACATCTGAAAAGAAACTGTTTGCAGAGGAACAATTTCCAGTGAAGGACATTTGTGTAAGCAAAAAAGACTGATTTGCAAAAGGAACATTTTGGTGTTGCAAAAGTTTGCTATAGCAACAACAGAGACAGGTGGCTAATAGATAGTGGGGCAAGTCAAACAATTGTTAATGACTCTGAATTATTTTGCAGGTCTGTTCCAGTAGCACAAGAAGCTGTGGTTTTGGCAAATGGCCAGAAAGCAAAAGTCATCGGAAGAGACAATGTAAAAATTCCATATTTGGAATCAAAGTTTACCAATGTGCTTTGTGTACCTGAGATGGAACATAATTTGTTAAGTGTGTCTAATTTAGACAAACAAGGTTTTGAGATTATTTTTGTAAATGGGAAGTGTCTCATCAAAAGGAATGGGAATATTTGTGCAGAAGGCATAAAGGAAGATAACCTGTATGTATTGCAGGGACAAAAGGTTCAATGTTCCCATATATTTAAGAATGTTGCAGAGCACGATTTGTGCATTCATCTTCTACATAGAAGACTTGGCCATGCAAGCTTTAAAGTTTTGCAGCAAATGCAAGAGTTTGCAGAAGGACTAAATTTGAAGGGATGCAAAACATATTTGGACTGTGCAGTATGCAAAGCATCAAAGTCAAAGGCATTCCCAGTTAGTAAATATAGCACAAGACAAACAAAAAGAGCTCTAGAGCTGGTCCATGCAGATCTGGTGGGACCTATGCAAGCCAGTTTGGGAGGAGCAAAGTATGCACTGGTAAATGATTTTAGCAGGTATTCATTTTGCTACTTGCTTAGAGGAAAGACAGAAGTGCTACAACAATTCAAACAGTGGGTAAGTTTTGTAGAGAGAAGGTACAGACAACAAGTGTGTCAGTTGCAAACTGACAGAGGTACTGAATTTATGTCAACTAAATTCCAACAATGGTTGGGGCAGTTGGGGATAAGACACAGACATACAAATCCTTACATAGCAGCAGAGAACGGTGTAGCTGAAAGAAGGAATGGTGTTTTGCAAACAATGAAAGATTCATTATTAGAGGATTCTGGTATGAGCAGGTCATATTGGGGAGAAGCCATATTGACTGCCAATTATATAGTTAATAGGCTGTGGAGTTCCTCCATTAATAATACTCCATATGCCATTCTATATGGGAGAAAGCCATCACTGGCACATTTGAGAATTTTTGGAAGTACTGCATGGATACATATTCCGAAAGCAATCAGAAGAAAGGGACAGCAAAAGGCAAGAAAGCTCAGGTTTGTGAGCTATGAGCCAGAGTCAAAAGGATATCGCTTTAGCGATGGAAGTAAAAGAATTGTAATTTCAAGGTCTGCTAATTTTGCAGAACAAAATTGGGACAGAATTAATGCAAATTCTGGATATGTCTCACTTAATGACGGTGATATATTTAACGACAATAACTCATCTAATGATAAAAAAATGATTATTGAAGATGTCAAGGTTCAGGGAGGAGAGGCTGAACAAGACATGAAGCCAGAAAGACTTGAGACACAGGAGCAGTTAATATCACATAGGTCAGAGCGATGTAATAAATGAATTCCGCCTGATAGATATTCTGCCAGCAAGGTAAAGGTTTGCAATGTGTGGTATGAGCCAAGAAGTTATAAAAAAGTATTGGCATTACCAAAAGCTGAACAAGAAAGATGGAAGGAGGCCATGGATAAAGAGATGAAATCCATGGGAGACCATGAAGTATTTAAATCAGTGACTTTGCCACAAGGAACCAAAGCTGTGGGTTGTAAGTGGGTATATAATGAAAAAGGTGGTTATATTCTCAGTCAAAGTTTAAAAATTGAGCAGTTATTGGAAAAATATAATATGAAAGATTGCAATACTGCTCCCATACCCATGAATACAGATTTTTATAATAGTTTAAGTGCAGACAAAGGTGAAACCTGTGATCATGAGATATATCACTCAGCAATAGGGAGTTTGTTATATCTATCACAGTGGTCCAGACCAGTCATAGCTTGCGCAGTAAGCATTTTGAGTCATTTTACTGCTGCACCTACAAAGTTACATTGGATGGGTGTAAAAAGGGTTCTCATATATTTAAAGGGAACTATAAATTTGGGTCTTCAAATACAGATTACTGAGGAATTGAAATTAAAGTGTTATGTCAATAGTGACTATGCAAATGACATAAACACAAGGAAATCAAATTCTGGTTTTATAATATTGTTTGGAGGGACTCTGATTGGATGGAAGTCCAGAAAACAAACAACTGTTGCTATTTCAACAGCGGAAGCAGAGTTTATTGCTTTATCTGAATTATGTTCTGAAGTAACATGGCATGTACAGTTGTTGCAAGATTTAAATATTAATGTAAAAGAATCTGTAAAGGTATTTGAAGATAATGCTGCCTGTATAAAAATGGCAACTGTGACAGGGTGAAGAACAGAAGTAAACATGTAGACATTAATAAGTATTGTAATGTCAGGGAAGTTGTAAAAGGAAAATTGATTAGTTTACATCATTGTTCTTCTGAGGATAATTTGGCAGACATGATGACTAAACCATTGGATAGTGTTCACTATGGAAAATGTATTAAGTCAATAGGTCTGATGTCTTTTCCTGTCATGAAGGGAGGAGTGTTGGAATATTCATGATAAGGAAGAGTCATGTGGTAATTCAGTCAGCCAATGTGAAGAAATGTGAGTCTGTGCAAAATGTGAGTCTGTGCAAAAGGTATTGAGTTAGAAGCTGAATTTTCAGTCTCAGGTTTGTCTCTGTATCTCTCTGTAAGAAGTCTTCAATTGAGCTATGTTGCTGTAAAGAATATATGGTATTGTAAATATTTTGATATAAATATAAAGAAGTTATTTTGAATCAGCTAAATGCAGTCAACTGTGAGAGCTTCTGATTTATTTTTTCACCAATAGAGAAATTAAAATTCTCTAACACAGTTCACAGCTAAGGTTTGGAGAAGTTTTCTTAAACTAATTGATTCATCTCAAGGTTTATCATCTTCTTTTCATCTGGCTACTAATGGGGGGGCTGAATCCACTAACTCAATGGTGCAGCAATATCTCAGATGCTATGTCAGCTACCAACAAACTGGACTGACCTCCTCCCTTTTTCAGAGGTGGCTTACAATAACTCTGTTCACAGCAGCACTGACTTCACACTTTTTAAAGTGGCTACAGGAAAAGGGTTCAACCCAATACCCGAATACCCCCAGGTGCCCTCCACTTCCCAGACACTTGATCAATGGGTGAAGGGGTGGGAAGAAGTTTGGAAAACCATGAAGACTGCTTTAAAAAAAGTTTATGAGACATATGAAAAGCAACCGGATAAAAAGAGCTCTTCAAAGAACATTCCAAGTTGGGAATGTCAACTAAATATTTACAGCTCAAGTTACCCAGTAAGAAGTTAGGACCGAAGTTCTTGGGACCTTTCCTCATTGTAAAGATCATTAACCCAGTCACAGTGGAATTAAAACTTCCTAAGTTCTTAGGAAAAATTCACCCTGTTTTCCATTGTAGCCTGTTGAAACCTTATCAGGTTTCCACTTTAAGACTTCCCTCTAAGAAGGCACCCAAACCCCTCATTGTGGCAGGACAGATTCACTATGAAGTAAAGCATATTCTTGATTCTAGAATTTTTAAAGGGAAATTGCAGTATTTAATACAATGGAAAGGATATTTGTTGTCTGAAGCCACTTGGGTGAAGTCTAGCGATGTGAAAGCTGATAGACTCATTACTAGGTTTTATAAGAAACATCCTAACAAACCGAGAGGCAATCCCTAACCTGTGCTTTTGTTTATATTACAGGATTTATCCTTTTTGTAAGGGGGAGGGCGGATGTCAACGCTGCTAACATCGGATATTTTTGCATTGATAACACATGGAAATGGAGCCATCTTTTACCTTTTGCTTTTAGAGTTAGATGATGCTGGGAGGAGGAATGTAAACAAGAGTCCAGCTAGACATAACAAACTGGAGCCAGCATGAGAAACAAGGTTATTGTAACCAGCCCTGATAAGAAATTGGCGAGCTGGAGAATGGGAGAGGAAGCCTGCACTTCAAGCTAATTGGGGAATGTGGTTTATGACTGTTAATTGGAGGAGGGAACTGTGCTTTGATACTGTGTGCTCAGGGGAGGGGAATTTAGTTTTTGGCTTCGATTATGCACTGCCAATGTTTTGCTACTCAAAATAAAGATTCTTTAAGTAAACAATGCCTCGAAGTTCTTTGAACAGTTTCATCTGTCGGAACCATGACACCTAGTGGATGAATATGAACCAGCAGTGTGCAGCAGCAGTCAAAAAAGCGAATACAATCCTGAGTTGTATAAACAGAGACATAGAATCAAGATCACACAAAATATTAATATCACTTTATAAAACCCTAGTAAGACCACACTTGGAATACTGCAATTCACCATACTACAAAAAAGATGTTGAGACTTTGGAAAAAGTTCAGAGAAGAGCAACTAAAATGATCAAAGGTCTGGATACTAAAATATACGAAAAACAGTTGCAGTACTTGGGTTTGGCCAGTCTAAAGAAAAGAAGAAATAGGGGTGACATGGTAGCAGTAACCCAGTATTTGAGGGGCTGCCACAAAGAAGTGAGGGTCAAATTATTCTCCAGACCACTAGAGGGCAGGATGAGAAACAATGGTTGGAAACTAATCAATGAGAGAAGCAACCTGGAATTAAGAAGAAACTTTCTAACGGTGAGAACAATTAACTAGTGGAACAGCTTGCCTTCAGAAATCATGGGTGTTCCATCACTGGAGGTTTTAAAGAAGAGACTGGACAATTACATGTCTAAAATGGTATAAGTTCTCCTGCTTGAGCAGGGGATTGGTCTAGAAGACCTCCAAAGTCCCTTCCAGCTCTATTCTGTTCTATTTCTATTTCTATTATTTCTATTTCTGTTTCTATTTCTATTTCTATTATTTCTATTTCTATTATTTCTATTTCTATTTTTATTCTAAAGCAAGGTCAAATGCATCATCACTCTGGAGTCTTCATGCCACTGAAAGATATTTAAATCCAGCCACACTTGAAGTTTGTTGACTCTTATTTAGAACTAGTTTGCCATGACCATTAGTATCAGATTCTTGTGTATAGATTGCATGGAATAAACTTGCAGTGCTTTCTGAACTCTGTCCTGGCTTCTTGTGATGCATAGACTTGCACCCTCAGTCTAAAAAAGTGCTCAGACCATGCCCTCTTGTTTTTATGTAATGATGCCAGGCCAGTGGTGGAATTAAGCCAGTTCACACCACTTCAGCAGAACCAGTAGCTAATGTTTTATCACCCAGGCCCCAAATGGACTTCTGGAAGCAGCATCCACAGAGAGAACCAGTTGTTCACATATTTGAATCCCATCACTGCTCCAGGTTAATTCTCCATTTGAGTCTTCCTCCTGATTAGGAAGTTGCTCTCAACAATTTCAGTGTTACTATTTATTGTTTTAATGTTTCATAATGTAACTTTTATTATTAGTAAGCCATCTAAAGTATCTCTAGGCAAGATGAGTAGCATATAAGTGTAATAAAATAATATAATAACAAATTATAATATAATAATGCAATATATATATATATATATTTAGTATATACAATACAATAATATAATATAATACAATAACACAATGTAATAATATATCAGATACAATAACAGAGGGCTTTGAAGATTAGTTTTACCTTTGGGGTTACCTGTTGACTGTTTCTTTTTAATATATACAGTATATTTATAGCTAACAGAGGTTGTGGCAATTGGATTGCTAGATAGAAGATTTCTACATTAGAAACATGGTATCTGTATTAAATATAGATAGGAAAATGTGTAACTATTTGTAGAACTGTTATGTAAGGAAAGGAGAACATATCTGTACTTTTGATATATATGTCAGCATTCAGCCAGGGTGCACTTATGTTTAATATTAGTATGAATTACGTATTTGTTATTTTTTTGTACATATAGTTTTTTATTTTTATTATTTGTGTCAGATGTTTGTTTGTTTTTCTTTATTTTGTCTTTTAACTTTGGCAAATAAATAAATAAATATCTTTGGAGAGATCCTTGTAAAAATGCAATAACACAAACTGTATTATTTCAATTACCATATGATCACATGGGCAGGTCTGCTCTGGTGTCATAGTAGAATTGTGATATATATAGTTATCCTTATTCATAACAGCAATTGGGACTGGAATTCCTGTTGCTAAGCAATGTAGTTGTAAAGCATTGCAAGTGTTGCAAGCAGGCTGGCAGGCAGGAAAATGGCTGCTACCAGAGGGAAGTGTAGAGGGAACATAGAGACATTGAAGATATGGAGTTGAATTAACAGCTTTTTATTAGGTTCTCACAGAAGCAAGCTCTAGCAGCTGCTTGACTTATATTTATACAGACCGCCACTAGGTGGCGGCCAATCAGTTTAAAGTACTCATTCCCGCCTAAAACACAAGGCTTAAAGTTATACAGACAGACAGTCTATGATTCAAATAAAGCAATCAGTTAACTGTCCTTTATAACAGACCCTTTCAATTGCTTAAAACATAACACCCCTTCCCCCTAAATCAATACATATCCATAAATTGTACATTATCATTTAGATAAGTAGGCTGCTTCCGCGATAGTTTCGATTGCTGCATTTCTGCCTGCGGTTCCTGATCTAACCTTGGTGGACTGGGTAGACTGGAGTCCTTTTGACAGCTTAGGCCGGGCAGACCAGTCTCTATTTGCCTTGTCTGTCTGGGTAGACCAGTATGCATGTCTGTGAGCAGATTAGTCTCTGACAGGCTGGGGAATAAGTCTTCTAGCATACGCTGGTCCTCATGCACTGTTCCTTCTGTTGGTAGCGACTCAATCACAACTGAATCATCCAGATGTCTCCTTGAGTCGTGTAGGATTCTGGCAGCTCAGATGCACCAGAGCTGTCAGGCAGCCCTTGGCTTTCCTTTTGATCGGCGGTGAGGGTTTGTCTCGCCTGCTGCTAATGCAGCTGATTGATATGACAGCGTAAGACATGCCCGTCTTCCAGGACCACTTCATAAGAGAGTGGTCCTGACACCTTACAAACCATAGCTACTACCCACAGTGCCCCTTGACCATAGTTCCTTGCCCAAACTCGGTCACTGATATGCAAGTTCCTCTGTGGCTTGGGCTGCGCTGTCTCTGTCTGGATGGAGAAAGTCCAGGTTTGTGGTCAGCTGACGTCCCCATCTCAGCTCCGCTGGACTACAACCCGTTGAGGTGCATGGAGTTGTGTGTTAACAGAGCCAACCTATGATGCCAATCTGTGATGCCAATTGCCCCTGGTTAGTCTTTTAAGTGCTTCTTTGATCATCCTGACCATCCTTTCTGCTTGGTCATTAGAGGCCGGGTGAAATGGGGCAGAGGTGGCATGTCTAACCATATTAGACCTTAGAAATGACTGAAATTCTGCAGCAGTAAATTGTGCCCCATTATCTGATATGATTACATCGGGTAAGCCATGTGTGGAGAAGATTCTGAGCAGTTTCTGGATGGTCCTGGCAGTAGTCATAGAAGGGACAGAAGCTACCTCCAGCCCTTTGAGTGATTGTCCACTATAATGAGGAACACCTGTCCTTGGAAGGGTCCTGCGTAGTCTATGTGAATCCTAGGCCAGGGTGTTTGCGTAGTTTCCCAGCGATGTACTGGGGTTTGAGGCATTTCAGGTGTGGACTGCTGGCAAACCTGGCATCCTTTAACTTGAGCCTCAATATCCTTATCCAACCCTGGCCACCACAGGTAGCTTCTCGCGAGTGCCTTCATCCTGACTATTCCAGGATGACTCTCATGCAGAGATTCTAAGACTCTTTCCCTTAGTAGGACTACAACCCTACTCCCCCATAGAATACATCCCTTGTGTGCAGATAGCTTGTCCTGTCTTCTAACAAAACTCTGAAACTCTGTTCCATCCCCTCAGCACCCAGTTCAAAACTCGGCTGAAAGTTTTGTCGGAGGCAGTCTCAGCAGCCACATCCCCAGCATGAAGGGAAGGTTCAGGCAAATCCTGAATTGACAGAATGTAGCAGGTGTGGGGTCTGGTTCTAAATTAGGCAGGGGCAGTCTGCTGAGTGAGTCAGTGTGACCCATTTCCTTACCAGGCTTATGGACTAGCCTGTAACTGTAGGCTGCCATAAAGATTGACCACCTCAGCATCTTTGGAAACAGGATCTGAGGGGTTTGCTTGTCTGCAGTAAACAGACCTAAAAGAGGCTTGTGGTCTGTAAAGACCATAAATGGGCAACCATAAAGAAAATCATGGAATTTCTTTATTCCTGCAACTATGGCTGAAGCCTCTTTATCAATTTGAGCATAATTTCTTTCCATGAGGGAAAGTGTCCTTGAATAATAAGCTATTTGCCGTTATATGGCTCAAAACTGCTCCTATCCCGTATGATGACGCATCACATGCAATATTGATAGGCAGCTTTTAGTTAAAATATATTAACACAGAGTCTGAGGACAGCAGTGATTTGACTGCTTTGAAACTGTTTTCGTTTTGGTGCTAGTCCATTGCCATGGTGCCCTTTTATCTAAGAGCCTATGTAGAGGCTCTGCTAATGCAGCCTTGTGAGGTAGAAAGGCATGATAAAAGTTAAGTAGCCCTAGGAATGCCTGCAGCTCTCTCTTTGACTTTGGTCTGGGAGCTTGTAAAATAGCTTTGAGCTTTGAATCAGCTGGGGGTATTCCGGCAGCATCGATCAGAAACCCAGGAATTCTGTGGAGTTTACTCCTATTTGACATTTTTACCTTTTGAGCTTCAGCCCTGCTTCGTGGAAGCGGTGAAGAACAGCTCTTAAACATTCTGCAAGTATCTCTGCTGACTCTCCAGCAATTAAAACGTTGTAAAAATAAGGACACACACCTGGGATGTTTTTTAATGTGTGTTCCATCACACTCTGAAAGAGCCCTGGGGCTACACTGACCCCAAACTGCAGGCAATGAACCTTGAATGCCCCTCTATGGGTAACTATTGTTTGAGCCTCGGCAGAGGCAGCATCCACAGATGGTTGCTGATAAGCCTGTGCCAGGTCCAGTTTTGCAAATAAGCAACCTCTTTGTAAAGATGCCAGAATGTGGCTAACTACAGGTACCAGATACGCATGCTGCTGAAGTGCCTTATTAATAGTGCACTTATAATCAGCACAGATGCGCACCTCTCCGCTAGGCTTGACCGGTGTAACTATGGGGGTTTCCCATACACAGCTGTCAATGGGTTGCAAGATTCCCTGTTGAACAAGCTTATCTAACTCTGCATCAATCTTGGCTTAAGGGCAAAAGGCACTCTAAGAGGCTTTACTCTGATTGGGGCTATGGTTGGATCAAGGTGGAGAGCAATTGGTGCTCCTTTGTACTTCTCTAAATTGGGACTGCATACGTCCACAAACTCCTGGCAGACAGCTGCCAAATCCGCTGTTTGGGTTCTGTTGATGCCAGTCACATGGATGCCCAGGGCATCAAACCAGTCTAAACCGATCAGGCTCATTCACTGGCCTTCCATCATCACGACACTGAGGAGACCCTCAAACTCTTTGAATGTCACATTTAAAATAGCTTCTCCTTTAACTGCTAGTTTTGAAAAGCTGTCAAAACTAAATCTGACGGCTTGAGTCTGACTCATTTCCCACCATTTCTGCAGATGAAGTTAAAAGTCTTATAAGAGATTATAGACACAGTTGATCCAGTGTCCAGTTCCATGGAGCATGGAACTCCTTGCAGCTTGACTTTAGTCTAAGCTTTTATTTTAGGGGGCGATGGGCTCCAGTTCTGAGAATGCTCCTTCTCCCAGAGCAAAATCTTACTCTATTCTACCCCGAGGCCCCATTACCTCTCCTGGGGAAGTCTTCACATGGCGATTCCCTCTGGTGACCTTTACAGATGGTAGCGATGTGGCCTTGTTTGCCACATGCTCGGCACACAGCTGCGTGGAACCGGCATTCTGAGTGCTGGTGTCATCCATCATAGTCCTGTCAAGCAACCGCTGCCTTCTTTCTGGGATCTTCTGCACCTGGTCGAGCTCAATGTCAACGTCTTCTGTTCTCTCTGAATCTTCATGATGCACAGCCGTCTGGCTGGGGAAATTCTTTGAGGGATGTAAAGCCTTGCGGCCTCTTCTGCCATCACTTCTTTCAGTACATCCTAGAATGTCAGGGTCTCTTTAGTGAACAATCTCTGTTGTGAGTCTCTGCTTCTCAGGCCACATACCAATCAGTCCTGGAGCCTGTCCTCTAGGTCAGGAAACTTGCAGAACTGGGACGCTTGGCGTAGGGCGGCCACAAATTCAGCAATGGTTTCACCTGGCTGTTGGTTTCTCTGCTTGAACGCGTTTCTGTATGTGATAATGGACAGTTTCAGTTTGAAGTGCTCCTTGAGTCTTCGTTTCAAGTCAGTGAAGGTGACTGACTCCAAGGAAGCAGGAGCGACTAAGTTCTCCGCTATATCAAAGATGGCTTGGCCACATACGCACAACAAGATTGCAGCTTTTAAATTATCTTCTCTGGCCTGGTTAGCTCTGAAGTAGTTTTCTACTCTTGAGACATACGAACTCCAATGTTCGGGGTGCGCTACGTCGAACTCTGAAAGCTTGCCAACTTTGGCCATGGTTTGGCTGTTGCTGCGTCTCCAATGTCTTATGCTGCTAGGGCTTCTGTTAAGTTCCTAGGAATGGGTCCCAAGGAATGTGCTACCTCCAGCATTTGCATACTGGCAGGCAGAAGGAGGGAACGTGGTTCCAACTAGGGCACTGATGCCTGGTCTTACCCCTTTAGTGACTGAGCTCTCTTCTTCCTAGCAGTATAATCTCACCTTCATCGCCACTGTTGTGTAGTGGGAACAGTGAGACATTGAAGACACGGAGTTGAATTAACAGCTCTTTATTAGGTTCTCACAGAAGCAAACTCTAGCAGCTGCTTGACTTATATTTATACGGACCGCCACTAGGTAGCGGCCAATCAGTTTAAAGTACTCATTCCTACCTAAAACACAAGGCTTAAAGTTATACAGACAGTCTATGATTCAAATAAAGCAATCAGTTAACCGTTCTTTATAACAAACCCTTTGAATTGCTTAATACATAACAGGGAGAGCCACCAGATAGTGTATGGATGACCAGGAAGGCACAGAACTTGGAGTTGCTGCTGCTGGGTAGGAAAGGGTGTGCGAGTGGGAAGTAGTGGGGAGGAGCAGTACAAACGCTGAGGATCTTGGTGGCTGTTGACAAGTGTGAGAGGCTATGGGAATGATAAAAAAGTGCAGTACAAGTGCAGCAATGCTTTAGGTGGCTGCTGATAGATTGTTGATGGTGCATGAGTGGCTAAGGAGACATGATATAAGCACATTGAGCTCAGTGTGTGTGTGTGAGGGAGAATTTACCTGAGCAACTTGCGATCTTTTCTGCAGCTTTCCTACTGCCTTTGTGGAAAGTTGGCAAAGAAGGTGGTCAAATGCAACCAAGTATGAGCTGGTTGCCTTGCAATCAGATTGTGATCACATGACTATAAGACTGCTGGGACATCTGGAACTTCAAGAACAGGTCATTATTATTATTTGTTTACCACTTCATAACTTCAAATGTTTGCTGAACAAATGGTCATTAACCAAGAACTACCTGTTATCTGCCTATAGTAATGCCAATAGTAGCATGGTATGCTGGACCTTGAATAATTCCTTTTTAAGCTTGGGGAAAGTTAATGACTGTAGATAATTTGCAGATTCCCAGGTGCACGTTTATTATCAAAATTCTGTTGCTCTGAGAATGGGTACTAACTTCAGGTTGATATTCAGTTATCATTTAGTTTCAAAGGACTATCCTTCAGTCTGATCATGACCAAAGGAAAGAAGAAATGCTGCAGAAAGATAATCCCAGGTAATTTTGATATTTGTTCCACTGCCAATATCTATGATAAAGAATAATCATTTATCAGAACTTATAGTACAAATATCATAGAGAATAATTTATTTATGAGCCAGTAGGTGCTTGAATACTGCATTGGAATCACAAAAGAATACAACAAGTATAGAACTTAAGAATTTAATTTGCGTGGGTTGAGTACATTTTCCTTGCCATAATGTCCAGCTTTTACTCCATATAGAATTTGAGGAAGAGCTCCAGCTTCAAAAAGTTTTAGGCTGCTGATAGTAATTCCCCTCACAGAGCTACTGAACAGAAGGAACTAACATAGATTTTCCATTCAGCGGGGGGAGGGGAGGAGGAAAGGGCAACAAACAAATTTTCCCTTTGACTTCTCTAACTTGCAAATCAAATTAATACATAATAGGGAGAGGAGGTGGAGTTTCATTACTGTATATATATATAAACGATCACATCTCTACTGAAATCCACAAAACCAAGCATGAAAACCTCCTAGAATCCATATGGGTCAATATAAAAGGAAAAAAGAATGAGGTTGTTGTAGGTGTATACTACAGACCCCCCCCCCAACAAACAGAAGAAATAGATGAACTTTTTGCTAAACAACTAACAAATGTATATAGGAAATATACCATAGTAGTAATGGGAGACTTTAACTAACCTGATATCAACTGGGAGACAAACTCTGCAGCAAATGGGAGATCAAACAGATTCTTAACCAACGTAACTGACAACTTTACCATCCAAAAGGTAGAGGAGGGAACTAGAGGAAAAGCTATACTAGACTTAATTCTTATTAATAGAGAAGTGACAGAGGGAGTTGAAGTTGCTGGACAAGAGTGACCATGTCATATTGGAATTCAATATAATGCAAACACAAGCAATAGAACATAATTCAGCCAGTGTCTTAAACTTTAAAAGAGCTGATTTTAACAAACTCAGAGCCTTAAAACAATTCCATAGATGAAAATCATAAAGGGGAAAACAGCTCAAGAAGCATGGGTAACTTTGTAAAATATGATCACAAAAGCCCAGTCCAGCACAATACCACTGAAAAAAAGAAATACAAGAAGAAATCAGCACGGTTGTACAAAGATATCTCTGATAAACTGAAAGGACAAGTACAAAAAATGGAAAGAGGGACATATAACTAAGGCAGAATATCAGCCCAAATCTGCAAAGATGAAGTCAGGAAAGCAAAGGCTTAGAATGAACAAAGACTTGAAACTAAAGTCAAAGATAATAAAAAAGTTTCTTTCAACATACAAATAACAAGAAAAAGGTCAAGGAAACAGTAGGTCCACTTAAGAGTGAAGATGGCAAGGAAGTAACAGGCAGTAGAGAGAAAGCAGAGCTGTTTAACTCATTCTTTGCATTAGTCTTCACACAAAAAGAAACTATAGCACAACTTACCAAAAACCAAACTGTAAAAGAGAGACTAGAAATAAAAATTAAAATAAACAAAAAATGGTTAGAGAACACTATTTGATCTGATGGATTACATCCCAGAATTCTGAAGGAGATGACTAGAAAATGGGTGGCATATACTAATACTAATAATAAAAAATAAAATAAAAATAAAAAATAAAATAACAGCCAGAAAACAAAAATAAAA
This sequence comes from Crotalus tigris, assembly GCF_016545835.1. Lineage (NCBI taxonomy): Eukaryota > Metazoa > Chordata > Lepidosauria > Squamata > Viperidae > Crotalus > Crotalus tigris. Next base: position 1,551,406 of record NW_024096518.1, read on the forward strand.
TGTAAAACAATTTGTATAGGTTAATAGATAGAATGTATAACTTTTTATAGAGCAATGTGACTGCAGAAAAGTCTGAAAAAAGCTAGATATTTAGGGGATTACTTTCATTAGGGGTCCACAAGCCGAGTTAGAGAGCCATCTGATAAAGAATATTTGTAGCTCAGCATTTAAATTAGTAGTCCTTGGTGCTTTGTGAGATTGATTGTTTTCTTGCAGATGTTTCATTATCCAAACTAAATAATATCAGTGCACAAGAGCCATTTGTCTGACATCTTCTTTACTTCTACTTTACTGCTTCTGGTGTCAAGGAAAATACAAAGTTCAGGTTCTTGCTCTTCTGGTGTTATTTAATGATGCTGAGGAGGAAATTTATATTGCTGCTCGAAGCACGAAGCTGAAAACACCAGCCTGAAGATGACGAATGGGACTTCGTCGAAACGTCGCCAAGACACTTCCAATTTTACGCGGGAGAAAACCCGAACAACCAAAGACCTACATACAAACACCCGCGATAACCTCAGAAAACAAATATCGAACCTCTACGGGGAGGAAATCCACCATCTGACCAGGACCTATGAAAAACTTGAAGTCCAAAGAGCTTCCATTTTATGCGACCTTTGCTGCTCGAAGCACGAAGCTGAAAACACCAGCCTGAAGATGACGAATGGGACTTCGTCGAAACGTCGCCAAGACACTTCCAATTTTACGCGGGAGAAAACCTGAACAACCAAAGACTTACATATATATATATATATATATATATATATATATATATGCTTTTAATATTATCATGTAATCATATTTTATATTTTATAATTATCATTGTATAATCATTTGCCTGAGTAGATGCTTCAAGTATATGGGGAAAATACAAGCCTCAAGTAGGAGGGGGGAGAACAGGAGTTACCATGGGGCCCAGTTTGAGTCACCATCTAGGAATTGTTTTTAAGTACCTTCTGGTGCCTGGTACCCCTACTTGATCTAACAGGTGTAGAAGATGGGAGACATCTCTCCTCTAGAATTGATATAGGATAGTAGGGGAGGGATCTTATTAGTATAATGTAAGCAAACAGGGGTGGAGATAATGTATTCTGTTTAGGCGCTTCTGATAGATTGTAACCTCCAAAGCCTAAGCCAATGGGGCCATGGGGGAGGGAATGGAGCGTCGCGATAGGATGTATAATAATATTTGATTTTGGAATTTGGGGTGTGGTTCAGTGCTTGGCTACATTGCATTTTGCCTTCCTGAATCCACCACACTTTGCAAACTGTTATTTTTTTAGACTTTGTTGTGAAGTCTAATAAACTTCTTTTCTATTTGTAACTAGAGTGGATTTCAATTTGTGACTATTTTTGTGTCTAACAATGCTGTAATGTGCCTTTGATGTTGTCTGTCCATCTTCTTCTGGGCCTGTCCCATATTCTTTGATCTTGAAGGGTTCTGGAACAAAGGGAAATTGTTTAGTCTAACTGTTGCTCTCTTGCTTTTTGTAATCAGCTTTTGCACTAGAGAAATTTCATGCAAGCTTGGGAAACATGTACATGGATGTGATATACTGAAGGAGGGAATAAGAGTGTATAGGAATGATTGATGTCTTCTTTATGATGTAATGGCTCTGTTGTCTGATTTTCATTGGCTAACAAAGTTTATAAAGCAACGCTACCAACTTTCTAAGGCGTTGCATTTCTGGACGTAACTCTGCCAGCGTTCCAGATTGTTGACCACCCAACTGATTAATTTGATCAAATAAAGTGCTGCTTCGGTCAACGCTGTAACAATGGATGTTCGCACTCTGACAACTAAAGGAAATTGCAACCATTTTTACTCTGCTTTCAGTGTGTTTTTTCTGCTGTTTAGGAATCAGATGTAGAAGGGGCCTGGGGTGAATGCTTGAGCTCAGCTAACCGCAATAATAATGCAAATTCATGGGAACTCAAGGACACAAATTGATCACGTTTTGGAAGTCTGAGGAGATGGAGAGGGAGCCCCCTTCAGGCTAACTGGAAAATGTGATTTATGACTATTTCCAGGGGGTGGGAATTGCAACTTGTTACTTTGTATCTGGGGAAAGGGAATTTAGTTTTGGGTTCAGCTATGTAGTGCTGATACTTTGTTTCCTGAATAAAATGTTCTTTAAGGAAGAATTCTTACCTTGAAGTTCTTTAATGGGATTCATCTATTGGAACTATGACAGCTTGATCAAGAAGTCTCTGCTTGGGTTATCTGATTAGTATTAGATCGATATGGTATCTCAAGTTTAAGTAAGGGGCTGGGACCTTACAATCTTTTCCTATCTGATATACAGCATTTTAATCTGCATTCCATTCCTGAATTGAGGGAGGAAGGTATAAAAAATCTCTTCCAACTCTGCAGTTCAATCACGCGGATGGTTGAACTCTGCACTAGACAAAACAAAAATATGCGCTCCAAGTGTGCGCGGAAAGAGGGGGATAGGCTTAAAAGTATTTTATTTATGTAGAGTCCTTTTCTTTTATACACCAATTAGATTACCGCCGGAAAACCCTGGTTTTGTTCCTCTTGAATGATTTGAGCGATGCCACGTAAATCCGCCTTTGGCTTCCGCCTGTTATGCTAGAGAAGACATTTCGGGACATTCTTGTCTTGATCCTGCCGAATGGAGCAAAGCAACATAAAAAGTTGGCTGTGTCCAATTTCATACGATAAATCTAGTTTTGGAATCCTACACGTGCCGATGTAATTTAAAAGAACATTTTCAAAATGATTCAGGTAGAGTAATCTTTAATAATGGAGGGGAAAGAAATATTTTTTTTCTATTATGAAGTTCTATTTGGTGTAGTTTTAAGATACGTGTGCATTAGAATAATATAGGATAGGATAGAACTAAGATAACGCTACCTTATGCCACGCCCTCACGAATCTACCGTTCCGGCTGCCAACTTTTACTCTCTTCAGAGACAGCAACTCGAGCTGGATCATGTGACCAATACATCCGGTCATTGTGGGCGGGAATAGATGTTCTCTCAAATGGCAGGAGGCGTTGCTGGTTGGGTTCAGTGACTGAAAGTGGTGAGTTTGGTGTCAAGATGTTCAGCTATCGGAGCTGATAAACGTGCTCGTTAGGTGGGGCTGTTAATGCCTTTCCCGCCCTCTGGTCGAGAAGCAAGTGGTTGCCAGCTGAAGAAAAGCGATGCTGAAGAAAAGGAATCGAGTTAACGGTGAGGCCTGGGCAGGCGCTTTGTGTGGAACAGTGATGTTCGGATGGCACCTAAGGAGTCAGCGTAGATGTGCATCACCCTTTCTGAGGCGATCCTAGTTAATGGAAGGTGGTCAGTTATCTTCCATATCTCTCTAAGTCGTTGAGCTCCAAGTCCCCATAGCATTTGAGATAGCGAGACACAACCTGTGAGCGGAAGCCTTTGTTCGCGCTGGCGTTTACAAATTTTGGAGAAAGCTGAATCTGGGGCCGTTCTTATTTCCCTTGCCCGCCGCCTGGAAATACTACTTGGCGGAATAGCAGTGACGAGGTCGCTTCTTGGCGACAGATCATCTTGGGCAGAGTGAAAATTGATGGAGGTGAATTTATTTGCATTATCTTCTGTAGCAGTCTCCTTTTAAATATGTTTCTTCTTCATCACAGTAAAAAGGCAGGCTCAAGTGCTTCTAATATACTAAGAAGCATTGTATGACTATTTTTCACAAGAATTTAATGAATGCTTTTTGTTGCACTAGAATGTTGCACTTGGAAAAGTGGGGATTAATTCACAATCTAGCTTTCCTGAGCTGCTCATCATGGATTATATTTTGTACTTGCAAGTCTTTCAGTTTTTTTTTCTCTCAGTCTCCATATATAGAAATTTGAGGGCTGCCCAGGGAAAATGGTGATCTGTCAAATGTTAAAGCACAGATTTCAACTCATTTTTCTGCAGTATTTAACAGCTTGATGAATCTGCCCTGGCAGCTTAGTTTTATAGAAATATACTTGGAAATATATATAGAAGCATTTAGAGGGTATTTAAAGTTACATCCCTTAAAACTGAATTATATATTTAAAGTCACTGCATACACTGAGATTTCCATTTGAACTTGAAGACAAGATTTAATAGAGAATGCCAGGGCTTGTAAATTAGACTAGGCAATTGAAAAATATCCTGGGAGAAGACAGCAGTAAACCACTTCCTATTGCTGCCAAAAAAAGTGTGGTTTGTATCCATGTAATCACTAGTGGTAACTAGTGATTAGAGAGTTTTTATGTTTAAACAAATAAGATTTCACCTTTAGTCAATTACATGTTTTGTCTCATGTATGAATGGGCAGAATCCATTTATGTAACTAGAGCCCCAATTTTATAAAATTCTGAATTCGTTGATTCTCATTTTTTTACTTGTCTTTGAAGTATATTTTTCATGAGAGTAATGCCATAGGAACTTATTTGCCTTATTCATCCACCAAATCTTATTTCTATGCCTCCCCCATTTTTCAGATTACCCAGTACATATGGGATATTCTCTTGAAAACTTCAAGTGACAGGGATCCATGACTTCAGGAGGCAAGCTGTTTCACTCTCTCTAGGGCCATCCTCTGAAATTTAATATCATACTCTAAATTTACCAATCTTTCATTTATTTTTAATCTATAATAGTAGATTATATCTAATTGTTGATAAGAGTATTTGTAAGAATTTGCAGTCTTGCTACTAGAACTCATACTATAACCCTTAAGCTATAGAAACTTTTTGCTTTTTTTTAACACTACAATACTAAATTGTGAATTGTACCTTATTTATGAGTAAAAAAAGAATTAAGTTCATTCTTGGATCTTCTATAAATAATCTATATGAACTTTATGTAGTTGAAAGATTCAAGGCACATATATAATATGAATTACTAGTTAATTTAAAATTATATAAAAAGAATAAATTATGATTTCACCAATTTGAATTCAATTTGGGAAATATATTTTTTTCTGCTCGCACTTTATTTTAGTTAATTATATGTTTGTAACAGTATTGTACTTTGCGTTTAAAATTATTTGGTTTCCTTCTCTCTTTAAATTGTGGGTAAGTCAACTGAAAGAAGAAAGTTCCTGGCAGCTAATTCCACTGAGATTTATAAACTAAATTCATGTAAATTAAAATTGTCTTGAGAAAAAATATCTGAAATTAGAGAATAAAAATTAAGGGTGAGAAAATTGACTTTTGCTGACTTCCAGTGAGGACGTTACAAACTAAAGATGTGTCTGAAGAAGCAGGGATGTTACAACTGAAATGATAGAATCAATGATAGAATCATTGGGTTGGAAAGGACCTTGAGGTCCCTAACCTGACCTCCTGTCCAACACAAGAACACTCACACCATCCCGGACAAAGAGCTATCTTTTCTTGAAAACTACCAGCAATACAGCACCCACAATTCTGAGAGGCAAGCTGTTCCATTGGTTAATTGATCTCACTGTCAGCAAATTTTCCTTAGTTACAGGAAAGGTACTTCTTTAAAAAGCTTCCACCTGTTGTTTCTTGTCCTGCTTTCAGGTGCTTTGGAGAATAAGTCAGCCCTCTTGTCTCTGTGTCTGTTCCTCAAGTACTGGAAGACAGCTATTATGTCACACAATTAGAATTAGACTCAATAGTCCCAAGTGTGATCTCACTAGAATAGTACAGAGTTGTATTATCACTTCTCATGATTTTGATGCAGCTGAAACTGCATTGGCTTCTTTGGCATCTGTGGCACACTGCAAGCTTATACTGAAGTGGTGGTACACTAGGACACCTAGACCCCTCTCACAGCTACTGTTGTTGAGCCAAGTACTTTTTCTTCTACACCTGTGCATTTGTTTTTTGCTGCCTAAGTACTAGATCTCGCTTTTTCCACTACTGAACTGTATCTTATTTGATAGGGCTCATTTCAAAGTATCTTCCAATCCTTTCTGAAGGAAATTTAAAAATGAGTTTAAGAATATTTTTTTATTCAGAATCAACAGCAAAGAGGTTGTTTGAATGTTGATTTTAGAATGTTTTAAAAGAATGAAGGGTCCAGATAAATTTAATAAAATAACATTTTGAAATTAAATACAGCTGTACCTTGGTATTTATGATTAATTGGTTCCAGGAGGAATGGTAAGTACTAAAAATGATGAATAGCAAACAAATCATCTAACAAATCACATGACTCTTTGTTTCAGCTGGAAAAAAACTTCCTGTCTGACCCTTTTTCTATGTCAATGACTTTCCAGCATGGTCAACTTCCTGTCTGTCCTTGTGGTTGGCCCCCACTTCCTTTTGCAATGATCTTCCTTGAACTATCAACTTCCTATCTGTTCCCCTCTTCCTATTGTAGCACATTGAGTACCAAACAAAAGCATTCAAATACTCAGCACATTAAGTACTGGGACAACATCTTCACATCAAATTCGATGAGTTTTGAAGCAATTGAGTACCAAGGTACCACTGTATAAGAATCCCATGGGAAACTATTTATGTTTTTGCATTTAGAAGAAAAACAGTATGATAAGAGGGGGCTTTGAAGACTGGAGACTAGAAAACGCCAGAAGCAAAAAAAGATTATAATTAAAATGCAGCTATACTTGAACTTGATCTGATTATGCAGAACCTTTTAACAGTGGATGCATTGTGAGATCTTTGCCATTATTAATAAAGTAGGTGTTACCAAAGAGGGACAAATTTTACTGGACAAGAGTTATATTGAGGTAAATAGTTGATTTTTTGATAATGTAAAAAGACATACAAATAGTAGGCCAAAAAATTGTATTGGATAATTTTATTTATGTTAGATGTACAAAAGGAATTTCCTAATGTCAGTCAGTTCCATGAGAAAAAACAAAGAAAAAATGAAAAGAAACCAAGTAGTTGGACACTATTTGAGATGGCTAAAGATTAAGTTAGGAGCAAGGGGAGAGAATATAAAGTTGATTTGTTTGACCATGGTTAAAATGGAAAGGTTGCTATTTCTGGGAATTTTTAATGTATTTTTATGCTGACCAGGAAGAGATGAGATTTAAATAGATTTTATTTATATATAAATGAGACCTGTGAAAGAGTTAATTTGCTGTATTTTAGATCTATCTGATTAAAGTTAAAACAGTTGTGTTGTTATCCCTGGTAATTTTTATTGGATTTTTCTGAATAGTTTTGAAGAGGTATGGGGGATATATTGAATAATGAGATATAAACATAAAAATAAGGAATTCATTATAAATTAAGCTTATAAGGGATGGGTAGTTATTTCTGGTAACACTTAATTGACTTTTATTGATTGGATAGATGATAAGGTTTTAAAGATCTGTTTATAAAGAATGAGATGAGATATTGGGGTGAAGAGATTCATTGTTGTATTTTAAGAAATTTTGATAATTTATTACAGTTTATACTTGCTAGAATGAGAGGGGAAGTAACTTCTTTTTCTATTTTATTGTTACATTTCTTATTTTTTATACTTTGCATTAGTTTAATTAGTGTAATATAATATTTAATAAAGTTATAAAAAGAGAATAGATTTTTGTTAGTGTAACGATGTATTAAAAAAATTATATATTATTTTTTCTGGGGTTTTTTTTGTTTTTTGTTTTAGCATTTTAAATGCAGGATATTCTTTTAATACCTGGCATCAACCTGTGTTTTTTTAATAAGGAAAAATATGTCACCTAGTATTATTTATAAAGTAATAAAGGCAGATTTGAAAAAGTTAATAATTATTTTCTAGTACGTATGCTTACTATTTTGTAATCAAGAATTTTATTAATATTCTTTATCCGAAGAAATGATGGAGCCATTAAAGGAACTTTTTAATAGTATTTTGTTGGGTACACAAATTCCTCCTTCTTGGAAAAGAGCATTCATATCACTGATTCCAAAGGAAGATCAGGATCTTACAGAGCCTAAGAATTATAGGCCAATTTCATTATTAAATGTTGATTATAAGATTTTTACAAAAATTTTGGCAAATAGATTAATGCAGGTTATGAAGGACTTGATTCATAATGACCAAGCAGGATTTATAACAGGGCGATATATGAAATATAATGTTAGACAAATTATAAATTTAATTGAATATTTAGATAAGAATAATCAGATTCCTGTGGCTTTTATCTTTTTGGACGCTGAAAAAGCCTTTGATCAATTAGATTGGAAATTTTTATTTTCATTGGTAGAGAAAATGAATTTTGGGGATAATTTTCTACATGCACTTAAAGCTATATATCAGCAACAATCTGCACAAATTGTTGTAAATGGGGGATTGACTGAGAATTTTAATATTGAAAAAGGGACAAGACAAGGATGCCCATTATCCCCGTTGTTATTTGTTTTAACGTTGGAAATTTTATTGATTCAGATTCGAGAATCAAAGGTAGTCAAGGGCGTAAAGATAAGGAAGAATGAGTATAAATTGCGGGCTTTTGCGGATGATTTGGTTTTAATTTTGGAACAACCGAATCAAGCGATTGATTGTTTATTAGAACTTATAACACAGTATGGGAACGTTTCTGGTTTTAAAGTTAACAATTATAAGACTAAGATACTATCTAAGAATATGTCAGTTAAGGATAGGGAAAGTTTGGTCAAAGCTACAGGTTTCCAGATGGTAAAAAAGGTTAAATATTTGGGAGTATATTTAACTGCTTCAAATGGAAAATTGTATAAGAATAATTATGAACCATTATGGGTAAAAGTACAAAAGGACTTAAAAGACTGGAAAAAATTGCAGTTGTCATTGTTGGGGAGAATTTCAGCTGTAAAAATGAATGTTCTACCAAAGTTCCTTTTTCTGTTTCAGATGATACCTGTTTTAAAAAAAGAGGCAAATTTGGATGAATGGCAAAAGGGCATCAACAATTTTATATGGGCCGGAAAGAAACCAAGGGTTAAGTTTAAGATTTTACAGGATGCTCGAGAAAGAGGAGGACTTAAGGCACCTAACTTGAAATTATATTATGATGCAGCCGCCTTAACTTGGTTAAGTGATTGGCTTAATTTAACAAATAAGGATACTTTTTTTTTGGAAGGTTGGGATTTAATATATGGTTGGCATGCATACCTGATTTTTAATAAGAAAGTTGATCGGACTTTTAAATCACATATTTTGAGGAATGCCCTACTTCGTGTTTGGAAAAAGTATTATTACAGATTAAATTATAAAATACCTATCTGGGGGATTCCCAGACATGCAATTGAGGGAACTTCTAAGGGGACAAATTTTGATAAAATCTCGTATAAAGAACTGTTAATTTGGTCTGGTTCGAATTGGCATTTGAAATCCCTAGATGTATTAAGGCAAGAAAATACTCTACAGTCATGGTTTCAATACTTACAAATAGTGGATAGATGGACTGTAGATAAGAAAGAGGGAATAACATTAGAAGATAAACAATTGGTTATTCAGATTAAAAATCAGAGTCAGGCCCATATAAAAAGAATTTACAATGTTTTATTAGAGTTAGACTCGGAAACAGAATTGGTTAAAGACTATGATTAAATGGGCTCAAAATATACAGGAACCAATTTCATTGGATTTATGGGAGACAATTTGGACTAGAAATGTTAAATTTACACAAGCTCAAAATTTGAGAGAAAATTTTTATAAAATGTTTTACAGATGGCATTTAGATCCTAAAAAATTATCTTGTATGTATCCTAACATACAGCCCAAATGTTGGAGATGTGGCAATAAAGATGCGACATATTTTCATATTTGGTGGAATTGTAAAAAGGTAAAGGCATTTTGGATTATGATTTGGTGGAACATTCAAAAGATTTTTAGAAGGAAGATAAAGTTTACTCCTCAACTATTTTTATTGGGTATCTTTGTGGATTTAAATGATAAAGAAACTATTTTGATGTTGAATTTATTAACTGCCGCAAGGTTATTAATAGGTTTATATTGGAAGAAAGATTCTTTGCCTACTTTAGAAGAATGGGTATTTAAAGTATCTAGTTTTGCAGAGATGGCAAAAATTTCTGCCTATTTAAAGGATCATACAGAAGAAAGATATATCACTGTATGGAGAAGATGGATAGATTATATTCAGAAAAAGTATGGAACTAAAAAGTTTCACTTATTTTATGAATGAATATTATAGTAAATATTACAGAGAATTGTCTTATAGGCTATTGGAGTTAAAGGTTAAGTATGATATTTTTTCCTTTTTTTAATTATTATTATTTTTTCTTTTTTTCTTTTTTTTTCTTTTTTCTTTTCTCTTTTCTTATTATTATAAATCCTTTTAATTATTAACCCTGTATTCTGCTCTGGGAAGTGAAGGGAGGGGGGTTGGGGGTGGGAGGGAGGAAATGTGGGGGGGTAAGTGTAATATAGATAATGGTTGCTTATAGGGGTGCGGCCTGGGCACTCCCCTTATGCTGCGTTCATGGGTTTGATAGGGATGAGAGGTGGGCAAGTGTAGAGAGGAAGTAGGGTAGTGAGAGGAGAGGGGGAGGGGAAGAGAGTAGGATGGGAGGTGAGAAAGAGGAGGGAAGTAGGGAATGTTTTAAGAGAGGGTGGACGCGGCCTGGGGGGAGTGGGCAGGTCGTATTAATGGTTATTTTATTTCAAAACTGTATTGTACTTTTTTTTATAATGTTTATATGGAAAAAATAAAAAACTTTTAATAAAAAAAAGAATTTTATTAATATTAAGGTGAGAATTTACAATACTGGACTAATCTTTTCAGATTTGTGCATATCTCCCTAATAACTATAAAAATACAAATCCCAGGCATATCTGTACAATGCCATAAAATCCTTGAACTCTGGGATGAATATAAACCAGCTGTTTATTGATAAAACAGTGAAAAACAATAAAATAACTATTTACAAACCTAAAACAAACTTCCCCGCCTACATATGGGGAGCAGCCTGCTGGACGCGGACGACAGAGTGGAGCTAGAAATGATCCAGCAGCCACTCTAGGTGATCGAGCATGGACGAGGCAGGGGGAAAGATATTGCAATACGTGCACGCTCATGCGTGAAGAGAGACTGGAGGAGATGGGATTGACAGGTAAACAGCAGAAGACAGAAACAACAAGTGGATACACTGGGGGAGGAAGGAGAGGGTAATAATGGAAGGGCATCTATAATACCAGATCCAGATGCGCAGCCCACAGTGATCATGGGGGGGGGTTGATTGGAAGATAGACACTGTTTATAGCTATACTTGTTGATGCTGGCTAAAACTAAATAGACACTATCTGGAGAAAGAGTACGTTTTAAATTTAAGACGTGACTGGAGGAGGTGGACTTGCCTTACAACAGCTGGCTCCTGTTTACACTTTGGATATTGGTTTAAGACTGTGAGCTACAAAATGAGTACATCAAATATTACCAGACTTGCAAAGAAAACCTCTTCTATGCCCTCTGTAGGGCAGGCTAGTCCAACAACTCAGGGTTCTGTTGGGACAATGTTGCAACGTGAGAAAGCAAGCACTGCTCAAGATGAAATGCAGGCCTCATTAAGCCTGATTCAAGAGATGATGCAAAAAAGTCAGGAAGTAACACAGAAAAATCATGAAGAGACACAGAGCAAACTGGAGAAAGTAAGTGAAAAAATTCTGGATATAAAGGCACAATTTGAAGCCCAAAATCAAAAGATTATTAAAAATGAACAGAAAGTCCAGGAAATGGAAAATAAAACCGAGTACATTGATAAAAAAGATGGAAATGTTATTGCAAAAAAATATGAAGAATTAGCAAACCAAGAGCTAGAGCGGGCCCTGGCAATGGTAGAAATGGGAAAAGCGGAACATTATTTGAGATTCCAAAATATTCCTCAGGATAGAGAAGAAAACATAGCAATTGTGATCATTGAGTTATTGGCGGAGGCCTTAAATGCAGACAGAGCAGAAATGCAAAATGAGATAGATCAGATATTCCGCATGAATTTGAGCTATGCAAGAAAAAATAGACTACCAAGAAAAGTACTTGTGAGGTTCATACAGAAAACAATAAGAGATGAAGTACTGAGAAAAATGAGAGAGGAACCATTACAATACAAAAATAAAGAAATTGTGGTCCTAAAGCAGATACCCAAGAGAGTAAGGGATACTCGGAGACACTACCATTTTTTAACTACAAAGTTGATTGCCCAAGGCATAAATTTCAGATGGCTAATGTCGGAAAGCATTCTAATAAACTGGAACAACACAAGATATCGACTGGATTCAATTTGGAAAGCAGAGGACTTCGAAGCAAGAAATAAAGCAACTCTGGATGAAGGACTACACCAACAACAAGGGAATAAGCAAACGAGAGTGATGGCTCAAGGAGCAATGGCACAAGCAGAACAACAGAAGGAGAAAGATGAGCAAGAGGGTGAAGGGGAAGGAAGCGCCAGAGAACAAAGGATTACAAGATTAACTAGACCAAAATATAAATAATGGAAATGGAAATGGAGAAAAAAAAATGGATTTTTTTCGGTAAATGTAAATGGACTAAACTCCCCATCATAAAAAAAATAAAATTTTTAGGAAATTTCAGAAATTAAATAAAGATATAATTTGTTTGCAAGAAGACACACATAAAAAACAACATTATAGGGGCTTCCGTTGGTGCAGTGTTGCCAATGGCGGCTACTTTGTAGCCGTCCGTCTGAGACAGCGTTAAAACCGCCAAGGACAGCAGACATCAGCGGTTCCGCGGTTTGAAACTTCTTTCCTGGGCAAAAGGAAAGAGGTGAGTTTTTTTTTACCCTGAATAGTAGTAGAGCCTCTGAAACCCTAAAGTGTTTTTTTGGGGGCGAAGGGTGAGCTCCCACGGAGTTCAGGGCATTCTCCGCTTCTCAGACGCCTTTGTCCCTTGTTGTTTTGGGACAAAGCAAGATGCCGCTTTCACATCTGCAATTAAAGTAAACTGGTGAGGTGATTTATAAGCGGACAGAGCTGATCAATGGATTGTATTTTTATGTTTTAATTAGACTTTAACTCCAAAGAATTATACTTTTTTTTTACAGTGAGGGAAAGTAAAATGGCGATGAGAGGTTTTCCTCCCTTTTTTTTTAAGCATGGAAGGAAAGTGAAAGGAATTTTCTTTTTTTTTCTTTTCTTTTTTTTGTTATAATAGCTTTAGAAATTTTTTGGGGGGAGATTTTGGGTGTTTGTAAGAGGAGGATTATATTTTCTTATAGATAGAAAAGGGTTTTTTTTTCTTTTTCCTTTTTTTTGATTTTTTGGACTCTTTTTAAGAAGGAGGAAAACTTTTTAAAAAATGGCTTCTAAGCGTCAAGCGACCTCTACTGTGCCTAAGGTGGCTTCTTCTCCGGCAATATTACTAGCGTAACAATCCAAATCCAGATCACCACCACCCTCTCCGCCTGCACCACTTACGGTAAAAGACCTTCAAGAAGTCATGGGAAGTGTTGTATGCCGAATTAGAAGAGAAATGAAGGAGCTTTTAGTAGAGAGAAATAACATCTTGAGGGAGGATATAGTTTTGGTTTTAAAGGGACTTGCTTCTGTTGTTGAAAAACTGGACTCTCGTATTGAGGATGTTGTAGACAAAGTGGATTTATTGGAGGATAGGGTTGAAAGTGTTGAGAAAACGGTGGAAATTTCACAGGATGAAATTGTAATGTCTCAGTACAGAGAGATGGAGTTCGCTTTGAGAATCGGGTCTGCGGGAAAATATGCAAGAAAATCTGAGAGAGGTGGTGGCAAATGACATTGCTGTGATTTTGGAGAGGGATCTAGAGGAGATACTTAGAGAAATTGAAAAAATATTTAGAGTTAATTCTTGGATTGCAAAACAGAGAAATTTGCCAAGAGATGTGGTGATTTATTTTGGGAAAAGATCTTTACGCAATGAAATTATACAAGCATTTTACAACAAGAGATTCCAGATTGCTGCTCAGGATGTTATAATTTTAAAGGAGATGCCATCAAAAATTTTAAGAAGGAGAAAGGATTTTGCTTTTCTATCAGACGAACTTAAAAAGCGACAGATGCCATTCAGATGGGATATTCCATTTGGAATTGTGGTGAGTTACGCGGGGACACGTTATAGACTTAATACTATTTCTAAGGCAAGAGAGTTTTATATTTTGGTCCTGGGAGCGCACTCATCACCACCTATAATGTTTAAAGCTTTGGAAGTGAAGGAGGGAGAGCAGTTGGCTGAAGATGCTGTATCAATGAAAGTTGGATTACAGGCTGAGTTGTTACAGCACTCTGAGATGAAAGAACAGAGAATAACTCTAGCAGCGCATAGACGAAAAGAAAAGGAACAACAGAAGAAGGAAATTAAAGAAGTTATACAAGAATCTGCTTCTGAGCCTGTGGGAAGATCTTCATTGGTTCAATCTTCAATGGCAGATCTTCAAGCAGTCTTCTCTAGGCTAAAGGATGGAGGAGATGGCAAAGCTCCTGACCTGGAATGTTAATGGCCTTAATTTTCCACAGAAAAGGAAGAAAATATTTCATTATTTGAAGCAACATAATAATGATATCGTTTGTTTGCAGGAAACCCATATTATTTCAAAGGATTAAAAATATTTGATTAATGCTCGATTGGGTTCTCATTTTGTATCATCTGCTCTTGGGAAAAAAAGGGAGTGTTGTTATTTATGTTAAGAAAAATATACCAGCTATATTAATAGATTCTGATCCTCAAGGGAGATATGTTATGATTGAAGTAGGAATGTATGGTAAGAAACTGCTTATAGTGGGTTTGTATGCCCCTAATCAACAACAAGAACAGTTTTATAGGTTTCTTCACCAAAAATTGATTTCATTGGATTACAGATCTGTTATTTTGATGGGGGATTGGAATGGAGTTTTGGATACACATAAAGATAAGAAAGGATTTTCTACTTCTTTTAAGCAAGCCAAACTACCTACGGCTTTTTTTGATTTGAAGGAGGATTTGTAATTGAGAGATTTTTGGTGGGAACGTGATATGGAAGAGAGAGACTTTACTTTTTTTTCTGATAGACATCAATCGTTTTCAAGAATTGATTTTTTTTTATTACAATGGATTTATATTTTAGGGTAAAAAATGTAAAGATTTTTCCAAGGACATTGACAGATCATAGTCCTGTATGGATGGAATTGGTCGCTGAGAAAGAGGAGAGAAGATCTTGGAGGTTGAATGAAAATTTATTTAGACAAGAGCTGAATGTTCAGAAACTTAAAGAGTATTTAAATATTTTATTTTAAATATGTATAAGGGAACCTCAATGGCAATGGTTTGGGATGCTAGCAAGGCTTATATGCGTGGGGTTCTGATTCAAATGAATAAAGCTCATAGGCAAAAACAGATGCAAAAGCGCAAGGAATTGGAAGATGAGATTAAAATAAAAGAAAAAGCATTAATCTTGAATCCTTTGGATAAGAATGTAAAGGCTTCTATAAATTTGCTTAAAACACAGTTTAATATGTTAATGGCCGATCAGGCAGCAACTAACTTACTTTATATGAAACATAATACATTTTGTAATGCAAATAAGCCAGAGAGGTGGTTGGCTTATCAATTAAGGAAGAAACAGAAGTCGAGAATTATAGATAAAATAAATTATAATGGAAAAGTGGTTTTTTTAGAAAGAATTGATTAAAAAATCTTTTTTAGATTTTTATACAAAATTATATAAGGGTAAGAAGGTACAGAATTTAGATATAGATAAATATTTACAAGATGCTCATTTTCCCAAGTTATCAGATGATCAAAGAGATGAGATTAATGGATTTATTACTGCACAAGAAATTATCATGGCAATTAAACAATTAAAAGCTGGTAAAGCACCTAGTACTGATGGATTGACATCAATCTATTATAAGACTTTAAGTGATGAAATGATAGAGCCCTTAAAGGAACTTTTTAATAATATATTATTGGGTTTAGAGACTCCCCCGTCTTGGGGAAGGGCTTTTATATCTTTGATTCCAAAAGAGGATCAAGATCTTACTTTACCAAAAAATTATAGACCTATATCTCTTTTGAATGTAGATTACAAAATTTTTTCAAAAATTTTGGCCAATAGACTTATGATTGTATTGAACCAAGTGATACATACTGATCAAACAGGTTTTATAACCGGGAGATATATGAAGAATAATGTTAGACAAATTATTAACTTAATAGAATATTTGGATAAAGATAATCAGATTCCTGCAGGATTGATTTTTTTAGATGCTGAGAAAGCCTTTGATCAGGTTAATTGGCAATTTATGATAAGGTTGGCTGAAGAGATGAATTTTGGAGATAAAATTTTGCAAGCTCTTCGAGGTATTTACCGAAGACAATCGGCACAACTTATAATTAACGGAGGTTTATCTGAGGTTTTTCAAATTGAAAAGGGCACAAGACAGGGTTGTCCATTGTCTCCTCTGTTGTTTGTTTTAACATTGGAAATTTTGTTGCTTAAAATTCGTGAATCATCTAAAATAAAGGGAATAATGATTGATAAGAATGATTATAAATTAAGAGTTTTTGCAGATGATTTAATTGTTACTTTGTCTCAACCAACTTATTCTGTATTGGAGTTGTTACAGCTGATAAATCAATTTGGACATGTTTAAAGTCCAATAATAAAACTAAAATATTACTTAAAAATATGACTAATTTGGATAAGGAGACGTTGGTTAAATTGACGGGCTTTGAAGTTGTAAAAAAGGTCAAATATTTGGGGGTTTATATAACTGCTTCTAATGTAAAATTGTATAAAAATAATTATGAAATGTTATGGTCTAAAATACAGAAGGATTTGAATGATTGGAAAAAATTGCAACTATCTTTGTTAGGGAGAATTGCTGCAGTCAAAATGGATGTTTTGCTAAAGTTTCTTTTTTTGTTTCAAATGATACCTATTTTAAAGAAAGAGGCAAATTTAGAAGAATGGCAGAAGGGTATCATTAAATTCATTTGGGCTGGGAAAAAACCAAGAGTAAAGCTTAAAATTATACAAGATGTTCGAGAGAGAGGTGGACTCAAGGTGCCAAATTTGAAATTGTATTATGATGCGGTGGTTTTAACATTGATTAGTGATTGGATTAACTTAACAAATTTAAATATACTTTTTTTGGGAGGGATGGGATTTATTATATGGATGGCATGCCTATTTAATTTATAATAAAAAGGTGGATAGGGTTTTTAAGTCCCATATTCTGAGGATTTCTCTATTGCGAGTTTGGAAGAAATATTATAGATCAGATTTTAGAATACCGTTGTGGGGAATTCCAGGGCATGCAATAGAAGGGATAAGGAAAGGAGTGAAAATGGAGAGTATTTCTTATAAACAATTGCTTAATTGGGATGGGAATAATTGGCAATTAAAATCTATGGATGAATTAGCGCAAGAAAATATTAATTATTCTTGGTTTCAGTACAGGCAATTATTAGAAAGGTGGAGAATAGATCAAAAAGTGGGTTTTATTAGGGAGGATGTGAATTTGATGAAACAAATTAAAGATCAAAGTCGATCTCATATAAAAAGAGTTTATAGTGTTTTAGTGGAATTGGACTCAGAAACAGAATTAGTTAAAGATTGTATGGTTAAATGGGCTCAAAATTTTGATGAGCCGATTTTATTAGACACATGGGAGATGATTTGGGTGAGGAATGTTAAATTTACTCAAGCTCAAAATTTACGAGAAAATTTTTACAAAATGTTTTATAGATGCCACCTTGATCCACAAAAGATGTATCCAAATGTGCAGCCCAAATGTTGGAGATGTGGTTGTTTGAATGCAACGTATTATCATATTTGGTGGTCATGTAGAAATATAAAGGCTTTTGGGATCAAGATTTGGTGGAATATTCAGAAGATTTTTAATAGAAGGATAAAATTTACACCACAATTGTTTCTGTTAGGTATTATTGATGATTGTTATGGTAATGAGATTATTTTAATGTTGAATTTAATTACAGCAGCAAGGTTGCTGATTGGGCAATACTGGAAGAAGGATTTTTTGCCTACTTTAGAAGAATGGTTTCTTAAAGTTTCTTATTTATCTGAAATGGCAAAAATTTCGGCTTATCTGAAAGACCAGTCGCAAGAGAGATATATTTTGGTGTGGAAAAGATGGGTGAATTTTATACAGAATAAATATGATATTGGAAAGTATTATTTAACTTTTGAATAATGTATATCTAAGGGTAAGCTTTTGAATAACTTATGTTTAAGGATGGTAATTTCTGTTTTTATGTACTGGAGTTAAAGTGTTTAAAATTTTGTTTTTTGGATGTATGTATAATTGTTTGATGTTCATTTAAGTTTTATGTTTTTTGTTTTTATTCAGCTCTGGGAAGTAGGGGGGAGGAGGGTTGGGAGGGGGGAGTATTTTATTGTAAAATTTTATAAACTTTCAATAAAAAAACAACAACAACCTTATAAACTATTGGAATACTCAAAATTTGGAAAGCTTTATTATACATCAGCACAACAAAAAAGGGTTGCTGTATATGTTAAAGAGACAATAGATTCTAAACTAGTTTACTCAGATGAAGAAGTAAGAATTGTAATGGTTGAAATATATCTACATAAAAAATATTGTTAGTGGCAATCTACGCTGCAAACATCAATCAAGAACAATTTTATCAAAGCCTACTTAGGAAACTAATTAGAAATGGAATACCAAAATATTTGTCTAACAGGGGACTTCAATACGATAGTAGATGAAACAATGGATTATAAAAGCAACAAAACAGGAAAACCCGCAAGAAGATTACCTAAGATATTTTTTGATATGACAGAAGAAATTGGAATACAAGATGCTTGGAGAGAAATTAATCCACAAAACCAACAATATATTTTCTACTCAAATAGTCATAAATCCTGGTCAATAATTGATATGATTTGGATGATTTCTGAATTGAGGATGGATATACAGGAAATTGAGATAGAAATAGGTACATGGGCAGACTATAATCCTCTAAAAGTGACATGAAAAGGAATACAAAAAAAAAACACAAACAAATCAAGATGGACTTTAAATCAATCTATATTAAAAGATAAAGAATTTATAGAGTTAGCGAAAAAAGAAATGGAATTCTTCTTTGAAGAAAATAAAGAAGAAGACACATCATTACAAAACCTATGGGATACAGCCAAACTTTAGAGGCATAGCCATAACATATACAGCAAAGAAAAATAAACAGAGAAGACAGCAATTTTCATTACTAAAAGCAAAATTTGGAAAGTTAGAAATAGAACTACAAAAAAACCCAAAGAAAAAGACTTTGAAAAGAGAAAGAGAAATAATAAAACACAAGCTAAATCTGTTAGATTCAGAAAAACTGGTGGAACAGATAAAGAG
The DNA here is from genome assembly GCF_016545835.1 of Crotalus tigris. Taxonomy (NCBI): domain Eukaryota; kingdom Metazoa; phylum Chordata; class Lepidosauria; order Squamata; family Viperidae; genus Crotalus; species Crotalus tigris. Next base: position 1,570,639 of record NW_024096518.1, read on the forward strand.
AGCAAAACAAAACTTTTTTGAAAATGCCAGTAAACCAGGAAGATGATTAGCTTACAAACTTAAAAAGCAGAAAGAGAAGAAAATAATACATAACTTAGCAGATGGGAAAGGTTGTTTACAATTCAGAAATGAAGAAATAAAAAAGATAATTAAGGAATACTATAAGGAATTGTATGATAAAGAGGAGATTTCAAGAGAGAGAACTGCTGAATACCTGGAAGAAAGTAAACTGCCAAAAATCCCAGAGATAACTATGTTCAAAGAAATAATAACAATGATGGAGATATCAGAGGATATAAAATGACAAAAAAATGGGAAAACACCAGGCCCAGATGGGCTCCCGGCAGAGCTTTATAAAAATTTACAAGACATTTTAAGCGAACCACTGAAAGATGTTTTTAATGGACTCTTGTTAAAGGCTAAGCTTCCAAATACATGGATACAAGCAAATATTACTTTAATACCAAAAGAAGACTCAGACTTGACGTATATTAAGAACTATAGACCGATTTCATTACTTAATTTTTGCTGCAATGGCGGAAAGAATGAATAATTTTTTGACTGAATTTATACATCCAGACCAAAATGGCTTCCTGTCTAAAAGGCAGATAAAGAACAACTTAAGGATTATTCTAAATGTTTTGGAATATTATGAAAATCATCCAGGGAATCAGATGGCACTTATATTTCTTGATGCACAAAAAGCTTTTGATAATTTAAATTGGTAATTTATGTTCCAACAGCTGCAGGAAATGGATTTTGATGAAAATTTTATAAATGCAATTCAAGCAATTTATAAGAAACAAACAGCAAGAATACTTTTAAATGGAGACTATACAGATGGATTTGATATCAAAAAAGGCACTAGACAAGGATGTCCATTGTCCCCTTTGTTATTTATTCTTACATTTGAGGTGTTGGCTAGGAATATTAGACAGGATACGGAAATTAAAGATTGGAGATTAAAGACCAGAAATATAAATTACAGGCCTTTGCGGATGATTTGGTTTTTATTTTAGAGGAGCCACTGGAAACAGCTGTTAAATTCTTGCAGAAAATCGAGAAATTTGGAGAAGTGGCTGGACTGAAAATAAATAGGGAAAAGACTAAAGTATTAACAAAAAATCTAACAGATAAACAGAAAATCCAACTTGCCAAAAAGACAAATCTTCAAATAGTTAAAAAAGTTAAATACCTAGGTATCTACCCAACAGCAAAATATATAACATTAAAAGAGGATAACTATGAGAGATTAATGAAACAAATAAAAATAGATTTTGAAACGTGGGAAAATCTTCAACTATCATTGTTAGGAAGAATAGCGATGGTTAAGATGAGCATTTTACCAAAGCTAATTTTTCTATTTCAAACAGGTCCCGTTAAATTGAGCAAGAAATTTTTTGACGATTTAAATGCAACAATACTAAGATTTATGTGGCAAAGAAAGAAAGCAAGAATTAAAAGTAAACTGCTATAAGAATCTAAAGACAGAGGGGGCTTTGGACTCCCGGATTGGAGACTTTATTATCAAGCAGCCATTTTACTTTGGCTTAAAGAATGGATTACATTGAGAAACAAACAATTTCTTTATTTAGAGGGACATGATCTCCAACTAGGTTGGAACACTTTTATATGGTATGAGAAAACTAAAGCACATAAATGCTTTCAAAATCATGCCATAAGGAATGTATTGCTTTCAGAATGGGAGAGAATTAAACACAAAATGTATACGAAAATATTTGAGTGGCTTTGAACAATGGAAGGATTTGCTTGCCCAAATTTAATTAATTATGACAAACTTGTTAGTTACAAAGATATTTTGGATAAGGATGGAAAACTTAAAGATAGGCAAGTCCTTCAACATCAAGGTATTGACTTAACATGGTGGTCCTATTTGCAAAATCAAACAAGATATGAAAAAGATATAAAATCAATGGGATTTTATAAAGAGCAGACTCCAGTTGATAAAATACTTTTAAAAACAGATGAACGTTTGATCCAGAAACTTTATAAATTTCTGCTAAGATGGAAGATGGAAGAAGAAGAAGTAAAAGAAACAATGATAGTATGGGCAAAGAATTTTGGATATTCTATAGACTTAGAAGACTGACAAAAACTTTGGGATAAAAACATTAAACTTACTAAAGCAGCCTCATATAAAGAAAATTTATATAAAATGTTTTATAGATGGCATATGACATCAATTCGTTTAGCGAAAATGTTTTAAAATGTATCGAATGTTTGTTGGAAATGTAAACAAAAGCCAGGTACTTACTACCATGCCTGGTGGACATGTCCTAACACAAAGAAATATTGGTCTAAGTACATTAGTGAGAGTGTGTAGTTCGTTTTTAAGTGTTGTTCATCAGCTAAGTGTTTTGTTCTAGAGATGAGTGTCTTGGCTACGGAGTTGATCTGTGCTGGGTGGTGGTATGATCTGTCATAATGCTGGAAAATTTGCATAAAAATACGACTCCTGGGCATGTCTATGGTACGAATAAAATACGAACACCAGGAGAATATAAATATAAAGATATACTTTACTAAAAGCTGCCAAGCTTTCCTTTGGAAACTCCAAACATCATCAGGGCTAAGGAGCCAGTAAACAATGATGACTTAAATGGGTTTGGCAGACATTTGCACCCGGCTCATGGACCGCGTCACCAGTCCCGGCCGGTTAATTAGTGTTCCAAATGTTTCTTTATTACTCTCCTTGTACTTCCTTCTATCGTTCTTCCGGATCATTCCTCCCACCATTCCATTACTAGCATTCATCTCCTCTACCACCCCTTTATCCTTATTTCCTTCCACAGTATTGACCCTCATCTCCTTTTTGTTTTCATTTTCCACTCTGGGGGCATCCGTTTCTCCTCTATCAGTATTACAACCCTCTCTGGGATCACAGACGCTCCCCCCCACGTTTTTCTCAATCCCTGCTCCACGCCCTCTCTTCTCGCCCCTCCACTGTCATGAGTAACCTTCATACGGGTGTTGCACGTTTGGGGTCTATGCCCTCCTCGTCCGTTCTGGCAATCTCCGCGTTGACACTTCTCCACCGTTCCATTTGTTTGCTGTGTGATCGGGTGCTTACTCTGCCTCTCAATTCATCATCCCCCCTCCTCCCTATCACACGCTCTTCCCCACTGCTAGTAGGAGTGGCATTCAGGCGGATGCCAGGTTTCCGGATCTCTGCATTCTGAATCCCCGCGTTCTCACTCTCCTCTCTTGTGCTCATTTTTGGGGCAATTTCAAAGTGTTCGTCCTGGGGGGGGGCTGGATCGTTGGTGGGGGTATTCCTTGTCTGTGGAGGGTCTAGGCAGAACACCATCTCTCTCCCTTTCACCGTATGCCTGGGCGATCGAGCCATGCTTTCGTTCTTCTCCTCCCCCCTTTTTCTTTTGATCTCCGTCAATGTTCTCCACAGCATCGGGGAGCCAACTCCTCATGCTGGATCTTCTACACTCTCCATAATTGTTGTTAAGTTCCAGGGGTGGGGTTTATCGTGGTGATATAGGGGAAGGGGGAGGTCTTCCATCGGTGGATGATTACATGTGTTTAGCAGTGGTGGCCTGGTGTGTCGAGGGTTAACCAAATGGTATTGGTGTTGATCGGGCGAAACGGGGGTGCCCCTGGTGTGTCGAGGATTAGCCAAAGTTCCATCTATCTGTTCAGGATGGAGGCCAGGTATCCCGTCACATTTACAGCTATACAAGCATTGTTCAGACCGCTTATAACGATTGGCATGGTGTTTAAAATCCCATTTCCTCAATGCTTGTTGCACTGGATGTAAGTCAATGTGACGATTAACTGCGTCTTTGTTGGAATACCACGCCTCTTTCAGTAGCCGGCCTCCCTTAATGGCATCCTCAGACATAACGCGAACATTCACAAAGTCAAACTGGTGGCCGTGTTGAGCCATATGCATCCACAATTGAGAATGCTGTTCGCCCCTTCTTATAGCTAACTGATATTCATGCAGGCGAGATCTTAAACGCTTAGCTGTTTCACCCACCTAATTGCCATCGCAGTTCTTGCAATTGATTTTGTAGATTACTGCTGATCTATCCATGGCAAGAAGTGGGTCCTTGGGGCGAATGACTTTGGACCGTAATGTCTGATTGGGTCTGTGGGCCACTTCTATTCCATGGGGGGGCAGCAGTCTGGCTGTTGCTTCCGAGACGTTATTAATATATGGTAAAGAGACACGCATTTTTTGTAATGATGACTCCTCTCTCTTTTGGTTGTTCCGGGACTGGGGTGTAAGACCGTACTGTCTGATAAACCTCAAAGGATACCCATTGCGTTGACAAATCCAGAAAAGGTATTGTCTTTCTTTCTTCTTAAACTTCTCAGTGCTGCAGTGGGAGTCCACACGCTTAAACAATGCTTTAATGCAGCTAGCTTTATGAGACACGGGGTGGTTGCTCCTACAGTGGAGTATTTTGTCCGTGTGGGTGGGTTTACGAAACACCCTTGTAAGTAACGTCCCATCCAGCTGGCGGTATAGTGACACGTCCAGGAAAGCTAGGTGACCTTGTTTTTCTTCCTCCACTGTAAACTGGATGTCGGAACAAATCGAGTTTAGTGTTCTCATAAAAGTAGCTACATGTTGTTTTTTAACAACTGCAAACGTGTCATCCACATACCAAACCCAAAATTTGGGTTGGTATAAGGCCATAGCCCTGTGTTCTAGCTGTTGGAATACTATTTCCGCTATAGTGCTAGAAATGGTGGAGCCCATAGGTATCCCTTTAATTTGTTCGAAGATGGTACCCTGGAAGGTGAAATAGGAGGTGAGACATATTTCCACTAATCGCAGGAGGTCATCTGTCTGAAGGGAGTCCTGATGGTGGCTCCCTTCTGTGTTCCTCAAGCGCTCTCCCAGGGATGAAATGGCTAAGTCCTGGGGGATGGAGGTGAAGAGGGAGGTAACGTCAAACGATACCATCCTCTCATCATCCTCCACCCTAAGGGTCTTAATTCTGTTGAGGAATTCTTCTACAGAATTGACTGTTGTGGGGCTGGCTTCCACAAGGTGGCCCAGACGAACGTTAAGCCACTTCGCTAATCCCGATGTAGGGGTACCTATGAATGATACGATAGGGCGAAGTGGGATGCCTTCCTTGTGGATTTTTGGAAACCCATAAAATCTTGCGAGTGCCGTGTCGCGTGGGCGTATCTTCTTTAAGGTATCATCTCCGATTTTCTTACTGCGTTTAAGATTATTAAGCAGTTTGTTGATTTTATTCCTAAGTGTAATTGAGGGATCATTCTCAACTATTCTATAGGCTGTTCTATCTTTGAGGAGTTCGAGCGCCTTGGTGGTATATAGCGTCTTATCCATGACAACAATCATCCTCCCTTTATCTGCCGGGAGTATAACGATGCTATCATCTCTTTTAAGTTGCCCAAGGGCTTGGATTTCATCCCTAGATAGCGCGTGATGGTATCTATGGCTTGTAAGCAGCCCAGTGACCTGTTGTCTTATCAAACTTAGTATCTTCATCCCCCCCTATGTTATACATAGCTGGCTCTAGGGCCGCTATAAAGTCTAAGGCACTAGCGTCCATCAGGTTATGGCCTATATCACGCTGCAGCAAGGTGAGTTGTGAATGGGTAAGCATTTTAGAAGAGAGGTTACAGACTAGTCCACTCATAGAGCTGTTACTATATTTTGACTTACGTAATGCATTCATCTTGTGACTGAGATGTGTTGCTGTTTCTTGTCTCGTTTTCTTCTCCACTGTCTCGATATGGTGAATCAATTCTTGGAGGTGATGTCTTGATAGCGTGGCCTCACATTGCCTTTGGCAGTCTTGGACCCATTGTTTCAACGCTCCGACTCGCCTATGTTGGTCGTTAATGAGGGCCCGTGTAATCTTGCGTTGAAATTGGTGGATGGCTTGTTGGCATTCGATGGAGTCAATTATGGGTTTCTTCCTCAATGATTTGAGTGGCAGGTTTTCTCGAATGCAGGAGTGTAGGAACGCCATTTTACGATAGCTTGCTGAAATACGGCATGTCAGTTTCTCCCATTTTCTGGCTAGAAGCAAAGCTGCTCTGTCATAATGCTGGAAAATTTGCATAAAAATACGACTCCTGGGCAGCTCTATGGTATGAATAAAATACGAACACCAGGAGAATATAAATATAAAAATATACTTCACCAAAATCTGCCAAGCTTTCGTTTGGAAATTCCAAACATCATCAGGGCTTAGGAGCCAGTAAACAATGATGACTTAAATGGGTTTGGCTGACATTTACCTGGCCTCCATCCTGAACAGATAGATGGAACCTTGGCTAACCCTCGACACACCAGGGGCACCCCCGTTTCGCCCGATCAACACCAATACCATTCTAATGAACGTCTGGGGAGGCCATCACTGCTAAACACATGTAATCATCCACCGATGGAAGACCTCCCCCTTCCCCAATATCACCACGATAAACCCCCACCCCTGGAACCTAACAACAACTATGGAGAGTGTAGAAGATCCAGCATGAGGAGTTTACAGCCCGATGCTGTGGAGAACATTGACGGAGATCAAAAGAAAAAAGGGGGGAGGAGAAGAACGAAAGCATGGCTCGATCGCCCAGGCATACGGTGAAAGGGAGAGAGATGGTGTTCTGCCTAGACCCTCCATAGACAAGGAATACCCCCACCAACGATCCAGCCCTCTCCCAGGACGAACACTTTGAAATTGCCCCAAAAATGAGCACAAGAGAGGAGAGTGAGAATGCGGGGATTCAGAATGCAGAGATCCGGAAACCTGGCATCTGCCTGAATGCCGCTCCTACTAGCAGTGGGGAAGAGCGTGTGATAGGGAGGGGGGGATGATGAATTGAGAGACGGAGTAAGCACCCGATGTGCTCTGATTGGCTGGGGGGTTGGCTGTGCTCTGATTGGCTGGGGGGTTGGCTGTGCTCTGATTGGCTGGGGGGCTGTGCTCTGATTGTGGGGGAGTGTTCTGTTTGGTTGTGCTCAGGTTAGTCTGAGTTGCAGAGGGGTTTAAGATTTTGGGCTGCCTTGCTTAAACCCCTCTGCAACTCAGACTAACCTGAGCACAACCAAACAGAACACTCCCCCAGCCAATCAGAGCACAGCCAACCCCCCAGCCAATCAGAGCACAGCCACGCCCCTAACCAATCAGAACACACCTCCACCCAATCAGAACACAGCCAAGCTCCCACCCAATCAGTTCATACCCCCACTGGCAGTTAAAAGGAAGAAACAGCTAAGACCACACATTGCTGCTCGAAGCACGAAGCTGAAAACACCAGCCTGAAGATGACGAATGGGACTTCGTCGAAACGTCGCCAAGACACTTCCAATTTTACGCGGGAGAAAACCCGAACAACCAAAGACCTACATACAAACACCCGCGAAAACCTCAGAAAACACTATATATATATATATGTATATATATATATATGTATATGTATATGTGTATATGTGTATATGTATATGTATATGTATATGTATAGGTCTTTGGTTGTTCGGGTTTTCTCCCGCGTAAAATTGGAAGTGTCTTGGCGACGTTTCTTTCAGTGGTGTTTTCAGCTTCGTGCTTCGTGCTTTGAAAGCAGCTCAAAGCACGAAGCTGAAAACACCAGCCTGAAGATGACGAATGGGACTTCGTCGAAACGTCGCCAAGATACTTCCAATTTTACGCGGGAGAAAACCCGAACAACCAAAGACCTACATACAAATACCCGCGAAAACCTCAGAAAACATATATATATATGTCACATTTAAGTATCTAAAACATTTCATCCCTCTTAGAATGGTGTGTTTTAATTTTTTTCTATTTCTTTAACCATATTCAAACACATGTTTCTTTTTTAAATATTCTCTCTGGTATGTCCCACCATCTTTTTTCTTGGTTTCCATTTTAATCTCTTTTCTTTGCCCAGGATCTTTCTTGATCAATATACTTTGCTGGATCCAAAGGTTTTCCCATACGATCGTAGGTGTTACTGTAGATGTAGAAAGTAAATCAATGTCTCTGTCTTAAGCATTTGCCCTCTTCTTTCCATTTAAATCCCTTCTCTTGTCTTCCAGTTTATTTTGTGATGTTGAAGTGTGAGTTGTCTTTCCTTCCACTTGAATTAAATCATACTCTTCTATTTTGTGAAAGTCCATCTTTAAATCTTTTCCCTCTAATTTATATTCAATCATCTCTGCTGTGTTCTCCTGGGGATTTTTTTGAAGTGAACTTAAATTGGAGATAAGTTGACTTATTCTGTATTTCTTTGTGGTTTAAAATCATTGTCCTTTGAATGGATTGCAGCGTATCATATATTTCCTCTTGTAAAACATCCATTGTTTCTATAAATATCATTTTATCTGAACAGCTGTGTACTAAGACTTTGAAGGCCACCAGCAAAGGCCTTTTTTGCTCCTCATCCACCAGTAAGTGTCAGTGTTGGATCATTTTTAGTTCCTTCTAATCTTTTTTTTTCTCCTTAAAGTGTTAAATTTGCCGCTTCCAATAGCCAAAAAGGGAAGGGGAGAATCCCTCTCTTTTTTCACTCTCAGAGATATTTTTGCTTCTTGGGAGTTCTTTTTTTTTTCCAGGAAAATAAGTAGGATAGAGAAAATTAGTTCTTACCCAGCTTCAAACACACTGTTTACAATCAGTTTAGGTAGAGCTTCTGTGATTTCCATTTGCTTGCAGCTAGGGCTAGACAATGGAGTTAGCTAGCCTTTCTTTTGTCGGTTTCTGGAAGGTTTCTCCTGGACTGATCGGAGAGACTGCCATCTCTCCTAGGTCCCTGAAAGTACCTTCCTTCATTGCCATCTCTCTGGGGAGGCTTCTGGCCCATTTAGGGTCCCCAAACAAGAAGAAACTCAGCTGAAGAGCTCGGCATTCCGAGTCTCTCAGCTGATGACGCTGCTGGCCGAAACAGGAAATCAAGGCCCGATCCCTGCTAAATGACACCAGCGCATATAGAGTGGTCAAAACAGACCCCACAACGTCCATAAAGAACCAACTCAACAAGGTCATAGAAAAGCTTAGAAGACGGAGGAGAATTAGTGAAGAAGATCTGAGAGCTATATGACCTAGGGACTTGGCAATGGCGAGGGTCTATGGTCTGCCGAAGATACACAAGGAGGGGATCCCATTAAGACCCATTGTGTCATTCAGGGGTATGCCAATGTTTGGCCTGGCCAGATGGCTAAGCCAACAGATGGAGTATCTGGTGAAGGGAAGCATGACCACAGTGAAATCATTGCAGGAATTCCTGCAAACACTTAAGGCAGTAAGAATACAGGATGATAAAACCATGATCTCATTCGATGTGACATCACTATTTATATCCATCCCACAAGAGCTAGCTGTCTCAACAATAAAAGACCTATTGCAGCTAGAAGGATTACAAAATCATGGTCCCCTTAGGACAGATGACGTCATCCAGCTGCTGCGGTTATGCCTTAGAACATACTTTGTATTTCAGGGCACGATGTACGAACAAATTAAGGGCATGCCGATGGGGTCCCTCATTTCTGGGGTTATGCCTGGAATCCAAGGTGATGTCTGACTACCGCCCTGAATTTTGGGCTAGATATGTGGACGATACGTTTGCTATCATCAAACAGATGTTCAAGGCTGCTTTCATGGAGAGGTTAAACGCAGTGTTCCCTGACATCCAGTTTATGGCGGAGGAGGAGACCAATGGTAATCTGGCCTTTCTGGACGTATTGGTCAGCCGCCAAACTAACAGCGCCCTCCACACAATTGTATACTGAAAGGCGACCCACACCAATAGAATGCTACATTACACAAGCAACCATCCAACGGCCTACAAGGTCACATGCATCCAAATGCTGTTCACCCGCATAAATACGCATTGCAATACAAAGAAGGCCAAGCAAGCAGAATGTGCCCACCTACACTGGGTATGCAGATGGAATGGCTACCCAGCCAACTTCATCCCGCAATATAGCAGATGCCAAGAGCCCCATAGAGCACAAAATGATCTAGGAGCAACTACCTGGACGACCATACCCTATGTCCATGGGGTGTCGGAGGCGACAGCACGCATACTGGCACCATATAATGTCAGTGTGGCCCATTGACCTAATTAAACACTTTGTATTAAGACGATGAGCCCAAGGAGCCATTACCTGAGGAAGAAAAATCATCTGTGGTCTATAGAGTGCGATGTAAGGACTGCCGATGCAATTACACTGGGGAGACGGCCAAACGGATCAAAACCAGGATTCATGAACTTAAGTTGACTGTAAAAAGGTAGGAACAGTACTCACGATATGGACACACATGATCAGTAATGGCCACTCGTTTGATTTCATGAGGGTAGAAGCCATTGCCCAGGATGTCTCCAAAGGTGGCTGTTTGCTCAGGGAGACCTGGCTCTTGGATACATGCTCGATCAACTGGCATATAGAGCTACCTCCAGTATACTAAGTATTGAAATCACATGAGGAGCAATCCAAAACGCGGACCACACTCGCAAGAAGAGGGGCCAAATAAGGTAATAACTACATAGCCCATGGGAACAAAAGTAGACTGGATACACGGCAAAATGCCGAGTCCAAAGGGGAGGAAGAACGACGAGTGGAGGAGAATGATACAACCTGTGGAAAGGAGAAGCAGGACGAGCAATTGCTCGTCCAGCGCGGACGGTGGGACAAATCTAAGAACGATCCTGCAAATACTTCAGCTGATCACATACATACGAGGCGGGGGAGAACGCCGCAATGTACGTGCACGCCTACATACGGGGAGCAGCCTGCTGGACGCAGATGACAGCGGAGCTGGAAACGATCCAGCAGCCACTCTAGGTGATCGAGCATGGAGGAGGCAGCGGGAAAGGATATTGCAACACGTGCACGCTCATGCATGAAGAGAGACTGGAGGAGATGGAATTGACAGGTAAATAGCAGAAGACAGGAACAACAAGTGGTTACACTGGGGGAGGAAGGAGAGGGTAACAATGGAAGGGCATCTATAATACCAGATCCAGATGCGCAGCCCACAATGACTATGGAGGGGGGGGGCGATTGGAAGATAGACCAGCGATAATATCAGATGGCCAGGGGCAAGAAGGACGGGAGGGACAGATGGACATGCCGGGGGGGCAAGGCAAGGAAAGGGAGCATTGACAGGAGTGGGAAGGACAAAGGAAGGAACAATGGGAGGAAAGAAAGCTGCAAAAATGTAATGCAAGTGAGGAGAGGTGGGACAATTGAGGCAATTATGGCCAGTTAGGACGGCCATATCACACAATCAGTGGGCAGAATACTGAGTCAGCAGGGTTTATAAGAAAACTCCCCACCCCCAACACTCTGACGACGCTGACAGTGGACCAGCGAAAGCTAAGGTTGTTTTAGGTTTGTAAATAGTTTTATTGTTTTTCACTGTTTTAACAATAAACAACTGGTTTATATTCATTCCAGAGTTAAAGGATTTTATGTCTGTCTGTCTGTCTCTCTCTGTGTGTGTGTGTGTGTGTGCACGCGCGCGTGCGCGTGTGTATTCAGATTCCTTTTTGCTGACAAAGAGTTATAGCTATTTTGGACTACTAGTCTCCCACTTAAATCTTTTAACTCTTTGTCAGCAAAAAGGAATCTGAATTTGTAATGTATCAGAGTTGCGACTTGAGCCTGCTTAACGTCCCTAGTTGGGGGGCTGCAAGGCAAAAGAGATTATAAAAAAGTAGAACTGCAGTCAAAATTCCAAGGTGTAATCAATCAGACTGGTCTGTCTGAAAAACTTTCTGTATATATATATATACGTATACATACACATACATGCATACATACATACATGCATACATACATACACTGATCACAATTTGGATTTGGCATACTTGCAATTTTCATTACTCATTCTAAAACCAAGATTAATAAAACAAAATGTAGCAATAAAATTATGATTCATAATAGGCGTTTCAAATTATAGAGGCACATAAGTATTTAGTATTAGAGACATTATGAGTTCAAAATTGGCTGATCTGAAATTACTGAAATTTTTCTGATAATTTCAAAAATATTTCAAGCTTAAAACAATTCTGTTTTCAGTTCAAAACAAATATTTTAAGCTTGGATCACTTCTAGAATTTTATTTTTATACATTTTATTAGATTATAGAGTAAGATACAAAATACAAAGCAAATAGGACATGGGGAAGGGAAGAGAGGAAGGAAAATGAGAAGAAGGGAAAAAGAAAAAAAAAGACATTGACTTCCAACTTCCTCTGTTGCAGTAGAATGAAGCATTAACATCGAGCCTCAACTTTTTCCTTTTCCATAATAGTATAAACTAACCATTTCTATAACAACAATCTAATCAGTAAAACCCAAAATTAAGTTTCATTTTTTCCATCTCAATCACAAAGTCCAGAAGTTTGTAAAATGATTGGAATAGCATCATAACATTTCTTAAGCTGGAAGAGAATTTATCTTAATGTTTTGCATTCAGAATGTTTAACATTTAAAATTATTTTTTAAATTATTTTAATTACTGTTAAAATTCTGAGCTATATGAATGTTACAATAGCTTTTACAAATTAAACTCCATTTAATTCTTTGCCTTAACCTTTCAGTTTATTCAGGAGGGATGCACTGAAGCAGACTCTGAATTGATACAGTTTTAACAAAGCATAATTCTTCCCCAAATCAGACATTCTGTGCTACTTTATAGATTTCAAAAGGAGGCAAACTTATTTTTCCCCTGCAATCTTCCATCTTATACTTTTATTACTCTAGTGGGAGGATGTTTTAGTGCCTTGCATCTTACTGATCACTATCAGCAGAATGGCACTGAAAAACAAATTCAAGTTTCTGTTCAAACAGCCAACAGTTTAGAAAAGCTCAAGACAGGCTTGAAGTTGTTTTATGTCCTTTCTTGACAGAAAAAAAAAAAGATGGAGGCATATTGAAGAAACAACTCTCTCTGGAACTTAAATAAAAAGTAGTACTTGAAAATAGTACTTAAAAGTAGTACTTAATATTTATATCCCGTACACTGATGACAAATTCATTGATTCAGGATGAATTTCCAGGGAAATCCAGAATGTTTCATCTCTCCCTAGAAATGATATTCTGGTGTGATCATTGGATTCTGGAAGCAGATTCTGTAAACCAGAAGCAATTAAAAGCATAGCTCAAAAACATGGTTGCTTCATCTAGAATGGCTTGAACCACTTTTGATTGACGAATATAAATGTGGAAACCTGAAGGCCCCTGGATTTTCACAGTTCATGAACAAGTTCAGCAAGAAACAGAACGTTTAATTTTGTATATCTCTTCTGCACATTTCCTTGTTTAAAAAAACCGTTTAAAATTAATTGTGGAGAGTCCAAATGTGGGGTAGTATACATAGGAAGATACTACTGCATTGATTTATAGGGGAGGCAATGAAGATCTGAAGTAATAGAACTCTTGTAATTTTTTCACTCTCTTTTAATTTCTAATGTAGACAGTCTACTCTTTTATTTCTACACTGAAAATTTCTTTTTTTGACTTTTATAAGGAAACAGCAATTTATTGGTATGATAGAATGCAAGTAAAAGATTAATTGAACACTTGTTTATACTGAAGGTAGCTGGAAAGCAAAAAACATGGAAATACAGAAGGTATTAACAGAGGAGACCACAATCCAGTTAAACAGAGAAATAAGAAAAAGAAAAAGAAAATAGAAATATCTAGTATTTATGCAAAACCAAAAAGAAATTTTTATCAAAGTGAATGATTGTTTTGTAATTAAGAATGCAGGATTTTATTCATCTTTTTAAAGAGAAGGTATATCATTTACTTATCTTTCGTTTATTTAATAAATTTGTTTGCCACCCATCTTGTTGGAAGGCATTCTGGGCAATTTACAACATCAAAATAAGACTATGAATATATATACAAATCTGTAAAATCACAATAAAGTCATAATGAAATATAAATTATAACTTAAACTAAAAGATGGGGAGGAAAGGAGCAGAATGTATGGGGGGAGGTGGGAACTGCTATTAGTCGATGAACCATCTCCAGTATAATACTCTCTTATTGGGACCCCAAATCAACTAGCAGACCTAGGTCTTTTGGCTCTTGTGGAAGAGCCACAAGATTCTCACCTCAGACGGGCAAGATATTGTACAAAGCTTTTGTAGCCATGACTGCCATTTGCTCTTCGAGCAGAAGTTGCAAGCCCAGCAGAATTGCCAAGTTGAGGACCAGATCTGCCTGGGATAGTGCCACCCCATCAGACCTAAGGATGTCAGAGTCCCAGATGTTGACACTCCATGCATCCAAAGTTATTAGACCTTGTTAGGGTTCAGTTGAAGCCTGTTGTTCCTATCCAGGTTTCCACAGCCTTCAGCCATGGTTAGAGGGCAGCTATAGCATCACTTGGGTTACCAGGGCTAGAGATATAAAATTGAATATCATCCGCATGCAGGTGATACCTCAGTCTAGGAAAGGAGAGAGTACAGAATTATGTGGCTGGATCTCTCACTCCCTGTCAAGATCAATTGGTTGATCTGATCCAGCATAAGACTTACGTTAGAAGAGAATAGAGCTGTAAGGGACCTTGGAGCTCTTCTAGTCCAGCCCTCCGCTCAAGCAGGAGAACCTATACCATCTCAGACAAGTGACTGTCCAGTCTCTTCTTAGAAGCCTCAAGTGACTGAGCACCCACTAGCTGTTCCACTGGTTAATTGTCCTCACTCTTAAGAACTTTCTCCTTAATTCCAGGTTATTTCTTTCTTTGATCAGTTTTGTGTCCTGCCCTCTGGCGCTTTGGAGAATAATTTGACCCACTCTTCTTTGGGGCATTCTTTCAAATACTGGAATACTGCTATCATGTCACCCTTATTTCTTCTTTTCTTTAGACTAGCCAAACCCAAATCCTGCAGCCGTTTTTCGTATGTTTTTGTCTCCAGGTCTTTGATCATCTTAGTTGGTCTTCTCTGAACTTTTTCCAAGGTCTCAACATCTTTTTTGTAGTATGGTGACCAAAATTGGTTGCAGTATTCCAAGTGTGGTTTCAGTAGGGTTTTACAAAAGCAGTACTAATACTTCTATTTGGTCATCTAAGTCATTGATGAAGATATTGAAGATATTGGGCCTAAGACGGAGTCTTGTGGTACCCCACTTGTCAGGATCCAGTTATATTTCCTTTCAATCTATCTACTCTGATTTAAAACCAATTCTTACCCTCTCCTGAATCCTGTCATGCTCCTAAGGGGGAGTATGCATGAGGATTTTATTACTTTCACTTCCTCTATTCACTACAAAGTAACCTTTTGTTTATTCGCCTCAAGTCTGCTGACCATCACAATGTAACCATTAGCCTTTTATCCTATGCCCCTCTGAACTTCTCCTCCTTGCCGGCCAGCTAGGGAAAGGGTGGGGGGGTGAAAAGATACAGCCTCCGGAATCTGATTTATTTATCTGTCATCAAAATAAGGTGTGAAGAGCTATTGAATGATCGTGTACAATGGAGCTGGATTGATGGCATCTTTCCTGGATTTAACATCTAGAAATCTGCCGGTCTGAATTGCCTGGGAGAACTGCGGGGTGGGGGCTGCTTAGGGACACTTTAAAACATCGATTTATAAGGAAATCCCTCAGATCCTGTATATTATGCCTACTATTAATTTCTCTTAATAAAAGTTCCTGTTGGAAGAGATTGTTTCCAAGAGTTCTGCTTTCTTAAGATGTGGATTGAAGTGGTTCCTTAAATCACTGCTTACTTCTCTCCATGTGGATGTAATACCATTGAGGACTACTCGTACTACAAACGTACAGTTTGTCAGCCAGCTACAAATCCATCTGGTGCTGATGTTGTCTATTCCACCTTTTTCTAGCTTACCAGAAGTAGATTGTGGTCTAGTTTGTCAAATACCTTACTGAAATCTAAGTATACTACATCCACAGCATTTCATTGGTCTACTAGTTTAGTCACTTTATCAACAAATGAAATAAGATTGGTTTGGCATGATCTGTTTTTAACAAACCCATGCTGGCTACCAGTTATAACTTTGTCTGCTTCTAGTTCACAGATCTGCTTTTTGATTATCTTTTCCAGGATCTTCCCAGGTATTGATGTTAGATTGATTGTTTGTAGTTTCCTGGATTTGTTTTTTTTTTTTTCCTTTCTTGAAAACGGGAACCACATCAGCCCTTTTCCAATCATCAGGTACTTCCCCGGTGGTCCAGGATTTTTGAAAGATGTGGTGCAATGGTTCTGAGATAAGATCTGCCAGCTCCTTCAGAATTCTGGGATGTAATCTGTTAGTCCTGGTGATTTATATTCATCAAGGTCAGATAGGTGTTCTCTTACCATTTTCTTGCTTATTTTAATTTTTGTTTCTAGTTTGTCTTTTGCAGTACTTTTTTGGTATTTGTGTGCTATAATTTCTTTTTGTGTGAAGACTGATGCAAAGAATGAGTTAAGCAGCTCTGCTTTCTCCCTATTGCTTGTTACTTCTTTCCTTGCCATCTTCTCTCTTTAGTGGACATACAGTTTCCTTGACTTTTTTCTTGTTATTAATATGTTGATTTTTAAAAAAATTATCCTTGCTTTCTCTTGCAAGTCTTTGTTCATTCTGAGCCTTTACTTTCCTGATTCCATCTTTGCATATTCTGTCTGTCTGCTGATAATTAGCCATAGTTATGTGCCCCTCTTTCCATTTTTTGTACTTGTCCTTTTTGTCTTTCAGTTTATCTGAGAGATCTTTGTGCAGCAATGCTGGTTTCTTCTTGACGTTCTTGTTTTGTTTTTTCAGTGGTATTGTGCTTGATTGGGCTTTTATGATCACATTTTTCAGAGTTTCCCATGCTTCTTGAGTTGTTTTCCCTTTTAGGATTTTCATCCGTGGAATCTTTCCTAGGTTCTGAATTCGTTAAAATCAGCTCTTTTGAAATTTAAAACATTGTTTGAATGTGATAAAGTGATAAAGTACAGGTAGTTCTTGACTTACAACAGTTCGCTTAGTGACTGTCCGAGGTTACAATAGCCCTGAAAAAAATGCCCAAGCCACAGCTGAGCACTGCCTGCCACAGCACTGCCTGCCCACCCAGTGGCGTTCTTCCTCCTGTCCGAGGTTTTCATTGTTGTGAGCATTTCTGTTGAGGATTGGCAGCAGGGGTGGGGGGGGGTGTTTGGTTTTTATTCCTCCCATCTGCTGGGTGGTTGCAGAAGATTTTGGTCACTTCACATAACCCTGGGACACTGTGACCGTCATAAATATGAATCAGTTGCCAAGCATCTGAATGTAAATCACAAGACCCTGGAGATGCTGCAATATGCCAGCTGACCAGTGCTTCTTCTGGGCTCAGCAGAAGCGCCAGGATCAGCACCAAGCTCCAGCTGGAGCCTGGCACTGATCTTGGCACTTCCACTGAGCCCTGACAGCCCTGAAGAAGTGCTGATCCTGGCGCTTCCGCTGAGCCCTGACAGCCCTGTAGCTTCAGCCATCTCTCGCTCAGGCTTGTGTGGTACTGCCACTGGTTCAGTTCATTCCCCTCCCCTGCTACCACTTTTCTAGGATGGTTGCGTACCACAGGTGGTACCCATACCACTGGTTGAAAAGCCTTGATCTATAGAATGACAATAGCAGGCTTATGGCACTGTATTGCAAAGATCTCTCTTTTGAATCGATATTTGGCATTCTGATATATATAGAAAAAGAATAGGACTTGCATTACAACACTGCTTTTGCAGTAGGACACCCCCCCTTCCTTTTCTCACTTGGACTCACCACATGGACCTTTAAAAGTTATCAATTTACTAATTTAGTCCCTGCAAATCCCTTGGTTTTTAGCCTCACACCTTAACCACTATACCAGCCTAGTTTTCCTTTTTAACTTGGTATGAAGTATGTTAGGATAGCATATACCAGGTGCAAAAAGTCACCATAATGGTAGCCATTTGTTTTCTATTTTTTAATATTTTTTTAATGTCAAGTAGAACTTGTTTCTCTTCCATGACATCTTTAAACACACTCTTAAAATGAACTTTTAGGTCCATTGTTCAGAAATATCCTTTAGTATGTCCAATATTAAAATATTTTTTGTTTCATTCTATAATTGTAAGTTAAATTAGAGTGTTCTGCTTTAATTACGATCTTTAGTTCTTTCTAGTGTTCAGTTTTTTAAAGAAACTTAAAAACAAAAGTATTTTCCTATAGGAAGGATTTTTTAAAATTAATTCAGTATTCTTATTTCAAATTTACTTGGATCCTCAGTGTGTTTGTAATTTTCTAAAATCAAAATACGTGTAGTGACATGACCATTTTTCATACTTATATCCATGGCAGCATCCCCATGGTCATGTGATCAAAATTTAGACGCTTGGCAACTGGCTTGTATTTATGACAGTTGCAGTGTCCTGGGATCATATTTTTGAGACCTTACTAATTTAACTGTAGTAATTTCCTTAACAATTATGGCAAGAAGCATCATAAAATGGGATAAAACTAACTTAACAACTATCTTGCTTAGCAACAAATTTGGGGCTAAATTGTAGTTGTAAATCAAGGTTTACCTCTATTGATCTTTGCTATTTGTTTAAAAACCTTTTTTTCGTTCTTAAAATTGTAATTAAACTTTATTTTGCTAAGAATTGATGGAAACTCATCCATTGCTTTAAACCTGTTAATGCAAAGTTCCTAATAGCTTCAAAGTAATTACAAGCAATTTCCAAAAATAATTAGAAAAAGACATCTTGCAATCTTAGTGTCCTTTCAAAGGTGCTGACCATGATTTGAGCAAAATGGCTATTCTCTTCTCTCCCAGAACTCTATATCCACTGGAGACTTCTGTCTTGTAATCTCCACATGAAGAGAAGATGTCTGGAGCACTTATGAATGCTCTGAAGCCATCTCCATGTCCAGAGAGAAATTAATGAAGAACTGGTCTACTCATCGGCTTTTCAATCCATTGAAGTCTTCAGCTCTGGTTTTCACAGAGCCATCTTTAGCCCATCATTTCTTCCCTGGAAGTCCAAAATCACATTTTAATTACTGACTTTCACAATGAAATTACAGGTTGTTTTACTATGAGTAGTTACTAATATTGAGAATGGCCTTACACTGATTTAAGTTTCACATTCATAGTAAAACTGGAGTGTCTATACTTCAAGCACTTTCCATTTTTAAGAGGATTTTTGTAATATGTAAAAATTGGATACTTTTTAATTTGTCTTATGTTTTGAGCATAATGCTTTATTATTCCAATCATTTAATATTTTCCTCCTTTTTCCATAGATGTAGAATATGATGGCTGATGTGTGATCCGAGAAGCGCTATTAAAACAAATATAAAAATAAGTATATATTAAAGTTAAAAGTGTCATGAGGAAATTTGCATATTGCAAGGTGGTCCTTGCCACTTCATTGGTTTGGGTCCTTTTGGATATGTTTATGTTACTTTACTTCAGTGAATGCAATAAATGTGATGAAAAAAAAGAGCGGGGACTTCCACCAGGGGATGGTAAGTATTATCTTAGAGCTTTCATGGTCCAGAGTTGGAAAAAAAATGACAGTGATTCAGAATTATAAAATATTACTATAGGGTGATTGAACTACTAAGAGAAAAGCATGTTTGCTTTCATTAAAAGTGATCTAGACCAGAATAATTGTGAGGTAGATCTCCTCCAACCATAATGTATCACAAACTGAATATCATTCTTTTTCAAAAGTAATTCAGCATGAATGGCAGCATTTTTGTTTGTTTGTATCCTGCCTTTATTTCTTTGAAAGTAGCGCAAGTTGGCAAACATACCCAAATACTCCTCCTATTTTCCCCACAACAACAACCTATGAAGTGAATTGGACTGAGAAAAAGTGATGGATCCAAGATAACCCAGCTGACTTTCATGATTAAGACTAGATCAAAGTCTCCTGCTTTTTATCTTGGTGCTTTAACTACTAGACCAAACTGACTTTCTGAAGAAATGAAAAAAAAAGAAAAAAAAGAAAAATTGTCTTGGATATATAATTGGCTGCAAAGCTGTCAGAGACTGTTTTGTTGCAGTGGATATGTTACGCCTTGCAGGTGCTTAAGGAAGAGGAAGGGGAAATGGCAAAATAAGCTTTGCAGAGGCAAGTTGATTTTGAATTTGAGCTTTCAGTTGAAGGAGAGATGGAAATTTAAACAGTATTCATTATTGAGATTTGTGTGATTCTGGCTTCTTGCCATGAAGTTTTTATTTGTGGATAGTGAAGTGGGAAGTCAAATGGGAATAAAGCAATTTCTTCTTTCCCTCCTGTCTTCTCAGTAATGGTGGATGTAATGTAATCCTCAATTTATGACAACAATTGGGATTGAAATCATGGTAGTTGAATGAAGGAATTGTTGAGTGAGCCATATGATTGCTTTACCAAACAATTGAATTCCTACTTGTGGTTGTTAAGTATTATGCAGGTTGTTAAGTAGACAGAGTCTCAGGTATGAGGGTGAGTTAGAGGAGACCCTGGAAGGCTCTGCTCAAGAGCTGAAAATCCTCCCTTTCAAAATCCAGACACTCATTTGCAGCCTACTCTGCACCTTCCAAGACCACTTCCGCCCTTCTGAAGCTTGATTTAGACTTGTCTGCAGTACCTATGCTGTGAAGAGGTTGATGGGTAAGCATAGGTTACAGACAGGCTGATGTGCACACCTTCAAATCTCGACTACTCATTGTATGGAGGTGCTCATTCTGCATATTGATTGGTTGATCCTACTTTCTATTGGGAGGCTTTGTTTGAGTACCCCTAGTAACCCATTAACATTTGCAGAAGTATAAATGCAGTAGTTATGCAACCATCTCCAAATAACAGATGTATACTTTCCTTGATGTGCAGCGACACAAAAACTTAATCATTGCTTAAGGCACTCCACACTTCTTACTTTACTATGCTCACTCTCCACTCTCTGCTTGGATTTTGGCTCCCTCTTGTCTATGGGTACTGACTGAAAGAAAAGCTTAACTCTATGCATGGAAAAGAATTATTTCAGTAGAGTGTGGAAACAAAGTTGAATTTTTCAGAGTTTGAAAACTTGAAAACCTTTCCCTCTTCAAGCAACTTGTTTAGCCAACTCCCAGAAATGAAAGAAAGTCCTCTTGGCAGGTAGTGCAATGTTTAATGACAGATCAGAACTGCCATATTCTCCAGCAGGATGGCTGTAGAGTCCAATGGTTGGGTTCTATGACAGTCTTCCCGCCCGACAGACTAGGTCAAAACTTTGGCCACACCCTTCCTCTGGGCGTGACTCCAGTTTTGACTTAGTCTCGTAGCCCGATAACAGCAGAAAATTTAGCTCCAGAGATAGTCAGAAAACCTATTTTATACCTTATTTAGTCATTCATAGGAATTCTCAGGGAGCACAGCAGGTCGATTCCGGTTACTAAATTGGAGCACCGAGCCTGTCCGTTTGAGCCATGTGGTGAGCGTATCTGTGCAGATTGCACCAAAAAAAGAGCCCCCTTTAACGTTAGCCTTGCTCTTCTCGTTTAAAAAAAAAAAAAATTCAAACAGCTGAGACGCGTGGATTCTGCGGCCCTCCGGAGCGACCGGCAGGTCTGCAGATCGCCGTTTTTTCTACCGGAGAGGAAGCCTTTCAGCTCTCCTCGTCGGGAAAGAGTCCTTTCCTCCTCAGCTGCGGCGCGCGGGGCCTCGCGATCTCCGCAGTGCCAGGCAGATCCGCGGATCACACTCCTCCGCAAACTCCTGCATTGTTAATTTAAAAGGAAAGATTTTCTTGACCCCCCCCCACTCTTGAGACCAACCTGCAAATTTGCCTCAGAGAAGTTACCGAGAGCCTCAAATCGCCATTTTAGCCTCGTGGCTTTGGCAGTTAGCAGTTAGGGGGCGTGGCCTTCTCCTTCATCGCCATTTTGAGCGCACTTATTACTGTGATCCATTCAGTGGTTCAACCACCTGGAGTCCCTTGAGAGCAGGCTGATACTTATCCAGATATAGAGAGATATATGTTTAAAGGAGAGAGAGAGGGAGAGCGAAGTTTCACTCCCTCGGGTCTGTTTTTTAACAGCCCATATAAGGGGGACAATACAATAATTCCACCCAATCACCTCTTGTTAACCTGTCATACTACCAGTAATTAGCCTTGGTGAAGGAGTGCGAAGGAATTGTAAATTTCTTCCAGCTGTTCTTTAAAGTGGCCTTTTGTCACTGGCCTTGCAGGGCCTGTTTTCCCTTCAAAAAGGTACCTGTCTGTCCGGCCATTGTTTGCCTTCAGAGCCAGGCTTGCAGCCTCCATACTCTGCAATTTGATCTGCGTTTCAGTGTTTTCCCCTACTCCAGGTATTGCCTACTCGGGGTACCTGGACACAATGGCAGACAGTGTCTCGTATTCAGCTACACAGGGTCCCCAGCCACCCCCCCCACAACAACAACAAAAGCGCAGATCCACAGAATCTGAAGTGGGGGGGAAGAAGAAGGCCAAAACAAAGCACCTGACCCAAAGGGGACCCTCTAAAACAGCTGAGCGAGAGGCCTCGAGGAGACATTTGGCTCTAGAAAGACAGTTTGCCAGGGCCCAGAAAACCAGTTCCAATGGGACAAGCATGGTTTCCCCTGTCCCATTGGGGGTCCCCACCACAGAACCTACTCCCCAGGAAGTTCTCAGAACTTGGTCTCCTCTGGGGGAAACCGAACAGTTGGACTCCTCCCATTCCTCCTCACCTGCCTCTTCAACAGACCATACTCCCATTGTGGCTGCATCCATGGACAAAACCCAGGAGGACATATGGTCTGCCCAATTTCAGGCATTCATGCAGGATGCCTTTTCCCAGTTTATGGCTTCTAAGGGCCAAGTAGCCTTTCAACCATCCCATAAGGGACCAAACAAGGCTCCGGCTACAAACATTTCTGAGACCTCCTATCAAATAGGAGAAGGAGAACTGCTAGACCTAGACATGTCTGATATGCCACTCTCGGAGGATGAGGGGACCACTCCTGAGCAGGCAACAAGCTCTGGCCTCTTTGATCCAGCTCTTCCAAAATCACTTTTGATAAAGGCAGTCTCTACGGTCAATTTGACCTCAGTTCAGGAGGAAAATCCTTCTACTAGCAAGGAAGCAAATCCTCTCTTTGCCAAGAAAGTTCCACAGGACAAGTACATTCCTTGTCCTGAGGTTTTCCGCACCACAGTAGAGGAGCAATGGGTTTCCCTGGCAACACCACCAGCACCTAACAGCGTGGAAAGGAAACTATTCAATGTTTCTCCTTCCTTTTCGGGCATGTTAGATGTCCCTGCAATAGATAGTCCCTTGATCTCATTATTCTCTACTTCTGCGATTCCAGGGGACATGGCGGAGGCCTTGAAACCAGAGGAAAAGAAATTTGAGCACTCCCTCCGTCGTTCCCACATGGCCGCAGCCTGGGCGGCCAAGGCGTCAACTTCATCATCATTCTTCGCCAGGGCGTGTATCATGTGGCTGTGCGAACTACAAACCACTGTACCTCCAGATCAGGTCAGAGCTCACCAAACTTTGGCCAAGATACTGGCGGCATCACAATTTATGGCAGACGCCTCACTTCACGCAACCAAGTATGGGGCAAGATCGATTGCGGCCACAGTAGCCTCTCGCAGATTACTGTGGCTCAAAAATTGGAAGACAGATCTGAAGGCCAAGTGGCGTCTTTCGACGTCCAAGTACAGTGGGTCACATTTGTTTGGATCCATTCTGGATCCACATGTAAGCGAGAGTAGGGACAAAAGGAAAATTCTAGTCCATCCATCAAAGAAATTAGACAGGAGAGGCAGTCAGGAATTCCGGAGACAAAGTTTCCGCCCAGGCAACTCCTGGGAGTGGGCACAGCCCTTTCGATCAGGGCAATCCTGGGACTGGTCTAGAGGTTCACGATCCCTCTATTCAAGACAGGATCGTTTCCAGGATCGTCCAAACAGGGGAGCCAGTTTCAGTCCAGGCGTCCCTTTAGAGGATCCGGAGGCCGACCCTTTAAATGCGCCAAGTGATACCAGACAGGACACTCCCATAGGAGGTCGGTTAGGGAATTTCATCGAGGTCTGGGAGCAGACCACTACCGATGCCTGGGTCTTGGAGACAATCAGGCATGGCCTGACCTTAGACTTTTGTTCTCCCCCACCAAACCGATTCATCAGATGTCCCATCTCCAAAAAGGCACACAAGGCAAGGCTGATAACCTTGGCCATAGCACACCTCTTGTCAATTCAGGCCATAGAAAGGGTACCAAAGGAAGCAGAAGAAAGAGGATTTTATTCCATCCTCTTTGTGATACCAAAGCCATCAGGAGGGTGGAGAGCAATCTTGGACCTAAAGGGCCTGAATTATTACGTAAATTACAGGAGGTTCAAAATGCAGTCCCTGAAATCCATCCTAACCAGTGTCAGGAAGGGCGACCTCCTGTCCTCAATAGATCTCACGGAGGCGTACCTGCATATTCCCATCCACCCCAAATACCGAAAATTCCTCAGATTTACCTACGCACACCGGCATTATCAATACAGGGCACTACCCTTCGGTCTATCCTCAGCCCCAAGGGTATTTACCAAAATCCTAGCAGTAATAGCGGCCCACCTCAGGCTGATGCCGGTGCGTGTACAGTTTTATCTGGACGACATATTGATTCAATCCAGCTCACAGGAGCAAGCAAAATTAGACCTCCAGACCACAATCCACGTTCTACAAGAACACGGATTCTCAGTCAATACAGAAAAGAGCCACCTCACTCCCTCAAGGAAGCTACAGCACCTAGGAGCGGTGATAGACTCGTCCCGGTGCAGGGTATATCTTTCCCAGGATCGTCGAAGCAGCATCTCCAAGCTGGCTCATCAAATTCAGAAAGACAAGAGAGTACCTTTGATACAGCTCTTGAAGCTCCTGGGAAAGATGATATCTTGCATGGGCATTGTCCCATGGGCAAGATATCAAGACTCCACTCAAGGGAGCTGCAGTGGTTCCTCCTCCCCTATCAGAGGAGGAGCCTCAGTACCTCCAGCAGGAGGGTTTTGGTACCAAAATATGTACTGAAATCACTGAATTGGTGGATATCCCCCATGATACTCAAGGGGAGTATATTCAGGGAGCCGAACCGGATCACGCTCACGACAGACGCGAGCCTATTCGGATGGGGAGCCCATCTGGGAACCCAGATAGCGCAGGGCCAGTGGGATCAGAAGGACCTTTCTCACAACATCAATTGGCTGGAGCTTCAGGCCATTCACCTGGCTCTACGTCAATTCTCCCACATAGTAACGGGAAGGCACGTTCTCGTTCTAACAGACAACGTAACGGCCAAGGCCCATGTCAACAAGGAGGGAGGAACACGATCCTCGGAACTAATGCAGGAGGCATCAGCTCTGGCTCGGTGGGCAGAAGCAAATGTGAGTTCCATCAGAGCGGAACACATCTCAGGGGAGACAAACGCCCAGGCAGACTCCCTGAGCAGAGCCAGGGTGGATCAGTCGGAATGGCGCCTGGATCAGGCTCTGTTCGAGGAGATCTCCCGGAGGTTCGGACAACCGCACCTGGACCTATTTGCCACTCCAAAGAACACTCAACTCCCCAGGTTCTTCTCCAGATTCCTGACTCTGGGATCGGAGGGAACGGACGCTCTCAGGTGTCGGTACTCCTGTACGCCTTTCCACCGCTGCCATTGATACCGGCAACCATACGCAAGTTGATCCTGGAAGGTGCAGAAGTAATCTTGATTGCTCCACATTGGCCACGGCGCCCGTGGTTTGCCAACCTCGTGGATCTTTCAATATCACCCCCGTGGAGGATTCCCCCGGACCGAGTAATACTCAGTCAGGGCAAACTTTTACATCCAGATCCTCAGTGGCTACAACTAGCCGCTTGGCATTTGAGCGGCAAAGTTTAGCCAAACAATCCTATTCCTCAGGGGTGATATCGATCATACAAGCATCAAGACGACCTTCGACAAACAGGATCTACGATGCTACGTGGAAAGGTTTTTGCAGGTGGTGCGTCCTACTTCACCTAGATCCAATAGATCAGTATCTATTCCCAATATTCTAGATTACCTATTGGAAGGACTTAATAAGGGCCTATCAGTCAACACTATTCGTAGACAGGTATCGGCCGTCTCAACTGTACTTTCCTGTGACAACTTAACCTCTCTGGCGCAACATCCAGCGATTAGCGCCTTTTTGAAGGGTGCGGCCAATACTAAACCTCCTGTTATACACAGGTACCCGTCATGGAACTTGCCCAAAGTTCTTCAAGCTTTGACATCAGCACCCTTTGAGCCTCTTGACTCATGTTCTCTGTATCACCTATCGTTAAAGGTAGCCTTTCTAGTGGCTATTACTTCAGCGAGAAGAATCTCGGAACTAGCAGCACTATCAGTGAGGAAGGATCTCTGCACCTTCTTCAAGGACAAGGTCGTTCTTAGACCAGACCCTGCTTTCATTCCAAAGGTAAACAGCATCTTCCACAGATCTCAGGAACTGATTCTTCCTGATTTCTGCCCAAAACCCAGACATAGACTAGAACAGAGATGGCACAAGCTGGATGTACGTAGAGCGTTGTGTTTCTACGTAAAGCGCACTTCGTCCTTCCGTAAGACGGAAGCATTATTTGTTTCCTTCCAACCATCAACTATGGGAAAGAAGGTGTCATCTTTTACCATAGGTAGGTGGCTCAGAGCCTGTATAGCCCAAGCCTACGTCTCGCAGGCACTACCAGTGCCCCCGCACGTGACTGCCCATTCAACACGCAGCGCAGCCACATCGGCTGCGTGGTCCACACAAGCATCGGTGGAAGAGATTTGCAAGGCCGCAACTTGATCTTCTCCCTCAGTATTCATTAGGCATTACCGTTTAGACTCCTTTGCCGCAGCGGATGCTGCCTTTGGTAGGAGAGTGCTACAGCAAGTTGTATCTGCTCAGGATTCAGTGGCCTAGACACTCCCTCCCAGGGGGACATGAGGGCTTTGGTATGTCCCAACCATTGGACTCTACAGCCATCCTGCTGGAGAAGGGGCGTTGTCTTACCTGAACCAAGCCCACCCAGGTGTTAGGTCTAGGCAGGCATCGAACAAGGAGCTGATATATATATAAAGTTCAACAAACAACTCGTCTCAGTCAAAACTGGAGTCACGCCCAGAGGAAGGGTGTGGCCAACGTTTTGACCTAGTCTGTCGGGCGGGAAGACTGTCATAGAACCCAACCATTGGACTCTACATCATCCTGCTGAGAAAAGGCGTTCAGGTAAGACAACGCCCCTTTCCAAGTCCGTCATAATTCTGGAAGGCTATTGAATGAAAGGTCATAAATTGTGGATTACCTACCTGTATAAGCATTGAGAAGCTAAAATGTTTACTGGAGGCTATTGTGATTTAATTTTAATTTTGTTATTATCTCCCTTATCCTCAAAAAGAGGTCTGACTGCTTGCCAACATTTTTACAAGCCATGATAGAGAAATGGGTATCTGGGAAAATTTGTCACAATTTTTGATATAATGGGGAACAACTTCATTGCAAACATGATATCTTTGAAGTGATTGCTTTCTGCATTACAATTGCTTTGGACTTTGAGGTTACCAGCCTCAGCCAGTTTTGAGTAATCTTCTGTATAAGTCAGTTCACTCTGTGGCACTAACTATAGCAAGTTGTACCTTTGGGGCAATTCTGAGCAGATTGTGAGTGATTAGAACAAAAAATACAGCCTAACCCTAGAGCATATTTTTCGTCAAATATATTCAGCTTAGAATATTCTCAAATGGCATTCTGGTCAGTTATATGATCCAGTGTATATGTGTAATGAACAGATATGAGAGAACCACACTTATAGATATGCAGCCACTATGTATGGCTCCTATGAAGAATTAATGTTTGCATTTTCCTCCAAAATTCTTTTTATCCAGTTTCAAGATTTATTTCACATAGCTTTCTTAACCTCAGTGCTGCATAATTCTCCAATATGTATTAAAGGTTGTATTGTAGTATATTAAGTACAGATATTGTGGTCCTTTTAAATTGTTTAGTTATGATCATGTTTTTATTAGTTCCAGAATTGGTGCAAAAAGCTCATGAAGGTCCAGGAGAAATGGGGAATCCTGTTGCCATTGCTAAAGAAGATCAAGAGAAAATGAAGGAAATGTTTAAAATCAATCAGTTTAATTTAATGGCCAGTGAAATTATTGCACTCAACAGATCTTTACCTGATGTTAGGCTGGAAGGGTAAGTGTATTTATTGTACACAGAGTCCCTCTGTGTGTGAGATGGATGTTTTCAGAATAAAATCAGTAAAGTTCAAGTTTTGTGAAGCTGCCTAGTACTTCCCTCTATCACCAGATGTATATCATAACAGGTTTATTTGTTGTACAAATCAGAGCAGGAGAAATCATTGACATTTGATGCCATCAGGGCCATATAGTAAGAAAAGCTGATAGAACTGGCAGAAAAGTTCTTACAAGCAACTATTTTCTTCATGATACTCCACATCATAACTATCTATATTGTATAGTTCTTTGATAATCCAATTACTTCTTTATCTCTTATTAAATGAAATAATGTCTTTATGTGAAAATGTATTAAACGAATAGACAATCCCAGGACTCTTTGGGAAGATTTAATTTTAATTTTAAATTTTGTTTTTTAAATTAATTTTATGATACATTTGTAATGAACTTGGATTTCTTGCCAAATATAAAAAAATAGTTCAAAAGGGACTGCATTTTCTCTATGACTAATGTACAGATCACTACAATTAACATATGAAAAGCAAAGCTTCTGTCAACTGCATCAGTTTTAGATCCTCAACTTGATTGAGAAATGAAAATTGCTTTTTTCATTTAACTAGGTTATTTTTATTTGATCACTGATTTGAAACTATTTGAAGATTTTATTTAAGCCTCTAAATAAGTGAATATTTAGCAGTGTTAGGCTAGAAAATTTAATATTGAATAGAAAATTGTTACACAGAATGAAAAAAATCTTTAGAATATATAAATGCATATAGTCAATTTATCACTTCTTGGAATCTATGGAGATTTAATATTAGTAAGTCTTTTTTAATATTATAATATACACGTTTAATTGAATTTACTTTGACATGTTTGATTTTTTGTTTTGAATGAAGCTTGAAACTTATGAAAAATACACCATTCCATAATTTTACTGTTTCATAAAAGTAGCAGGCAAAATGTTAATATTGAAAGAATACAAAATAACAGAGTTGGAAGACCTTCAAGGTCTTCTAGTCTAACCCCCTGCTCAAGCAGGAGATCCTATATATTCCAGACAAATGATGTCTAATCTCATCTGAAAAACCTCCAGTGAAGGCAAATTGTTTCACTGATTAATTGTTCTCACAGTCAGGAAATTTTTTTTTTAGTTCTTGGTTGGATTTTGTTGCATGAGAAACAAATCAATGTAGTATTAAAACTAAATTATATGTTTTGACTTTGTCCTTCAACTCTTCCCAATTGCCTAGTCTGCCCATCTCTGCCCTTTTGGCTGCCTCACACCCTGCCTTGAGTTACCCTCAAAGACACAAAAGGTGCAATGTGGCTTTGGGGCTACAAGAAGCCTCTGAATCACAGTGAAGCATGAAGTCCCAGCCCAGCAGCATGGTGCAAAGGGGCTTCTTGGTGCACTGTGGCTCTGGCACTGCAAGAAGTCTCTGAGTCTCACCACAGTGCAAAACCCAGTCTAATAGTGTAGTGCAAAATTGCAGCTTCCTGAGAAGCCACAGTTGCCCCAGCCACAGTTGCTCATGTCACCTTATCATCCAAAGACACTCCCTCCCAGGGGGACATGAGGGCTTTGGTTCATGTTAACCATTGGACTGAGCCATCCTGCAACCAAGGGGCTTGCTTACCTGAAGAGCCCACCCAGGTAGGTCTAAGGCAGGCATCGAACAGGAATATAAAGTTGATCAACTCGTCATCAGTCAAAACTGGAGTGCAAAGAGGAAGGGTGTGGCCAACGTTTTGACCTCTGGGGCGGGAAGACTGTCATAGAACCCAGGAGTGTTCAGGTAAGACAACGCCAAGTTCAGGTCCCTAAGCATTGCCCACATGCTGACTACAGCCATGATAGAGAAATGGGTATCTGGGAAAATTTGTCACAATTTTTGATATAATGGGGAACAACTTCATTGCAAACATGATATCTTTGAAGTGATTGCTTTCTGCATTACAATTGCTTTGGACTTTGAGGTTACCAGCCTCAGCCAGTTTTGAGTAATCTTCTGTATAAGTCAGTTCACTCTGTGGCACTAACTATAGCAAGTTGTACCTTTGGGGCAATTCTGAGCAGATTGTGAGTGATTAGAACAAAAAATACAGCCTAACCCTAGAGCATATTTTTCGTCAAATATATTCAGCTTAGAATATTCTCAAATGGCATTCTGGTCAGTTATATGATCCAGTGTATATGTGTAATGAACAGATATGAGAGAACCACACTTATAGATATGCAGCCACTATGTATGGCTCCTATGAAGAATTAATGTTTGCATTTTCCTCCAAAATTCTTTTTATCCAGTTTCAAGATTTATTTCACATAGCTTTCTTAACCTCAGTGCTGCATAATTCTCCAATATGTATTAAAGGTTGTATTGTAGTATATTAAGTACAGATATTGTGGTCCTTTTAAATTGTTTAGTTATGATCATGTTTTTATTAGTTCCAGAATTGGTGCAAAAAGCTCATGAAGGTCCAGGAGAAATGGGGAATCCTGTTGCCATTGCTAAAGAAGATCAAGAGAAAATGAAGGAAATGTTTAAAATCAATCAGTTTAATTTAATGGCCAGTGAAATTATTGCACTCAACAGATCTTTACCTGATGTTAGGCTGGAAGGGTAAGTGTATTTATTGTACACAGAGTCCCTCTGTGTGTGAGATGGATGTTTTCAGAATAAAATCAGTAAAGTTCAAGTTTTGTGAAGCTGCCTAGTACTTCCCTCTATCACCAGATGTATATCATAACAGGTTTATTTGTTGTACAAATCAGAGCAGGAGAAATCATTGACATTTGATGCCATCAGGGCCATATAGTAAGAAAAGCTGATAGAACTGGCAGAAAAGTTCTTACAAGCAACTATTTTCTTCATGATACTCCACATCATAACTATCTATATTGTATAGTTCTTTGATAATCCAATTACTTCTTTATCTCTTATTAAATGAAATAATGTCTTTATGTGAAAATGTATTAAACGAATAGACAATCCCAGGACTCTTTGGGAAGATTTAATTTTAATTTTAAATTTTGTTTTTTAAATTAATTTTATGATACATTTGTAATGAACTTGGATTTCTTGCCAAATATAAAAAAATAGTTCAAAAGGGACTGCATTTTCTCTATGACTAATGTACAGATCACTACAATTAACATATGAAAAGCAAAGCTTCTGTCAACTGCATCAGTTTTAGATCCTCAACTTGATTGAGAAATGAAAATTGCTTTTTTCATTTAACTAGGTTATTTTTATTTGATCACTGATTTGAAACTATTTGAAGATTTTATTTAAGCCTCTAAATAAGTGAATATTTAGCAGTGTTAGGCTAGAAAATTTAATATTGAATAGAAAATTGTTACACAGAATGAAAAAAATCTTTAGAATATATAAATGCATATAGTCAATTTATCACTTCTTGGAATCTATGGAGATTTAATATTAGTAAGTCTTTTTTAATATTATAATATACACGTTTAATTGAATTTACTTTGACATGTTTGATTTTTTGTTTTGAATGAAGCTTGAAACTTATGAAAAATACACCATTCCATAATTTTACTGTTTCATAAAAGTAGCAGGCAAAATGTTAATATTGAAAGAATACAAAATAACAGAGTTGGAAGACCTTCAAGGTCTTCTAGTCTAACCCCCTGCTCAAGCAGGAGATCCTATATATTCCAGACAAATGATGTCTAATCTCATCTGAAAAACCTCCAGTGAAGGCAAATTGTTTCACTGATTAATTGTTCTCACAGTCAGGAAATTTTTTTTTTAGTTCTTGGTTGGATTTTGTTGCATGAGAAACAAATCAATGTAGTATTAAAACTAAATTATATGTTTTGACTTTGTCCTTCAACTCTTCCCAATTGCCTAGTCTGCCCATCTCTGCCCTTTTGGCTGCCTCACACCCTGCCTTGAGTTACCCTCAAAGACACAAAAGGTGCAATGTGGCTTTGGGGCTACAAGAAGCCTCTGAATCACAGTGAAGCATGAAGTCCCAGCCCAGCAGCATGGTGCAAAGGGGCTTCTTGGTGCACTGTGGCTCTGGCACTGCAAGAAGTCTCTGAGTCTCACCACAGTGCAAAACCCAGTCTAATAGTGTAGTGCAAAATTGCAGCTTCCTGAGAAGCCACAGTTGCCCCAGCCACAGTTGCTCATGTCACCTTATCATCCAAAGCCTCTGGTACGCTCTACTTTGCCATGCCAGCTGACCTTCACTGTTTTCTTGTTGACCGTACTGACAAGGTGTGTCCAACCAGGCCCTTTGCAGAGCAACTATTTATTATATGCCAATATCCTCAGGTCTTGTAAGAACATTGTCATGTGCGACCTAGGAAAGAAAACTTGTGCAGGTGCCTTGCAAAGGGCTGATCGAATAAGCTTGGGCACTTCTGGGAGAATATAACAAAATCAACAAAGGTTTATAGAATGCAGGGAGCCAAAAAGGCATATGGGGGAGATAGGCAGGTGGAGTTGAAACCCCATTCAGGTTGATGGCCAAGTGCCCAATTTTTATCATGTGACTACAGGGACAGTGCTGTAATTTTGAGAATCAGTCATAAGTACTATTTGTTCAGTGCTGCCATAATTGAACAGTTGCTGAACAAATTGTCATAAATCGACGACTATCTGTATAGATTTTACCTAGAACGTTTTTTATCTTAACTTATTATTATTAGCTCATCTTATCAGAAGGGCTTTAAACTAAAATTGAAAGGGCGTGACCAATCTTCACATCCATTAGGACCTAATTCAAAGCAAAAACCACTCGATAACCAATCAAATATGGAGGCAAGGAATAAAGAGAAGAAAAACTCAGATACAAAGTAGGAGTTGTAGAAAGCATACCCAGGGTCAGCCACAAAGAACTTAAATGCCAAAACTTAAACTAATGCTCAAGGTTTAGGAAACAAACAGGATGAACTTGAAATATTAGTACAAGAGGGCAAGTATGATATAGTTGCCATTACAGAAATCTGGTGGAATGAAACTCATGACTGGAATGTACTGATAGAAGATATAAACTATTTAAAAGAAATCGACCTAACAAAAGAGGAGGTAGACTTGCATTGTATATTAGAGATCACTTCCTCTTTGTAGAGATGCACTCAACAAAGGTTGAAAGCCTTGTAGAATGCACATGGGTCAACATAAAAGGAAAAAAAGAATGACATTGCCACAGGTGTATACTATAGGCCACTCAACCAAGCAGAAGAAATAAATGGACTTTTTGCTAACCAGTTAATCAACAGGAAACACACTACAGTAATAACGGGGGACTTTAACATCAACTGAGAGACAAACTCTGCAACTAATGGGAGATTGAACAGATTCCTGACCCACCTAACTGACAACATCACCCAAAATGTAGAGGAGGCAACTAGAAGGACAGCTATACTGAACTTTATTCTTATCAACAGAGAAGAAATGATAGAGGGACTGAAGTTGCAGAAACTTTAGGGGAGAGTGACCACGTCATTTTAGAATTCAATATAAAACAGACACAAGCAACGAAACATAATCAAATCAGTGTCTTAGACTTTAAAAGAGGTGATTTTAACAAACTCAGGCAGAGTTTGGGAAGGACCCCATGGATTCAAATCTTAAAGGGGAAATCAACTCAAGAAGCTTGGGAAACTCTGAAAAATATGATTATAAAAGCCTAAATCCACTAGAGAAGGAAATGGCAACTCACTCCAGTATCTTTGCCATGAAACCCCATGGACAGTACCAAAAGGCAAAAAGAAGGCCTGGAGGAATGTTGTCCATGGGGTCGCGATGGGTCGGACATGACTTTGTAACTAACAACAACAGTTCAAAAAGAAAAAAAGACAGCATAGTTAATAAAAAAACCTGAAAGATAAACTGAAAGATAAAGGGCATGAAAAATGGAAAAGGGACACATAACTACAACAGAATACCATCAGATAGCGAGAACTTGCAAAGAAGAAGTTTGGAAAGCTAAGTCTTTGAACAAAGTAAGAATTACAACAAATATCAAAAACAATTTAAAAAGTTTCTTTCAACACAAAAAACACCCCAAAAGTCAAAGAAACAATTGATCCACTAATGGGAAAAGATGGCAAAGAATAACAGGCAATAGAGAGAAAGCAGAACTACTTAATTCATACTTTGCATCTGTCTTCATGCAAAAAGAAAACAACTCAACTTATCAAAAACAGAACCATAAATGATAGGTTAGGAATGCAAATTGAAATATACAAAAATAAAGTAAGAGAATGCCTGTCAGCTCTAGATAGATTCAAATCACTGTCATTCAAATCCTGATGGACTACATCCCAGAGTTCTGAAGAAACTGACAGACATGATTTTAGAACCATTGAAACACATCTTTCAAAGTTCTTTGAGCAGCGGGGAACTTCCTAAGGATTGGGAAAGAGCTGATGTGGTCTCCATCTTCAAAAAAGGGGAAAAAACACAATGAATCCAAGACAATACAGACCAATCAACCTGACATCAATACCTGGGAAGATCTTGGAAAAGCTAATCAAGCAACAAATCTGCAACACCTGGAATCAAACAAAGTTATAATCAGTAATCCAATATGGTTTATCAAAAATAGATCATGCCAAATCTTATTTCATTCTTCGACATAGTGACCAAATTAGTAAATCAGCAAAATGCTGTAGAAATAGTATACTTAGATTTCAGTAAATCATGTGATAAAGTAGACCACAATCATCTTCTTGGCAAGCTAGTAAAATGTGGGATAGATAGCACCACCACCAGGTGAGTGTGTAACTGGCTGATAAATCATACTCAACGTGTAGTCCTCAATGGAATGACATCCACATGGAGGGAAATACATAGTGGGTATCCCAAGGTTCCGCCTTAGACCCAGTACTCTTCATATTGTCATAAATTATGTAGATCAGGACTTTTCAACCTTTTCACAGATTGTACCACTTTTAAGACATGACAGTATTCTAGTACCACCAGTGCTTAGCAAAATGTCAAAAACGTGATGACTAAAACAAGGGGGAGATTTGGGGTTTTACTGATTAGATTCATTTGTTATAGAACTGGCTAGTTTATACTATTATGGAAAAGTAAAAAGTTGAGGTTTGATGTTACTACATCATTCTTCTGCAACAGAGGAAGTCGGAAGTAAATGCCCTTTCTTTTTCCCTTCTCCCCCTCACTTTTTTCCCCTTCTTCCTCCCCACTGTCCTACTATTTGCTTTTGTATTTTTGTATTTTATTCTATAATCTAATAAAATGTTATAAACATTTTAAAAAAGGAAAAAAGTACCGGTTTTAATTTCTTCGGTGGCAGTTCTTTTACTGAATCACTTTCTCTTTGCACTGACAAATGTATGATGAATTTATCCATAGTTATTAATATGCACCACTACCTTTGTGGTCAGCCCTTCTTCCCCTCTCCTTCTCCTCTTCTCTTTTTACTCCCTGCCTGCTGGGCTCTCCTTCCACAGCTTCTTTCTTCCCTGTTTCTTCTTCCTCCTTGCCTGCTGGGCTCTCCTTCCACAGTTTCTTCTTCCCTGTCTCTTTTTCCTCCCTGCCTGTTGGGCTCTTCTTCCACAGCTTCTTCTCTGTCCCCTTCTCTTTCTCTGTTTTTTCCCACTCTCACCAAAACCTCCTTTTATATCCTTTCCTCTCCCTCCCCCCCCCTTTCCCTTCAGCACACCTCCAGCTAATTCCTCTCCTCAAGGCTATGTCTCTATTTCTCTATCCCCTTCTCTTTCCCCCCCATTGTCTTTTTCCCCCTCTCCCTTTCTCACCAAAACCTCCTTTTATATCCTCTCCTCTCTCCTCCTGTCCTACTTTTCTCTTTAGTGTACCTCCAGCTATGCACTGCTTCTGGAAGCACTGATCAGCTGGAGTCCGATGCTGATCCTGGGGCATCTTCTGAGCCCCAACAGTCCTACAGAAGGGCCAATTAGCTTGTAGCCACACATGCTGATTCTGGGGCTTCTGATGAGCCCTGACAGCCTTGCAGCTCCATCTGTTTCTCCCTCAGGTTTGTGCGACTCTGCTGTCACTTCAGCTCATTCTCCTCCCCTGCTATACTTATCTAGGATGGTTGTGTACCACCTGCTAGGTGCCAAAGTAACACGTACCACCAGTTGAAAAAGCCCTGATCTAGATGAGGGAATTGAAGGGGAACTCATCAAATTTGCACATGACACTAAGCTGGCAGGAACAGATAACACCCTAGAACAGGGCTTTTTAATCTTTTCCCAGGTTGTACCAGTTTTAAGACATGACAATATTTGAGTACCACCATTGCTTAGCAAGGTGTCAAAAACTTGATGACTAAAAAAAGGGGGGGATTTTGGGTTTTACTGATTAGATTCATTTGTTATAGAAATGGCTAGTTTATAATATTATGGAAAAGTAAAGAGTTGAGGGTCAGTGTTAATGCTTCCTTCACTGCAACAGAGGAAGTCTGCTCTTCCCTTCTCCCCCTCACTTTTTCTCCCTTTCTCCAGCATGATGACTGAAGAATCCTCCAATGGGTTATTTCAGTCCTCCTGCCCAATCAGACTAAGTTGTCAATTTGTCATGCCCCTCCTTGTCTGGGACCTCCCAGTTTCATCTCAGTCTTTTGCCCATGAGGACGTGATAACTTGACTCTCACTTCATTTGGATAGCAGGTCAGACTAGATACTGATAAACCATTGGTGGATTCTTCTTGGAGAATAGGAGAAATATATTCTGATTGTTCCCTTCTCTGGGAGGTTTGGCCCTTTTCCTTCAAGGGTGAGAGTAGTATTCCTCTCCATATAAGGGGGTGGTGGTGGCTGCTTTTCCCTAAACTCAGCAGCCTGCTGAGTTTCCCCAATTCAACTGGTAGATAGGAGTGAGGTATGTTCTTTTCGTCCTAGTTTAAACAGGGGACTGAGTTTTTTCCCATTTTCCTGGCAGTGGACGCAGTTCTATTTAACAGACGCCATTTTGAGGCCACGTGGCCTCCTCTCTGACCAGGCCCGGTTGGAGCTTCTCGTTAACGGCTGCCATTTTGAGTCCGCTGATCTACAGTTCTTCATCGAAGCCTCTTCGGTCGAATAACAAGAGCTATAAACCGCTCGGAGTCTGCTGCGGGGGACGATTCTGTTAGTCTTAAAAAGTTTTTTTCTGGCTGATGCTAAAAGAAACGAAGCCTCGTTTAGGAGTGACGAACTGATTGTGCCTAGCAGCTGTTAGGCGCAACTCGCTTATTCGATATTTTGAAATTTTGAATAATTTTGAAATTGCAATTCCTGGCATTAGATCATTCAAAGCCTGGTTGTAGGAATATGTTTCCTCTTCCTCCCCCCCCCCCCAGATTCAAGACGTCCTCCATTTTGTTAGCTTCTGTTGCCATAAAGCAATGCCCAGAATTGATTCACAGGCTAGAACGCCATTTTGTGATTGATTGCATGTAGATTTTATTCACAGTTATAGCTGATATATCTACATACAACATATCTATTCGTAATTACATCTAGATTTAAACTAAATTTGCTATTGAGCTTTAGTTTCAGGTTCTATTGTTCCACTTAAAGACGTCAAATCAACAAATTTGGTGGAATCATTGCTGAAGCGAAGGTCTATCAGGCCCTGCTCGCCATACTTTGCCTGAGTATCTGCCACTCTGCATCTAGTGATTGCTTGCAAGATCCTGACCATTGCCACTATTGTGAGACATGTGTGATTTCGTCACCATTTTGACCTCAGGCCTGGTATACGGAATGCCCTTGGCTTTGATAATGAGCACTTCGGAGCACCCAGCGTGAGCCCAGGTTTGCCAGTGGGCCGGCTTATGCTTATACACGTACAGTCAGTCTCTCTACGGGATAGCTCCTGACGTCTCTTGCAGAGCGAGTCAGTTCCAGAGTCTCGTCTGGGGTGCATCTCAATCGACATGGCAGAACCCACCCTTTGGACACAGACAACATCTCTGTCCAAGCTAAGCTGGTTCCCGAGGCGCCTAAAGGTAAGGCCAAAGCCAAATCAAAATACGTCAGAAAGGCTAGCAAGGCAAGCAATAGGCAGGCTGACCAAACACACAGAGCCCTGGAGAAGCAATTCTCCCGGGCCCAATGCTTGTCAGCAGAACATGGTCATACACTTCCGATCTCCGCACCACCTGAGACGGGAGCGCTTCTACCGTCCACATCAAGAGCTTGGTCATCTGAGAATGTACTTCAGCAGGTCTCAACTCAGACCTTTGGTCAGGGAGGCCCGCCCCTGTTTGGGGAGGACTTTGATCTGCCCGGCCCGTCAACAGCACCCACTGCTACATTCACACAGACTGTTGCGGGGTTATGGCCTCCGCTAGAGCCGTCCTTTTCAGACCAGCTCCAATCGTGGATATCACAGTTAGTGTTCTAAGCCATGGCATCATTGGGTCACCATCAAGCGTCCCCCATTCCAGGGCCTTCCTCTGCGCCAGCTACCTCCTCACAACCTCCATTGGATCGTTCAGGTATGGTGTCACCATCCCATTCTCCTGAATCCGATTCTTCCAATGTCTCGGATTATGACGAAGGTGTGGACTGCTGGTCAGATTGTGAGGAGCCTACACATGACTCTCAGCCCATGGCAGAGCTCTTCAGTGCATCTCTCTTTCCCTCCTTGCTGCGCAGAGCCTGTGCAGCGGGTAAGCTCACCTCCGATCTGGCTCCAACACCACAGCCTTCCTCAGATCAGGACACTAATCCCCTGTTTGCCGAACCAGTAGTCAAACACCTCCAAATCCCATGTTCCCCCTTATTCCTGAAGAACATTCAGGGACAAAGGGAATCACCAGCAGCTCAGCCATCCCAGGGAGCATCTGAGCGCAAGATTGTGGACATGGCAAAGAATTTGACAGACTTATTGGAAGTGCCTAAAGTGGATGAATCACTAACCCCACTTTTCTCTGCAGCCAGTCAGCCAGTCAGTCCAGCAGATGTTTCAGACGCCCTTAAGGTGGAGGATAAAAAATCTGAACATGCCTTACACAAAGTTCACCTGGCATCTGCATGGGCAGCAAAGGCGGCAACTTTCACCTCATTCTTTGCCAGGATATCCATTACCTGGCTTAGACAACTACAGGACAGAATTCCATTGGAGGAGGTCAGGATCCATCAGGATCTGACCAAACTCATAGCCACATCTGAGTATATGGCAGATGTCTCCCTGTACTTGGCCAAACACTCAGCCCAGGTAATGTCTTCCAGCGTGGTCGCTCGAAGACTACTCTGGCTTAAAAACTGGAGGACTGAGAGCAAACACAAGTGGCGTACGGCCACTGCCCCCTTCACGGGTGGCAGATTATTTGGGGAGGCATTAACTCCATATCTCATTGAAAACAAACAAAAACAGAAGATCATTTCTCATTTGGCTAGGAGAACTAACAGGCGTTTCCTCCCTTACAGTTGCCGTCAGTCCTTTCGGACTGGAACACGACAGAGCCGGGACAATCCTACCGGCCCCCAGCTCCTAAGACAGAGCGCTCCTTTGATAGGGTGAGCTATAGGGACAGATCCCGGTACCAAACCCAGAATAAGCCTTCTGTCAATGCTGCAAATATTGTATATTCTTGCTTTTGACAATATGCAGAATTATCTGGTAAATATGGGGTTAATAAAGAGCAGAAGGGGCATCGGGGGTAAAGCCTGGGAAAGAAAGAAAACATTTGACCTTCACACCAATTGGATAGCGTGAGATATGACAGCTAATTTAGGGAGGGAACATGCTGATAATTTAACTGCTTAGAGGAAGAGAACTTAGATCCTAGCATCCCTCCGTTGTTCCTGTGCTGACATTTTGTAACAAATAAAGGACTTTTAGGAAAATAAATGCCTGGAAGTTCTTTGGAATGTTTCATTAGCCGGAACCACAACATCATGCTAAGATCTCACATTCTTTTCAATGGGGTCCCGAGCCCCATCCACTTTCTCTATGCTTGAGAGGAGCTGGCAAAGATTTGGGGAAGATCTCATTATGGAGAAAGAAAGATTGCCTGAGGCCAGGCAACAGTCCCAACAGTTCCCCCCCGGGGGGGGGAGCGACAGCCAGCAAGCCAGGGGAGAGAGGAATTTGGCAGATTTCCCAGCTGAGAGCAAAGACTTCAAAAGCAGAATGGACAGATAACACAGTTATGGGTGAGTCGTTGGAAAGATTTCAAAACTTAGAAATGAAAACCAGAAATCAGTTCCTACAAAGTGAAACCTACAGCTCTTCCATTGCAAATGTTCCTGCCAGGAACTCCAGCCCTGAGAGAGAGAATCCCAGTCTGAATCCTCTGCAGCAATGGGGAGATTGGTTTTCCCAGCAGGTGACTGATCCATGTCCTCTGAACTTACCACAGCTAATAGAGGCCTTGCAATGCCTTGGGGTGGTACAGAAGCCAGGAGATCAGCAGCTGTTGGGAGAACAGCCACAGCAAGGAGGTTGGCCACAGTCCCCAAACGTGCAACCCCTGGGCATAAATCTGCAGCCAGGTTGGGGCCTACAGCAACTCAGAGAAGCGGATTTTTTTCCTCAACCAAGTGCGTTCTCACTTGAAACGCTGGGCCTATCTGTACCCGGAACCAGGGGCCATGGTCGATGTCATTGCGTCCAACCTAGAGGGAGAACCATCTGAATGGCTGAACAATTTATATAGCGAGTAAGCCCCCGAATTGGAAGATCCCCACCGCTTTCTTTTTTTTTTTTTTTTTTTTAAATTTTTCAAAAGTTTTACAAATAAGAATCCACCCCCCCCTCCCCAACCACCCCACCCCCCCCCCGACTTCCCAGAACTGAATATAGGATTATTTAACAAATATTTTAAAAATAACATTTGCAATTTATAAAATAATTAATAATAATAATAAAAATCACAATAATAATATATATAATAATAATATACATAACATAAACTTTAAAATGAATAATATATACTAAAAAAGCCATAAAAAAAGGCTGGTACCAATTTTAAGAAAAAATAGAAAAAGCCATTCTTGGAAAGGTCCTGTCCCAACCTCTAAGACAGTGTAGTAAATTCTCCCAGATAGCATTCGCAAGATCTAGGTTGGTGCCAAGTTAAGTATCCCTCACTAATTTACATACAATCTTTATAAAGGGATCTTGTTTTAATTCGATTTTACAATCCATCTCTCTAAGCCTGTCATCTACTGCCATAAGTAACTTTCTTGGCTGCAGGTATGGTATGCCGAGGTTAGTAGTTTGTTCTCAACATAACAGCTTCTCTCCACAGAACAAATACAAACCACATTCCTTCCACCAATCATCACAAAAGCATGAGATCTACTTAAGGCCAGAAATAGGCACACCTACATTGCTGTAATTTCAAGTGTTTCCATTTACAACTTCCAAAACAGCTCTTTGCATCAAGAAGATCCGCTCAAATTCTGCTGCTGATGAATATGTAGCAGAGCTTTTGGGTTCTTGCTCCTCCCAACTGAAGCAATTTGCTGAGTAGATTCTTCAATTTCTTTTTCTTTTTCTTTTTTCTGTTGTTCTTTTTCTTTAATGTGCCTCATTCTCTGTTCTTTAACCTCCCAGTCTCAGCAGTCATCTGATCCCTGTACCTTCCTGTTCCATCTCTTTGTCACAAGGCATCATGGGCACCTGCTCCCAGGACCGTTTTATAAAATTCCTAGCTTTAGCAACTGTATTAAGTCTATAACGTGTCCCCGCATGGCTCAAAACAATGCCCATCGGAATCTCCCATCTAAATGGCATTTGTCTTGCTTTAAGTTCATTTACTAAAAAAGCAAAATCTTTTCTGCTTCTTAAAATTTTAGGTGGAATTTCCTTTAAAATAATAATATCTTGGGCAGCAATCTGAAATCTTTTATTATAAAAAATTTGTAGAATCTGATTTCGCAGAGACTTCTTAGCAAAATATATCACCACATCTCTAGGCAAATTCCTCTGTTTTGCAATCCAAGAATTAACTCTATAAATTCTTTCCACATCCCCACGTAACTCTTCTTTATCAATATTCAAAATAACAGCCAAGTCATTAATCACCATTTCCATCAAATCTTGAGTTTTATCTTCTTTCAGACCCCTTATTCTCAAAGCATATTCCATCTGTCTATACTGGAACATAAGAATATCATCTTGTGAAGTCTCCACTTTTTTCTCCATATCTTGAAATTTATAATCCAAAAGTTCAACTGTTTCTTCAATTTCCTCTACTCTGGAGTCCAGCTTCACAACCACTGAGGCCATTCCAGATAGAGCTAGAAGTATATCATCCCTCAAAATAGCATTATTCTGTTCTAAAAGCTCCTTCATCTCTTTCTTCATTTCCTCCTTAGTTTCAGATTTATTCTGGTCCAAAAGTTGTTTCATTTCCTCCCTAAACTGTGAGACGGCACTTACCATTATTTCTTTAATGTCTTGTGCTGATGTGCCAGATGGGGGAGGTGAAGGTGGAGTGGATTTAGGTTGCTGCACTGAGGGTATTATTTTAAGTTGTTGTTGCACAGTAGAAGTAGCAGGAGAAGAAGTTACTTTAGAAGCTGCAGTAGCTGGTTGTCGTTTTGAAGCCATTTTAATTTATCTTCCTTTCTTCTTAAAAATACCAATAAAAATAAGTAATCCAAAAAAAAATTAAAAATAAGATAAAATAGAATAAAATAAGATCAATCTAAAAGCCCACCGCTTTCTTTTAAGTCTGAGAGAACGATTTGAGGACTCATCCATTGGCCTCAAAGCAGCAGGACAAATTCATAAAATAAAACAAGCCGGGAGGCCTGCCCTGGAGTACGTGTGAGAATTCCGCA
The DNA here is from genome assembly GCF_016545835.1 of Crotalus tigris. Classification (NCBI taxonomy): domain Eukaryota; kingdom Metazoa; phylum Chordata; class Lepidosauria; order Squamata; family Viperidae; genus Crotalus; species Crotalus tigris. The sequence goes on from NW_024096518.1 coordinate 1,613,547, forward strand.
AGATAGCAGGTCGAATAGAGGGGTGGTCTGAGCAGTCCCTCATCCATTACTTCATCGAGGGATTAGACGATCACCTCTCTCAGGCCTGCATCTATCGAGAAGTACCTGATCGGCTGCAGGAGTGGTACCAGGCGGCTGTGAAGTTAGATGTTAAGCTCTCTCACTATAAGAAGCTTTCTCCACATGAACCCGAACAGCAACCAGAGCTACCTGGACAGCAATCACCCTCACAAAAGCTTTTGACTACTGCAAGAGCTGAGAGACCCAGGCCACCTACATGCCCTTCCTTCAAGTGTTTCTGGTGTGGACAAGGAGGACATCGAGCAGCCACCTGCCCAGTCCCCTACCCCCAACTGCAGAGCAGGCCAGAACCAGCAATGTGAAAGAAAACTGCTCAGTGGCCAACGAGAAAAAAATCCAACTGACTCATGCAGGAACCTGTCCCCCAGGTTACACCCCCCACACAGGAGGACGCCAAGACTCCAGATGGACCCGCCCCTGCTTTATCCTTCTTTGACAGCGATGATGAAGGAGAAAACAACCCAATGGTGAGTCGACAAATCCTGCCTTTTTCACTGGCCGCCAAACTTATAATCCCTAAGTCTGGGGCACAAATAGACTTGAACGTACTAATTGATTCGCTGCATTATTAGTCTGGCGTTTGCCATGAAAATGGGCATAAGGGCAAAACAGCTTTCCAAACCAGTGAGATTTGAGCAAGCCGATGGCTCCCTGATGGGAGGGACTCTTATCACACAATTAACTGAGTCTTTACACCTAGAAATAGGTGCACACTGGGAGTTTATTCGCTTCCTGGTGGCTCTAAAAATGACTGAGGCAGTGATCCTAGGACTAGCCTGATTAGACAAATGGAAGCCGTTTATCTGGTGGGAGAAAGGAATGAGAACTGTGAGACTACCTATAGGGTCTGATCCCCCCATTGATTCAATAGATGTTATTGGGCATCTTAGGCCACCCAGTGAGCGAGTGCATATGGCCGCCTCACTGCCTCCAGGTGAACCAGTCATCCCCAAGGAATACTGGGACCTGGCGGAGGTGTTCAGTGAAAAAGAATGTGATGCCCTACCCCCTCACAGACGTAATGACTGCTCCATCGAACTGGTGCCTGGAGCCAAACTCCCACGTCCGAGAATGTATGCTATGTCCCCCCTCGAAATGGAGGAGATGCAGTGATACGTGAACAGAAATCTAGTGAGGGGGTTTATCGAACAGGCCAAATCTTCCGTGGGAGCCCCTGTGTTGTTCAAAGAGAAAAAAGAGGGTCTCTTCGTCTCTGCGTAGACTACAAGGGACTCAACGCTGTAAGTGTGGAAAATAAATACCCCCTCCCCCTCCTAAAGGATTTATTGACCCATCTGGCTAACGGTAGTGTCTTCACTAAGTTAGACCTAAGAGAGGCATACTACCGGATGAGAATAAAAGAGGGAGACGAGTGGTAAACTGCCTTCAAATGTCCTATGGGGAGCTATCAGTTCAAAGTCATACCATTTGGACTACAGGGGGCCCAGCGGTATTTATGCAGTTGATTAATGAGGTCCTACATGATCACTTGTACAAAGGGGTTTGGGTGTATCTTGATATCCTGATATACAGCATGAATATGACTGATCACATAAAGCTAGTGAGAGAAGTATTAAAGAAACTATTGAATGCCAAGCTTTATGTCAAATTGTCAAAATGTGAATTTCACCAAACCCGATTAGACTGTCTTGGCTACCGAATTTCCAATGAGGGTATTGAAATGGATCCAGCCAAGGTGAAAACTATAATCGAATGGCAGCCCCCAACGACTCGCAAACAGCTCCAGAGCTTTCTGAGTAAAAAGATGTTGAGACTCTAGAAAGAGTACAGAGAAGAGCAACAAAGATGATTAGGGGACTGGAGGCTAAAACATATAAGGAACGGTTGCTAGAATTGGGTATGTCTAGTTTAACGAAGAGAAGGACAAGGGGGACATGATAGCAGTGTTCCAATATCTCAGGGGCTGCCATAAAGAAGAGGGAATCAAGCTATTTTCCAAAGCACCTGAAGGCAGGACAAGAAGCAACGGGTGGAAACTAATCAAGGAGAGAAGCAACCTAGAACTAAGGAGAAACTTCCTGACAGTGAGAACAATTAATCAGTGGAACAGCCTGCCTCCAGAAGCAGTAAATGCTCCAACACTGGAAGTTTTTAAGAAGAGACTGGCCAGCCATTTGTCCGAAATGGTGTAGGGTTTCCTGCCTGAGCAGGGGGTTGGACTAGATGACCTCCAAGGTCCCTTCCAATTTTACTACTATTACTATTACTATCCCTTCTTTTGCCGAGATTGTCCTACCTCTTACAGAACTACTCAAAACAGGCAAAGGAGGAGGGAAGCCACAACTAGGCCAACCACTAGCATGGACAATGAGCTGTCAAATAGCTTTTGAGAATTTAAAGAGGCTATTTGCTGCGAACCGGTTCTAAAGCACCCCTGCCCAGGGGAACCCTTTGTGATTCAAGCTGATGCCAGCGATGTGGCAGTTGGAGCTGTGTTACTGCAAAAGAACAAAAATGGGATCCTGCAACCCTGCGCCTACACCTCTAAGAAATTTACTGAGAGTGAGCGGAGATGGGCATTCTGGGAGAAAGAGGCCTTCGCAATTAGATGGGCACTATTAAACTAGTGACACTATCTGGAAGGGAGCAAAGTGTCATTTGAGGTATGGACAGATCACAAAAACCTAGAAGCACTGAAATCTCCCCGCAAATTGTCACCAAAGCAAGTACGGTGGGCACAGTACTTTAACCGCTTCAACTTCACTCTAAAGTACATACCAGAAGGAAAGAACTTCCTAGCTGATGCGCTATCCCGGTTACCCCAGTACAAAAGCGAACGAAAACAGGTTAACGAGGCGATTATTCCCAATCCACAAACTGTCGCTCAACTTACACCACGCAGGATCCCCAATCCTGATGACCCTGGAGTGAAGAAAATAAAATGAGAGCTCACCGACCAATGGTTCAAAGATAATCAAGCATCCCTAACATGCATGGATGGCTTGGCTTACAAAGGGGGGAAGTTATATTTGCCAGAAGCGCTCTGTCTTAATGCTCTCAAACACAGCCACGATGTAAAGCAGGCTGGACACTTTGGATATTTGAAAACCCTACACCTCACCCGCCGGCAATTCTGGTGGCCGGGGTTGAAAAAGGATGTACTGTGTGTGCCACAATGAAAAGAATCCCGGGGAAAGCTCCTGGGTTACTTCAACCCGTGGCAGACCCTTCTCAACCCTGGGAAGAAATAGCTATGGACTTTATAGTAGACCTACCTGAAAGTAGGGGAAATACTGTCATCTGGATTGTAATAGACCTGTTCTCGAAACAGGCTCATTTCATCATCTGCAAAGGACTCCCATCTGCCCAACGACTGGCCAAATTGTTCCTGAAACATATCTACCGGCTGCATGGCACCCCTAAGCGAATAATTTCAGGTGGGGGTACAATTCACAGCAAAGTTTTGGAGAAATTTCCTTACATTGATTGGATCATCTCAAGGGTTATCATCTGCTTTTCATCCGACCACCAATGGGGCCGCAGAAGCTGCTAACAAAATGGTGGAGCAATATCTTAGATGCTACGTTTCTTACCAACAGACGAACTGGACTGATCTCTCCCTTTTGTGGAGGTGGTGTACAATAATTCTGTGCACAGCAGCACCGGCTATACGCCTTTCAAAGTAGCCACAGGGAAAGAATTTAACCCAATACTTGAATATCCTCAGTTGCCCTCCACTTCCCAGACACTTGATCAGTGGGTGAGAGGGTGGGAAGAAGTTTGGAAAAACACAAAAAATGCTTTAAAAAAGACTTTTGAAACCTATAAAAAGCAGGCTGATAAAAAGAGGGGTCCCCAAAGAACATTCCAAGTTGGGGAAAAGGTCTATCTGTCAACTAAATATCTACGCCTCAAATTGCCCAGCAAGAAATTAGGACCAAAATTCTTGAGGCCTTTCCCCATAGTAAAGATCATCAATCCGGTCACAGTAAAACTAAAACTCCCTAGACTTTTAGGGAAAATTCACCCAGTTTTCCATTGTAGCTTGTTAAAGCCTTATCGGGGCTCCACTTTAAGACCTCCCCTGAAAAAAGCACCTGGGTCCCTCATAGTTGCAGGGCAGACCCACTATGAAGTAAAACGTATTCTTGATTCTAGAATTTTTAAAGGGAAATTGCAGTACCTAATCCAATGGAAGGGATACCCGTTGTCAGAAGCCACCTGGGTGAAATCCAGTGAAGTGAAAGCTGACAGATTGGTCAAAAGGTTTCATATGAAACACCCCAACAAACCGAAAGATAACCCTTAACATATGCTTTTGTTTACTTTACAGGATCCGTCCTTCTTGTAAGGGGGCCGGATGTCAATGCTGCAAATATTGTATATTCTTGCTTTTGACAATATGCAGAATTATCTGGTAAATATGGGGTTAATAAAGAGTAGAAGGGGCATTGGGGGTAAAGCCCAGGAAAGAAAGAGGAAGAAAACATTTGACCTTCACACTAATTGGATAGTGTGAGATATGACGGCTAATTTAGGGAGGGAACATGCTGATAATTTAACTGCTTAGAGGAAGAGAACTTAGATCCTAGTATCTCTCGGTTGTGCCTGTGCCGACATTTTGTAACAAATAAAGGACTTTTAGGAAAATAAATGCCTGGAAGTTCTTTGGAATGTTTCATTAGCTGGAACCACAACACCTTCCTTTTGTGGCAGAGGGGGTCGACCCTTCCGTCGCGCCAAGTGACTCAGAGGGGGCTCCCCCCATTGGCAGACTTACTCTTTTTATCCACCAGTGGGAAAGCACGAATACAGACTCCTGAGTTCTGTGCACCATAAGGGAAGGCCTGTCCCTGGAATTCAAATCCACACCCATAGACCATTTTGTCTCTTGTCCAGCCGTGAGAAACCCGATAAAAAGAGGGCTCATGGAGGACACCATTCAACACTTGGCATCAAGGCCATAGAGGAGGTCCCCCTGAACTAGGGGAGATTGGGGTATTACTCCATCCTATTTGTAGTCCCAAAATCTTCAGGGGGATGGAGAGCAATCCTCGACCTCAAGGGGTTGAACCTCCACCTACAATAGCGGAGGTTCAAGATGCAGATGTTACATTCCATCCCAAGCAGTATCAGGCGAGGAGATCTATTAACATCTAATAGATCTAAAGGAGGCATACCTGCACATTCCCATCCTCCCGGAACTTCGCAGGTATCTGTAGTTTTATTATCTCAACCGCCACTTTCAGTACAGGGCTTTCCCATTTGGTCTCTCCTCCGCCCTCAGGGTCTTCACCAAGATCCTGGCAGTGCTGGCCGCTTATTTAAGATTGGTCCCAGTGCACGTCCAGCATTATCTGGACGACATACTGATCCAGTCACAATCAGTCTCAACCGCCCAGTCGGATTTGATCCTCACAATCAGGATCCTACAGGACCACGTGTTCTTAATAAATTTCAAAAAGAGCCAGAAGACTCCCTCGATCCGCCTGTTACACCTGGGTGCGGTAATAGACACGGACTCTTGTCACGTGTATTTGTCAGAGGAGCAACGCAGGAACATCAGAGACCTGGCATTCAGGGTACGCAGGAGCAGGACTGTTTCATTGGCTCTCCTTTCTCAGCTCCTGGGAAAGTTGATATCCTGCATAGCAATAGCGCCATGGGCCCGACTACATGCTTGGGCCCTCCAGTGGTTTCTGCTCCCGTATCAGAGACAACACACCAATACCTCCAACCAGTTGGTGCGCGTCCCTTGGCAGGTGTGTCTCTCGGCTGGTGGACATCCTCAGCCATTCACAAGGGGACTCTATTCAAAGAGCCCAGTCGCATCAACGTGACCACGGATGCAAATCTTTTTGGTTGGGGTGCACACCTCCAAACCCAGATGGCTCAGGATCAGTGGTCACAGACAGACCTGAGGCACAGCATAAATTGGTTGGAGCTCAGAGCGATCCACCTAGCTCTCAAACATTTTCACACAGTAGTCAAGGGGCAACACGTGCTGGTCCTGATGGACAACGTGGCTCAAAAGCTTACGTGAATCGGCAAGGGGGCACCCGGTCCAAGTCCCTCATGACGGAGGCTCGAGCATTGGGCTCCTGGGCAGAGAGCAACCTGCTTTCCATCAGGGCCGAGCACATCTCGGGAGAGGCGAATCGGCAGGCAGACTTCCTCAGCAGGTTGATAGTGGACCATTCGGAATGGAAGTTACACCCGGATGTCTTCAGGGAGATCTCGAACAGATTTGGTCATCCGATCGTGGACTTGTTCACCTCGCCAGGGAACACCCAGCTGCCCAGATTTTTTTCTCAGTTCCCCTTTCGGGGAGCAGAGGGGGTGGATGCCCTATGCAGCCAATGGCCGCAAGGTCTCTTGTATGCCTTTTCTCCACTGCCTCTGCTTCCAGCAGTTATCAGGAAAATCCTGGAGGAGCAGGCTGAGGTAATCTTTATTGCTCCTCACTGGCCCAGAAGACCATGGTTCGCAGACCTGGTAAGCCTCTCCGTCTCAGCCTCGTGGAGGATTCCAGACAACCGCATATGGTTGATGCAGGGGGATCTTCAGCATCCAGACCCCCAATGGCTTCAGTTGACCACCTGGCACTTGAACGCCGCACCCTGACTCGGGAATCATATTCGTCAGGGGTGATCGATATGATTCAGGCTGCCAGGAGACCAGCGACTAATCGTATTTATGACCATACGTGGAGGAACTTCTGTCGCTGGTGTGACAAGAATCACGTGAGTCTGTCACAGGTAACCATTTCCAAGGTGTTAGAATACTTACCAGAGGGCGTCAACAAGGGGTTGTCGCACAACACTATCTGTAGACAGCTAGTGGCTCTTTCCACAGTACTTTCCTGGGACTCTTCAGAGTCCTTGTCTCGACACCCTACCATCTGGTCTTTCCTCAAGGGAGTCACCAATAGTAGACCCCCTGTGGTTCATAGGTATCCCTCTTGGGACCTACCCAGGGTTCTACAGGCACTAACCTCTTCTCCCTTTGAACCACTTAGAACAGTGGTTCTCAACCTTTTTAATGCCACAACCCCCAACCAGTCATAAGTCGAGGACTACTCAACTGGTTGTAAGTCAAGGACTACTCAACTGATGCAGCGCCGTTTGCAGAATGGGATTTTTGGCAGGCTCAGCAGGGCAGAGACAGTCTGGACAATTCCTATTGGCTTTTGAAAGCCAATAGAATTAGACTCTATTCAAGAGAGTCTATTCTATTGGCTTTCAAAAGCCAATAGGATAAAAGGGAGTAGCACAGCTAAGGAAAAGGGGGGAAAATGGCAGACTGTGTTGTTTGGCGATCTCCGTGAAATGGTCGTTCGATCCCAAATGGGGTCCCGACCCACAGGTTGAGAACCACTGACATAGAACATGTTCCTTGCGGTACCTGTCTCTTAAGGTTTCCTTCCTGATAGCAATTACTTCTGCCAGACGCATATCGGAATTGGCTGTCTTATCGATCAGAAGGGACCTGTGCATGTTTCACAAGGACAGAATGGTTCTTAGGTTAGATCCTTCATTTATTCCAAAAATAAACACAGTGTTCCATAGGGCACAGGAGGTTATTCTCCCAGACTTTTGTCCTCACCTGTCACATGACTTGGAATGGCCGTGGCACTCACTTGACGTAAGGAGAGCCTTGGGCTGTTATATCAAGCACACGGCAACTTTCTGTAAGTCAGAAGCCCTGTTTGTATCCTTTCAGCCTTCCTCAATGGGTCAAAAGGTATCAGCTTCCACCATAGATAGGTGGATCAGGGCCTGTATCGCAAATGCGTACGTATCTCTTGCCCTGCCCATTCGTAGTCATGTGACAGCTCACTCCACCCGCAGTGCTGCCACAACTGTAGCGTGGGAATTCAAGTGTCCATTGAGGACATTTGCAGGGCGGCGACATGGTCCTCGCCTTCCCCCTTCATTAGACATTACCGTTTGGACAAGTTTGCATCGGCTGAGGCTGCTTTCGGTAAATGTATTTTACAGCAGGTAGTGACACCATCATGTTCACAGACTCCAACTGACTCCCACTCATAGGGACTCCAGGAGCTTTGGTATGTCCCATTGATGGATTCTTCAGTCATCATGCTGGAGAAGGAGCGTTGGCTTACCTGAATGCCTTTTCTCAGCATGATGATGAAGAATCCACGCCTTCCCTTCTAGAGGTTAGTTAGGTCTGTGTTGGGGTCTTGTTTTTTTCCTGGTATCTGCTTTGAGAGTGATCACGTCGAACTGTTGTCATTCGCTACGCCGTCGATGAAACTGGGAGGTCCCAGACAAGGAGGGGCATGACAAATTGACAACTTAGTCTGATTGGGTAGGAGGACTGAAATAACCCATTGGTGGATTCTTCATCATCATGCTGAGAAAAGGCATTCAGGTAAGCCAACGTTCCTTTTCCTCCTGACTGTGTCCTACTATTTGCTTTTGTATTTTATTCTATAATCTAATAAAATATTACAAGCTATATAGAAAAAAAGGAAAAAAATACCAGTTTTAATTTCTTTGGCGGCTGTTCATTTTCCCTTTGCACTGACAAATGTATGATGAATTTATTCATGTTTATTAATATGCACCATTACCAGCTAGCTCAGGGATCTTCAAACTTGGCACTTTTAAGACTTGTGAACTTCTTGATCCCAAAGGAGGATCAGGATTTGTCTCAGCCTAAAAATTATAGACCTATATCTCTTTTGAATACAGACTATAAGATTTTTTCAAAAATACTGACAAATAGATTAATGCAAGTTTTGAAGCATTTGATTCATAGTGATCAATCTGGATTTATAACTGGAAGATACATGAACTATAATGTTAGACAAATTGTTAATTTAATTGAGTATTTAGACAAGAACAATCAAATCCCTGCGGCTTTGGTTTTTTTGGATGCTGAAAAAGCGTTTGATCAATTAGATTGGTAATTTTTATTGAGAGTGGTAAAGAAAATGAACTTTGGGGATAAATTTTTGTATGCTCTTAAGGGTATATATCAACAACAATCTGCACAAATTATAGTTAATGGGGGATTAACAGATGCATTTAATATTGAAAAGGGTACTAGACAGGGATGTCCTTTATCTCCATTGTTATTTGTTTTAACTATGGAGATTTTACTTATTAAAATTTGACAATCATCTAGAATTAAGGGAATAAAAATAAATAAGAATGATTATAAGTTGAGAGCTTTTGCTGACGACTTGATTGTGACATTATCTCAACCGACAGATTCGGTTAGGGATTTGGTTGAAATTTTAACTCAGTATGGGAAGGTTTCTGGCTTTAAGGTAAATAATAGTAAGACTAAAATATTATCGAAAAATATGTCTATGAAGGAAAAGAATATTTTGGCTAAATTAACAGGTTTTGAAATAGTGAGAAAGGTTAAATATTTAGGAGTATATATTACAGCTTCCAATGTTAAATTGTACAAAAATAATTATGAGACATTATGGGCAAAAGTTCAAAAGGATTTAAATGATTGGAAAAAATTACAGTTATCTTTGTTGGGAAGAATTTCAGCAGTTACTTCCAAAGTTTCTTTTTTTGTTTCAAATGATACCTATTTTGAAAAAAAGATGCTAACTTGGAGGAATGGCAGAAGGGGATTAATAAGTTTATTTGGGCAGGGAAAAAATTAAGAGTTAAGTTTAAGCTTATACAAGATGTACGGGAAAGAGGAGGACTTAAGGCGCCTAATTTAAAATTGTACTATGATGCGATGGCTTTAAAGCTGATTAGTGATTGGCTCAATTTAACAAATAAAAATATCCTTTCTCTTGAGGGATGGGATTTAGTATATGGATGGCAGGCTTATCTAATTTTTGATTAAAAAAGTGGATCAGGTTTTTAAATCCCATATCTTGAGAAGTGCTTTGTTGCATGTCTGGAAGAAGTATTATTATAGGTTAAATAATAAAATTCCAATTTGGGGAATTCCTGTATACGCAATAGAGGGAATATCTAGGGGTGTGAATTTGGACAGGATTTCTTATAAGGAATTACTTAGTTTGTTAGGGAAGGATTGGAAACTAAAGTCTTTAACTGAGCTGAAGCAAGAAAATATTGTATATTCTTGGTTTCAGTATAATCAATTGTTAGGGAGGTGGACTCTAGATCAAAAGGTTGGAATCACTTTAGAGGATGTGAATTTGGTAAAACAGATTAAAGATCAAACTCAGGCCCAGATAAAGAGAATTTATAATGTTTTAATAGAATTAGATTCTGAAACAGAGTTAGTTAAAGATTGTATGGTTAAATGGGCTCAAAATATTCAAGAACCGATTTTATTGGATACATGGGAGACAATTTGGGTTAGAAATGTAAAATTTACTCAAGCGAAAAATTTAAGAGAATATTTTTATAAAATGTTTTATAGATGGCATTTGGACCCCCAAAAGTTGTCCTGCATGTATCCTAATTTACAGCACAAACGTTGGAGATGTGGAAGCTTAGATGCAACCTATTTTCATATTTGGTGGGCTTGTAGAGATATAAAAGCTTTTTGGATTAAAATTTAGTGGAATATTCAAAAGATTTTTAAGAGAAAGATAAAGTTTACTCCACAATTATTTTTGTTGGGTATTACGGTTGATTTTGATGTTAAAGAAATTAATTTGACGTTGAATCTTATAACAGCTGCAAGATTATTGGTGGGGCAGTATTGGAAGAAAAATTATTTGCCTACTATGGAAGAATGGATACTTAAGGTGTCTAATTTAGCAGAAATGGCGAAAAATTCCATTTATTTGAAGGATCATTCACAAGAGAAATACATTTCAGTCTGGAGAAGATGGATTGATTATATTCAAAAGAAATATGAGACTGAAAATAATTATCTTGCTCATTATTAATAGTATAATATGATTGAATTTATATTATCTTTAGTGTTATTTATTTATTTATTAATAAAGTTTATATGCCGCCCAATCCCTAGGGACTCAGGGCGGTGTACAAAATTAAAACAATAAATATAACAATAAAAATGAGTACATTCACACAGCATGTCCCAATTGTATCCTGGCCCCCCCCCCGGGGACATCAACCCCAGGTCTGCCGGAACAGGAGAGTTTTAATGGCTTTCTTGAAGGCCGGCAAGGTGGGAGTAGTTCGAATCTCGAGGGGAAGTTGATTCCACCACGTCGGAGCCACCACAGAAAAGGCCCTTCCCCGAGGGCCCGCCAGCCAACATTGTCTGGCCGATGGGACCTGAAGGAGGCCCAATCTGTGGGACCTCACCAGTCTCTGGGAACTAAATGGCAGTATGCGGTCCTGTAAGTAACCTGGTCGTAAGCCATGAAGGGCTTTAAAGGTGACAACCAACACCTTGAATTGCGTCCGGAGACCCACAGGAAGCCAGTGCAGCTCGCGGAGGATGGTGACACGTGGGTGTACCTTGGTGCACCCACAATCGCTGTCGCAGCTGCATTCTGAACCAATTGCAGCCTCCGAATGCTCTTCAAGGGTAGCCCCATGTAGAGCGCATTACAGTAAACCAGTCTTGAGGTGACAAGGGCATGAGTAACTGTGAGTAGAGCCTCCCGGTCCAAATAAGGCCGTAGCTGGTGCACCAGGCGAACCTGGGCAAAGGTCCCCCTGGCCACAGCTGATAGATGTTGTTCCAAATTTAGCTGTGAGTCCAGGAGGACACCCAAGTTGCGTGCCTGCACTGAGGGAGGTAAATTTAACTCCCCCCCAGGACTAATGATGGACTATCAGAATGACCCTTGGGGGGCAAGACCCAGAGCCACTCGGTCTTGTCAGGGTTGAGTCTAAGCCTGTTCACCCCCATCCAGACCTCACATCTTCCAGGCACCGGCACATCATGTCGACTGCTTCACTGAAAGGACACGGGGTGGAGATATATAATTGGGTATCATCCGCATACTGATGATACCTCACCCAGTGTCCCCGAATGATCTCACCCAGCAGTTTCATGTAGATGTTAAAAAGGAGGGGGGACAGGACCGAGCCCTGAGGCACCCCATAAGCGAGGCGCCTAGGGGTCGATCTCTGTCCGCCCGCCAACACCGACCTGTCAGAGAGGTAGGAGGAGAACCACCGCAATACGGTGCTGCCCACCCCCACCTCTCCGAGATGACGCAGAAGGATACCATGGTCAATGGTATCGAAAGCCGCTGAGAGGTCAAGAAGCACCAAGACAGAGGAATGACCCCTATCCCGGGCTCGCCAGAGGTCATCGGTCAGTGCGACCAAACCAGTCTCAGTGCTGTAGCCGGGCCTGAAACCAGATTGAAAAGGGTCCAGATAATTCATTTCATCCAAGGATCGCAAGAGTTGGGACGCCACTACCTTTTCTACAATCTTCCCCACAAAGGGGAGGTTGGAGACAGGACGAAAGTTCTTCAAAACAGCTGGGTCCAGGGAAGGCTTCTTGAGGAGGGGCCTCACCACCGCTTCCTTCAAAGGTTGCGGGAAAGATCCCTCCATCAAGGAGGCATTGATTATTGCCTGGAGCCAGCCTCGTGTCACCTCCCTACTGGCAGAAACCAGCCAGGAGGGGCACGGGTCCAATAAACAGGTGGTGGCATTCATCGCCCTCACGGCCTTGTCCACTTCATCAGGGGTCACAGGCTCACTCGCTCCAGATAACATGACTAAGACCAGCCCCCGGCATCTCGGCTGGCACTGCCCAGTTGGAATCCAGGTCCTTCTGAATCTGAACGATTTTGTCCGAAAGAAACTGAACAAACTCCTCAGCTCTCTCCTGCAAGGGTTCCTCTGCCTCCTCCACTTTAAGAAGGGAGCGGGTCACCCTAAACAAGGCGACCGGGCGAGATTCTGCAGACACAATAAGTGCGGAAAAGTGAACACGCTTTGCCGCCCTTATCACCACTAAATAAGTCCTAAGATAGGCTCTTAATAGTGATCGGTCAGATTCAGAGTTACTGGCCCTCCAACGTCGCTCTAGATGTCTCTTGTGGCGCTTCATCTCCCGGAGCTCCTCAGTAAACCAAGGTGCCCTCCGGGGACCACTACCACAGAGAGGTTGCAAAGGCGCACTTCGATCCAGGGCCCCAGACGCCGCCTCATTCCAGGCCGCAATAAGGGACCCAGCCGAGTTGTGAACAAGGGAGTCAGGTATTTCACCAAGCTCCTCCTGGAACCGATCTGGGTCCATTAGGCGCCTGGGGCGGAACCACCTAGTCGGCTCCACCTCCCTGCGGTGGGGGAGTGATGCTCTGAAGTCCAGCCTCAATAGGAAATGATCTGTCCATGACAAGGGAGAGATCTCTATTCCCCTTAATTCCAGATCATGTCTCCACTGCCCCGAGAGAAACACAAGGTTGAGCGTGTGACCACCCCTATGAGTCGGATCCTGGATTACCTGGGTCAGGTCCATGGTTGCCATGGAAGCCATGAACTCTTGCGCCGCCTCTGAGTATTCGCCGAGTGATGGCAGGTTAAAGTCCCCCAGTACCATAAGTCTGGGGACCTCCACCGCCAACCCAGCTACTGACTCCAGCAGCGCAGGCAGGGCTGTTGCAATGCAGCTGGGAGGTAGGTACATCAGCAACAAGCCCAACTGAACCCGTGAACCCAACTTCAATAGGAGGGACTCACACCCAACAATCTCTGGGGCAGAATCCCACAAGGACTCAAGGACCTCCGAGCGATGACAGTTATGGCTTAATTGTATTATTATTTTTGTTTTTAATTTGTTAATATTTGTTTTGAAAAAGGAGTTAAAGTATGTTATGGTTTGATTGATAGTATAGGTGGGTAATGTTAGTTAGATTATGATTGTTTATTTGTTACCCTGTAATCAGCTCTGGGAAGTGGGGGAGGGGGGAGGGGTGGGAGGGTTTTGGGTTATATTGTATTAAATTTGTAAAACTTAATAAAAAAAGACTTGTGAACTTCAATTCCCATGGCTGGTTGAGGAATTGTGGGAGTTGAAATCCACAGGTCTTAAAGTTGCTAAGTTTGTAGACCCCTGAGCTAGCTGGTCGGCCCTTCTTCTTCTCTCCCTTCTGAGTTATTTCCAGTGTAGTAAGAATGCACCCCCCCATCCCTGTATCCTTAAAGACACATGAATGGATGCAAAGTAAAAAAGGCTCACAAAATAAAGAAACATGTTTTTTTTCTTTAAGCTGCCTCAGGCATGTCACAATGTTGCAACCCGAGACTGAAAGGCTTTGGCAATTGCGAAAAGCTGGTAGCCGTAAATTAAGCCTGTTTACCTTCAAAGAAAACTTTCTAAAACCATAGACAGACTCAAGATAAGGGGGTAAAATTAATTACATTTGTTTAAAAGGATACGGAAGCCAACACTTAGGACTCATTGCTAGCCTAAAATATAGACTAAAATATTCCAGTAACCAAAGCACACAAACCGAGCCTCTGAATTACAAAACGCTGTAAAAACTGTACAAAAATCCTTATGGTAACTCAATCAAGCTGCCACCTGATCCAGAACTAAATAAACCCACCTCCTTTCTGACATGCTTGTCTGCCGGCTTCAGCGCTGATTGCATTCTCCTGGCTGGAGAAAATGAACCAGCAACAGTTGCTGCTTCCTCCCTGTCCCTGTTTCCTCCCTACCTGCTGAGCTTTCCTTTTTTCCTGTTGTCTTTTTTCCCCTTTTACTGCCCAAACCACCTCCATTTATAGCCTCCCCTCTCCTCCCCCCTTTTCTTCAGTTCACCTCCAGCTGCACGCTGCTTCCAGAAGTGCCAAACAGCTGGAGCCCTGCCGGCTCCTGGGGCTTCTGCCAAGCCCAGAGAGTCCTGCAGCTGCAGCTGCCTCTCCCTCAGGCTTGGGTTGCTTCGGCTCATTCCCCTCCCTCACTACACTTCTCTAGGACAGCCGTGTATCACCTGCCACGTGGCAAAGTACCACAGGTGGTGTGCATACCACTGGTTGAAAAGCCCTGCCCTAGAACAGGGCTTTTCAACCTTTTCACCCATTGTACCACTTTAGGATATGGCAATATCCGAGTACTACCAGTCGCTTAGCAAGGTGTCAAAAACTTGATGACCAAAAAAAAGGAAAAAAGTAATAAAGTACAGGTAGTCCTTGACTTACAACAGTTCACTTAGTGACTGTCCAAAGTTACAATAGCCCTGAAAACAGTGCTCCCCAGCCACAGCTGAGCAAGACACCTGCCTGCCCACCCAGTGGCGCTCTTCCTCCAGTCCGAGGTTTTCATTGTTATGAGCATTTCTGTTGAGGATTGGCAACAGGGGTGGGGTGGGGGGGGTGTTTGGTTTTTATTCCTCCTGTCTGCTGAATGGTTGCAGCAGATTTTGGTCACTTCACATGACCCTGGGACACTGTGACCGTCATAAATATGAATCAGTTGTCAAGCATCTGAATGTAAATCACAAGACCCTGGAGATGCTGCAACATGCCAGCTGATTGGCTCTTCTTTTGGGCTCAGCAGAAGTGCCAGGATCAACGCCAAGCTCCAGCTGGTGGTGCTTCTATTGAGGTGCTTCCATTGAGGCCTGACATCCCTGAAGAAGTGCTGATCCTGGCACTTCCATTGAGCCCTGACAGCCCTGTAGGTTCAGCCATCTCTTGCTCAGACTTGTGCGGTGCTGCGACTAGTTCAGCTCATTCCCCTACCCCGCTACCAGTTTTCTAGGATGGTCACATATCAAGTGCCAGGTGCCAATGTACCACAGGTGGTACCTGTACCACTGGCTGAAAAGCCTTGCCCTAGAAATCAAGCTCAAGATCAAAAAAGATTTTAATAGATTTGAACACTGGGCCCTAGCTAACAAAATGAAATTCAACATTGATAAAAATAAGGTTTTACACTTAAGCAAGAAAAAACAATTGTATAGGAATAGACTAGGCCTGGGGTAGGCAACCTTGACTCTTTTATGACTCGTGGACTTCAACTTCCAGAATTCCTGAGCCAGATTGCCTATCCCTGGATTAGGCGAAACTTGGCTTAATGCCAGTAGTTGTGAAAGGGATCTTGGAGTCCTAGTGGACAGTCACCTAAATAATATGATTTAAGTGATTGTCCACTAGAGCCAACAATGTGTGGCAGCAGCCAAAAAAGCCAACATAATCCTGAGATGCATTAATAGAGGGATAGAATCAACATCTCATAAAGTTCTAGTACCATTAACTTATAGAAAATGTCCAAAATGCAGGACCCATGATTCCCATGGGATTGATAAAGATGTGGCTGTTTGAATGCAGCTATGCCACTTTACTTTACAATTGTGTTCATATGTTGATCATTTCCAGTGCTTCCTACCAGGTTCCTACAAGAAAGTCAATGGGAAGCCAATAGGAACTGTGAAATTGCTCCTGCTCCCGGTGATTTTTTGCCTACCCGTGGGCATTCTGTTTTTCTATTAAGATAAGGAAATATCTCTGAAACAATGATCCATTTGGTCATGGGTTGTCTAGCACAATGGTCCCCAACTTTTCTGGCTCCATGAACCAGCAGCGGTGGGGGAGGAGAGAGGATGCTTTTGTCCATGCACCCGCCATTTACATGTCCCAGGTCCCAATGGGCCACAGCCTGCGGACTGTGGACCAGGGGTTCAGGACCCCCAATCTAGCATATTACTAAAACCCTTCTGTCTGATTGTTTATAACCATTTGAGTGAAATGGCACCACAGGACAATTTTTTAAACAATATACCTATAAGGAGCAGCTATCCTGAATACATGTGGACAATCTCATGAGAGTGAAATCTCTGGTGAAATCTCTGGTGAGATTTCACTGGCCAAGCTCCATCTTTTGTCCAGCAATCTCTGTGGAAAGTGTGCCCCAGCTCCTGGAACATCTAGCTTGCCATGTACACACATACAGTGAAGGAAAAATTATTTGATCCCCTGCTGATTTTGTACGTTTGCCCACTGACAAAGAAATGACCAGTCTGTAATTGTAATAGTAGGCGTATTTTAACAGTGAGAGACAGAATAACAACAACAACAAAATCCAGAAAAATGCATTTCAAAAAAGTTATAAATTGATTTGCATTTTAATGAGTGAAATAAGTATTTGATCCCCTATCAGCAAGATTTCTGGCTCCCAGGTGTCCTTTATACAGGTGATGAGCTGAGATTAGGAGCACTCTCTTAAAAAGAATGCTCCTAATCTCAGATTGTTACTTGTATAAAGACACCTGTCCACAGAAGCAATCAATCAGATTCCAAACTCTCCACCATGGCCAAGATCAAAGAACTGTCCAAGGATGTCAGGGACAAGATTGTAGACCTACACAAGGCTGGAATAGGCTATAAGGCTATCTCCAAGCAGTTTGGTGAGAAGGTGACAACAGTGCAATTATTCACAAATGGAAGAAACACAAAATAACTCAATCTTCCTCCATCTGAGGCTCCATGCAAGATCTCACCTCGTGGAGTTTCAATGATCATGAGAACGGTGAGGAATCAGCCCAGAACTACACGGGAGGATCTTGTCAATGATCTCAAGGCAACTGGGATTATAGTCACCAAGAAAACAATTGGCAACACACTACGCCGTGAAGGACTGAAATCCTGCAGCGCCCACAAGGTCCCCCTGCTCAAGAAAGCACATGTACAATGAAATTGCCAATGAATATCTGAATGATTCAGAGGAGAATTGGGTGAAAGTGTTGTGGTTAGATGAGACCAAAATCGAACTCTTTAGCATCAACTTAACTCACCGTGTTTGGAGGAGAAGGAGTGCTGCCTATGACCCCAAGAACAATATCCCACCATCAAACCTGGAGATGGAAACATTAAGCTTTGTCAAATCTTGGATGAGAACCTGCCTTCCCTCAGCCAGGGCATTGAAAATGGGTCATGGATGGGTATTCCAGCATGACAGTGACCAATACACATGGCCAAGGCAATGGCTCAAGAAGAAGCACATTAAGGCTTTGGAGTGTCATAGCCAGTCTCCAAACCTTAATCCCATAAAAAAATCTATGGAAGGAGCTGAAGGTTCAAGCTACCAAACATCAGCCTCGAAAACTTAGTGACATGGAAAGGATCTGCAATCCTTCCTGAGATGTGTGCAAACCTGGTGGCCAACTACAAGAAATATCTGACCTCTGTGATTGCCAACAAGAGTTTTGCCACCAAATATCAAGTCATGTTTTGTGAAGGGGTCAAATACTTATTTCCACTCATTAAAATGCAAATCAATAGCTTTTTTGAAATGCATTTTTCTGGATTTTTTTTTCTTATTCTGTCTCTCACTGTTAAACCTACCATTATAATTATAGACTGATCATTTCTTTGTTGGTGGGCAAATGTACAAAATCAGCAGGGGGTCAAATAATTTTTCCCTTACTGTGTACACAAACACACACACATGAATCTAGGATATTCTTATGTTCATATCTTCAAGAAAGAAGTATACCTGTTAAAAACATTTGACATATCCTATGTAAACAACAATTATAAGGGTGAATTGATAAAAGGCATACTTATAGCCAGATTTTGCTGTTCGCTTATTAGAAGCATGTGCTTTAAAGTATATATATTTAAAATTCCAATGTCTACATGTACCTCCCTGAAGCCATTTTCTAGGTATTTTGACTGATGATGTTTAGCAAGTAGTTATAGGGAATAAAACATCTTCTGAAACTGCATCTGATGTGAACTATTCTACAATTTTGGTATCAGAAAAAATATTTTAATTGTTTCTGATGTGATCTTTTATTAAATATTACGACTTTGTATGCTTTATTGGTTAATTTATCTGTTTTAAATAGTTTAATCATTACTATAATTTGCCC
Organism: Crotalus tigris; assembly: GCF_016545835.1. Classification (NCBI taxonomy): domain Eukaryota; kingdom Metazoa; phylum Chordata; class Lepidosauria; order Squamata; family Viperidae; genus Crotalus; species Crotalus tigris. The sequence goes on from NW_024096518.1 coordinate 1,632,322, forward strand.
TTGCTGTATGATTGTAAATGGATGGATGATTGAAGATCAAAAAACTGTTTTCTAGCTGCCTCAAAATTATTATTGTAGTGTGTACCTGCCAAGATTGATTAGTATAGAACACATGTGGTATAGAACATGTTTTATACTAAATTGCTGTGCAAACATATTTATTGTAATTATTGTTTTAATTGTTTTTATATTTTTAGCTGTAAGACAAAATTATATCCTGATAATCTTCCTACAACAAGTGTTGTAATTGTTTTTCATAATGAAGCTTGGAGTACTCTCTTGCGAACTGTTCATAGTGTAATAAACAGATCACCAAGACATATGCTGGAAGAAATTATCCTGGTAGATGATGCTAGTGAAAGAGGTAAGAATTTATCATTGTTTGCATCAGTTGCCATTTGGACATACTTCCTAGATTTAGACTTTTCTTGGTATAGCTTTAAGGTTAGATTCATATAAAGTAGGTTTGTTACCCGGAAAATATTTTGTGTGGTAGGAATTGTGCCTTCGTATTTGGAATAAAATTTACAAATTTCTTTCAGAATAAATGTGTATCAGGAGAATGTTTGAAATCTCGCTTGATTTTGGCATCAGGGCAGATTGAGGACCAAATATATTTTATTTCCAGAATTGCTCATAGTGCAATATATTATCCATGCTTGTCTGTATTAAAAGAAAAAAAAAATCAGTCGTTCTGTTTCTCTTCTTTCAGTTAAGATGATTTTTTCTAAATGGCTAAAATCTTGCGAGATTATTATTTTTCATAAGATTCTGAGTTTTTTCATCTAGACCCTTTACAGTTCAGGTAGAGAGAGCTATAGTACTGAAACATACTTGATTGCACTTGTCAGTTACCTTTCGAGGGCTAAGGATGAAAATGTTGCATCCATCCTGGTCCTACTGGATCACTCAGCAGCTTTTGATGCTATTGACTACAATATCTTGCTGGATCAGCTCTGGGAACTGAGAGTAGGACCTCTATTTTGAAGTGATTTTTCTTTCTTTGTGGCTGATACTAGTAAGTATTGGTGGAGGAAGAGTGGTCCAGCTCTAGGTGCCTATTATGTGGATGTCTTAGGGCTCAAGTCATTGTTCTACTTACAATAACATCCTGTTTAACATCTATATGAAGCTGCTGGAGAGGTCATCGACCAGCATGAGGTTCATTGTCATCAGCGTGATGAAATGGTTGCGATTCTCTCTCTCCCCCCCCCCGCCCCCTGCAGGATCAGGAGTATTGACATCTGTGATTCTGAATGAGGTAACACTCTCCTATAGAGATCTGGTATGCAATTTTAGATTCACAGATTCTGCTGCTTTCAGCTTCCAGCAGGACAAATTTTGCACAAATCCATCTTGAGCACCAGTTGCACCCATTCCTGAATCAAGAGACTCACAGTCACCCATGTCTTAGTCATTTTCCATTTTGATTACTGCAATGCACTTTAAATGGGGCTGCCCTTGAAAATCAGCCAGAAGCTGATCTTCCAGAATGTAAAAGCACACATAATTTTGGGTTCCCGATGTTTCATCTGAGCAACACCATGGCTACATGAGTCACACTGGTTTCCAGTTGCGTTCTGGGTGCAATTCTAGCTACTAGTTATCAACTTTTGTACACAGCACAAAGCTACGTTACTTTCAGGTCCATCTCTCCCTGTGAGTATCTGCCCATCCTACTAGGTTAGAAAGGGTGTTGCCATCTGATGTTGCCCTCTGATAAAATGTTGAAGGCAGGGTGGATTTGATTTAAATCAAGTTGATTTAAATCACTAGTAAAAAGTTTTGATTTAAATCAACTTGATGAAATCATAATTTTTAAAGACCAACTGTCATCTCTGTCCCGCAATGGCTCCTCTGACCTGCTGTTGACTCATCGACAGTCCCACTCACTTTAACGGGATGGCTGGTGATGCAACAATGACACAACAAGGTGAGGGACATGGCAGGCAGCAGGTGAGTAGATGCCCGCTAACAGGTGCTGCCATGATGGATATGAAATGGCAGGTGCTCTTTAAATATAAGGACTCATTCTTCCTAATAATTAGAATCTTTAATATTATTATTTGCAAACAAAATGAAGGTTTCCTATTTAGAATAATAAGCTGTTAGGTTAGTAAAACAGCAATATCAGAACTGATTTTAGGTTAATAGGTTAATCACACATACCATGTTTCCTGAAAGTTAGACCTACCCTGAAAATAAGATCTACCCTGATTTTGGGGGGATGGGCCTAATATAAGCCCTACTCCAAAATAAGCCCTAGTTAAAACCCTGCCCACTCAGTCCCACCTCGCTGCCACAATGGGGCAGGAGTCTTCATGTTGCGCTGCTGCTGCCCCAACAAAGCAAGGATGGTAGGAGAGGGGGTGGAGCTGCCCTACATGCCCCATACCTGGTTACTTCAGCCCCCTCCCCAGCCAGGCTATTCCTTGCTCGGCAACCTTCCCTTTCACTCCCCTTCTGAGCTGGACTACCATGCTATTGAGGATAGGCGGGAAAGACCTGGTTCCCCTCTGCTGTTTCGGAGCCAGGTGGGAGTGACGGCAAAAGGCTCCGCTGCCACTGTACGCCGTGGAGGGGCTTTCTTTGTGCTGTGGCCAACAGATATCTGCCCGGTGGCAGCCGCCGCCTCCTACTCCACCAACTGTCCTGTGGCTTGCACCATGATCAGGCAGTGCAAGCCTCCCCTGCCGCCTCCTTCCGCCAGCCCTCCATCGCCATCACTGGAGAGAACAGAGAACGGGGACGGGAGTGACCCTGCACAGTGATACAGAGCAGAGAAGAGCATTCGCTTGCTGCCCTGCATCATCCCACATCTCCCTTCTCCATTCTGGAAATGGCAGCCCCGTTTCTTGCCGCTTTTCCTCTCGGTGTTGCTGTAGAGTTTGGTGCATCACCGCCCATCTCCTCTGTCTTCCTGAAAGCATTTCTTCACTAACCTGTTTTCCAACTCTGGTGTGTTTCTCTCCTGCTGCAGACAAACAGAGTTTGTGGGCCTAAAAAAACTTCAGTCAGACTTCTCACACACAAAAAAAGATCTCACAAGAAGTTGGAAGGTCCAGCTTGAGAGGGGAGTGAAAAGGAAAGTTGTCAAGCAAGGAATGGCCTGGATGGTGGGGCCCTGAAGTAAGCAGGTGCACGGCACGTGTGGTAGCTCCACCCCGTCCCCCACCTGCCTCACCTGGTGGCAGCGGCGCAATGTACCGTGTGGCCTCCTGACACAAGCGGCCGCAGCAGAAGTGGGCCGGCAGCTACGCGGGTGCCTGCTGGACAGGGCTGTTGGTGCCACCACTGCGAGGTGAGGCGGGTGTCATAAAAAATATAAGAGATCCCTCCAAAATAAGACCTAATTCCTCTTTTGGAGGCAAAAATAATGTAAGACCGAGTCTTACATTCGGGGAAACACGATAGTTGGAGAAGTATTCAAATTCTTTTATTTAATTAAAGCACTTAGAGCCTGATACAGATGCATTTTTCTTCAAACAATTATACAGTTTGTAGTGTGCATAGATTTGCAAAACAATGGGATAAAAAATATTCCTGAACTTTGTTTTATGATTTATCTTATGGTTACTGTGAAATTGTGTGAATGCATCAATGCAGTATATGTTATCTCAGCTTGCAAAGCTTGGATTCATTGAATGAGTTTACCAAAAATGTAAATATTGCAGAATATACAGCCTCATGCTACATAACTAAGCTCCATTTCATGCTGAATAAACTAAATTATTAATGTATCTTAAATAGAAAACTATATTTAGATAGATTTTTACTCCAAAAGCATTTTATTAAAATAAATTTGATAAAAATAAAAAAAATCCGATTTAAACTAAAAAAAATCTTTTTTTTTTTAAAATAATCGATTATTTTCCACCCTGCTTGGAGATGTGTCTTGGGTGACTGTCCCAGTCCTTTGAAACAGAATCAAAGAGATTATGTGTTAATGTTTAATGTGGCACCTACAGGGAAGGATACCTTTGTTTTTAACTACATCTTATAGATAATCATGAGCCATCTATAGTGATTGTATGAAAAAGGCTGCCATGTAAGTCCTGTAAGTAAGTAACTAAGTAAATGTGGGTAGATGGTCTACCTTCAGGAACATTGCATCCTTAGAATGTTGAAATATCTATGGACAGAAGCACCCTAGAACAGTGGTGGCGAACCTATGGCATAGGTGCCAGAGGCGGCATTCAGAGCCCTCTCTGGGCACGCGCGCTATTGCCCCAGTCCTAGGCCTTCAGCTGGGTTTTATAAAACCTTTTCGCTTTAGGCCTCCGCCGCCGTGTACAAAAAAAGGTTCAATCAATCAGTCAATTTCAACTTCTCACAGAAAAAAAAGATCTTGCAAAGTTGGAATTGATTGATTGAACTTTTTAGTCTTACCCAATCTGCCGTTACCACCGCAGCCACGCCCACCCAATCGGCCGCACCCAGCCAATGGGCCATACCCAACGATGCATAAGGGGATTTTGGGTTGCGTTTGGGCACTCGGTCTCTAAAAGGTTCGCCATCACTGGCCTAGAAGATTGTTGTGGCCTGTTGTGGCAATTGGTTGAATGTATCGTAGTATATTAGTGTACTTGGATGGAGGTAGATGAAGTTGAGTTGTATTGGAGTGAAGGATGAATATGTTTGGATGAGTCCAAACCTAGGTTACTGTAGGTGTTATTGGAGGGGTTCAAGCTGAGTGGAGAAGAAGATACTATCAAGATTGTGATGGACAGGAGAAAATGTGGCAGGAAGCTGGGGGTGGGCCACATTTGGGAATGGTAGAACTATTGGTTTGGATGCAACCTTATTTCTAGTTCTCATATTGATCACTAATGTCAGGTGACTAAGTCTTCAATGTATCTGTATCCAGCTGCTGCTATTAAATGCCAGATCAGTTTATTTAATAATTTTATTAAATTTATCAAAGTATGAAGTACAAATGAAAATGAAAATAGTATGAAAATGGGGAAGAGGAAGGGGAAAGAAAGAAGTATAACGTATAGGGGAAAAGAAGAAAAGTATTGACATCCAACTTCTTTTAGTGCAGTAGAATAAAATAATAACATTATAGCCTCAAGTTTTTATTTTTACATACTTAACATGTACTATCAATTTCTATAACAACAATCTAAACAGCAAAACTCAAGTTTCATATTTTTCTGTCCCAAGTACAAAATCTAGCAGTGATTTCCAAAGCAGAAGTTGGATATATTCTTTTCTTTGATTAGAGCAGTTAATTTAGTGATCTCTGCTGTTCTATCATTTTTGCCAGTATTCACTCATTGTGGAAATTAGACTATCTTTCCATTTTTGTGCATAAAGCATTGTTGCTGCTATCAACATATATAATAGCAAGGTTCCATGTTTTCTTTCAAGTTTTTTGTCCATTCTTATTCCAAAGAAAAGTCTCCAGTTTAATTTTTATATTCACTTAAGAATCTTCTGTATTAAAATATGAATCTTACCCCAGTATTTCTTTGCTTTATCACAAGTCCACCAAAGATGGTTCTTGTTTGCATTTACATTTCCAACGTACTAGGGGATGACCAGGCTGAGCCCAAGGGAAGGGTTAAGTGCATCATCACTTTAGTGTCTTTTCATGCCTACAAGAAATCTAAGTCTAGTCCTCCTTAAATTCCACTGACTCTTATCTATTGCCAATTTACTCTGACAGTTAATCCAGAGTTTTGTAGTAAGCTAGCATGGATTAAAGTTGTATTTATTTGAACAACCATGGTTCCTGATTTCTTCTGCTGACACATACATTTGAAATACCTTATATACATCTCTGATAATTTATTGGGTGTTAAATACCAATACTACATCATTTTATACATTTTTTCTTTTAAATTATAGTATAAATTTTAAACCCTTCATCCACATGTTTTTCCATTGTTCAAGCATTATATTATACCCCAAATTCTTTGCACATTGAATTATGCAATGCTTCATATATTTATTCTCCAAATTCAATTTAATAACAATTTAATAAACTTTGGCAATAACTATGAGTGTCAGATCAGTATGTTTTCTTATTCATCTTTGATCATGATTTAATCATGAATGAGTCAGCTAATTTCTCATGTATAACCAAGACCAGTGTAGGCCTGCAGAACAGTGTTCAGTTGTTTGGCATCAGATATGAATGTAGGAGGGATGAGGATTATTGTCCTTTGGAATGTTTGATGGATTTAGAAACTCTGTCCTACAGATAATCAAATGTGAAACCCTTTGGTTGAAGTTGCACTCTGTGGAACAATTGGTTTATTGCTGTTCTGCCTGAGCTGATAGATTTGATAACCAGATTAGCAACAGAATCCCTGAGGCTAATTTTTATGGATTTTAATTTTTTCAGGGTGATATAGAATCTAGGACACAGTTTAGATCTGTTTTTTTTCCTTTAAGCAGTTGTGATTTGATATTGAAGACTTTAATATTGATCCTTGTCATGATTGGATCACTCTTTGATTGTTTTTAGTCTTGCCAGTATTATCCCTTTCTATAAAGAAATATGACCTAATAGATTAGTCCACCCCAGATGACTAATATATTCTGATGGGTTCCAGAAGTACTTGTGGTTTTTTTATGGTAATTTGGTGATATGATCAACTGAGGCACTGAGATATGCATGTTACAAGGGTCTTCAATTTAATTGCTCCTATGACATCATTCTGAATGAATCATGGGTTCTCTGATATGAAGTGCCAGAAGAGACCCTCTGAGCTGTGTTAGAAAAAGCCAAATATTCAATCTAATAAAGCATGTAAGAGCCTATATCAGGGATTACATTGTGCATATGAGTGGCAAATCATAGTTATTTTCCCACTCTTACTGTATGTGCAGATAACTGTACAGCAGCTTTGTTCAAGAGGCTTACTCCTTGCTGGGGAGGGATAAATCACAGGTTGATCTACAGGCCATTATGAAAAGTAATCTAGCTATCTGGAGGAAAAAATTCTCAAAAAGTAGGTATACCCTGAAAGGCATCATGGAAATCTAATTGATAAGAGATTGATTAGAACACAGAACCTAAATACAATAACATTTTAAAAAGATGTACAGAACAAAAAGGGAAGTGGAGGCTTTGTATGTAAAGAAATTAATTATCTTGTATATGCTAATTGAAAACATCTGGGTAAGACAAAAAGAGTAAGAAGAAAATTTGTATCTTTATGTGATGAAGTTTACACCTATACATACAACGTGAACAATGCTTTTCTAAAATCAAGTTTACAAGAGGGCAAGAATTCAACTACTGCGTTTCCCCGAAAATAAGCCCTACTTGATTTTTAGGGGTGGGCCTAATATAAGCTCTATCCCCAAAATAAGCCCTAATTAAGAACCCGCCTACCTGCCTGCCTCTTCCCTTCCATTCCCCTTCCAAGCCAGACTGGTGGTGCTTTCGGCCCACTGACTGACAGAGCTCTGCCCACACAGCCATTGAAGCGGCAGGCAAAGCACTGGAAGGTCGAGGAGAGTGCTGAAGTGAGTGGACGTCCTGCCTGCAGCACCCATGCTGGCTGCCTCTTCCCCACCAGAGCCAGAATGCTGACACATTTAGTAGAGTCCCGCCTTCCCTCCGATGGGCCTGGGCAGCTGCTGGAGAGAGAAGGGCCCATTTCAGCACCTGGTGCCTTTGAGGGGTTTGCCTTGCCACCTGCTTTCCAGCTCCATTGCAATTCTCCGCTGCTGTGGAACTGGAGCTCTTGCTTCTCCCAAGCATTTCTTTGCTAACTTAATTTCCAGCTTTGTTGCATTTCTCTATTGCATTTCTCCATCGCATTTCTCCGCCATTGCATGTAGGGAAACAAAAGAAATTTGTGGGACAAAAAAAAAGTTCAATAAGAGCTTCTAACTTCTCGCAAAACAAAAAAAGATCTCGCAAAGTTGAAAAGTCTGATTGAACTTTTTTTTTAATCCCATAAACTTTTTTTGTTTCCCCACACGCAGCAGTGGAGAAATGCAATGGAGAAACGGGACAGAGAAATGCAATGGAGAAATGCGATGGAACTGGAAGTCAGGTTAGCAGAGAAATGCTTGGGGAAGCGAGAACATCTGGGTGGTTCTCCAGCTTCACGGTGGTGAAAAAAATGTGACGGAGCTGGAAAGCAGGTGGGGCATGGGGCAGATCGGGAAGATTTGCCAAGGCTCATGGCAGTGGCATTGGTGCACACAATGTGGCGCCCTGCTGTATGCGGCCAAAAGCAGCCATAGAACAAGTGTTCTTGCGAGGCAAGACAGGTGTGGGGAAAAAATAAGACATCCCCAGAAAATAGGACCTAGTGCCTATTTTGGAGGCAAAAAAAATATAAGACCAGGGCTTATTTTCGGGGAAACACAGTATTTGATATCTGTTATAAAACCAATTCTCCTGATGTGGGAATTCCATTATGTTTTTTCTCCCTCTTGCTGATATTTTCATTTTTTTAGACATAAGGAGGAATGAATGGAATAAAGGTGTCAGCACTTTAAGAAATAATGGCCATGTTGGGTTGGAATTCAAGTAAAGTTCAAGAGGAAAAAAAGCTGAGGTTAGTCATGGACCTTGGATTTCAAGAAAGCAGTTTTTAATGAAATCAAGTGAATAAAATATGATGGCTCAACATCTCAAAAATAAGCACAAAAGAGTTGAGAAGATTGAAAAACAAGATAAGGATAGGGTCAATCTATGTGAGGAGAAGGCAAATAAGAACTTTAACAATAAAGTAATGCCAAAATCAATCCAGTTGTCATTCTAAGAAATAAAAAGATCTGTAAGAAATGAGAGCAGAGTTTAATAACTAAAGAATATAATCTGGTAGCTTCAGCCTCTATGGATAGAGTCAAGAAAGCTAAAACGCAAAGCAAATAAGGGGGAAAATAGTTATCAAGAAATGTGAGGATGACAATGACAAGACACGAGAAGTAGATAAGGAGGGAAATAGTTGTCTATGTACAAAGTAAAAGAAGATCATGGAGGCTATTGATTTGTTGCACAAGGAAAATAAAGAATACTGATGAAGAATAAAGATAGAATTGTTTAAAACCATTTATTTCAAGAGCCACTCTTAACATGACTGATGAAAATACATCTGAAGATTCACTAAGTCATTGTGAAAAGTCATTTTGGTTCTTTAAAAAAAATTGAGCTATATGGGTAATGTTCAGTAATGACAGTAAATCAATCAGCAGCCCTCAACTTTTGGGCGCCAGGGACTGGTTCCTTGGAGAAGATTTTTTTCTGCGAACTGGAGGGGGGATGGTTTCACATGCTGCCTGCATCCCAGGCATGCACAAATTGGGCTTCGCTCGTTTGTGCAACCCAATGCCAGTCCATGGCCCAGGGGTTGGGGACCCCTGCAGTATATGACTGGTAGGAAAAAATGCAAAGGTACTATACTGGAGAGACATGGCTTGGCATGAACATCAGTTTATACTGTATACCACTAAGTCACTTTGGACAGTGAGATGAATGGCATTAAAATGAATGAATAAGTGAATGAATTAATGAATGATACTTATATGATACTTGACTAAAAATGTAATGTAAACTGGGGCTAAATTAATAAAAGGACTAGATCCAGAATACAGGATAATAATTCCATTTTACTTTAAATTGATTAGACTATAGTTGGAGTACCTTATCTAGTTCTAAGGTATATAATTATTTGGGTTCAAAGAAAACATGCTGTTGTACAGTTCATCTGTGAATATAGTTTCGCAGTTTCAGTCTGGAAGCCCAGAGTCTAGTACAATGGGGGCACTGGAAATCCATTGATGTAATAGCTGTGGGTGTTATGTTGTGATGTATCTCATGATTTTCTCTTTGTAGTGGTGCCTATCTTCAAAGCTGGTTTAAGCTTTGTAGCATAGGACTTACTAATGGCTTCTGTCAGCAGTTGCAACTTTTCATTCTCTCGGCTGGATAATACAATGGCATAGGATTTCCTTCACTCTATCTTTATAATGCTTGTGTGAGTGACCTCAATACTTCTTTCTGGTCTTTAGTTTACCATAAAAAATTGGCAAGACATATGGTGGTCATCCATTCTGATGATGTGTCCCACCCACCATATCTGGGCTCTGATAAACAGGGACTCAATGCTAGTGGACTTTGTACTATCCAAGATTCCACACTGAAGACACAGTCCTCACAACAAATGCCAAGGATGGAGCAGAGAACACACATAAGAAGTCTCTCCAGTTTGATGTCATTGGTACAGAGTCCAGGACTTGCATCTGTGTAGAAGAGAAGGGATAACCATAGCTCTGTAAACTTACATCTTTATAGAGATAAAGACATTGTGTTGATTCAGAACTTTAATATGCAGCAATCCCAGAGCCAAGCTTACTGATCCTGGAGTCAATTTCTTTGTCTAAAGATCCATCACTTGTCATGATGCTTTCCAAATACTTGAAACTTTTTACATTTATAACTGGTTGTTGTTAACAGAGATTTTTTGGCTTTGGTATCTGGCATAGTCTACTACAGTGTTTCAGTCTTGTCCAGACTGATAAGCCAAAGAGCATAATGGCATCTGGGAATTTGTTCAGTATCAACTGTACATCACTGTCCTTCTGTGCTAGGAGCAGTCATCAGCAAAGATGGTTTCTTGAATGATTGCACCGACACACTTTTATCTATGTTCAAGTGGTAAAAGTCAAAGAGAAAGCCATTCAGTCAGTACTCTTTGATAGCATGTGTCAGTTCTGGGTATAGCATTTTAGAAAGAAATGGAGAAACTGGAGAAAGTCAAAGAATGCTATCAAGATGTCAAGGAACTTTGAAATCCTATTCACCTTTAGACTTTAAGCCCCTTTAAGTTGTGGGTGGTAGTGTAATATGAAAGAATATTTTTTTAGGGTCCATAAAAGTGAAGTACCAGGTAATTTAAGTATAGCTATCTAAACCTGATTATGACTTTTGAATCTATTGATCCTATGCTGTGTATATTAATTGAAGAATTATAGGACAAAATGAAACCTCTAAATAATATGTACAGGACTGTACTGTCAATAATTTTGTGGAAAATTATATTGTAACTGACAACTTATATATATTTGAATATAAATGATTTCTCACATGAAAAGAAAAGCCCTGTAAAGACAGATTCCTGACATCATAATTGGAGTTCTTCACTGTGCTCTCTGATTCATACTGTTGGATTCTGTGTCCTCACAGCAGCATGTGGAGCCTTCAAGACAATTTTATTTGACAGGTGTTTTCCTTCTTCTGTATCATACATCTTCTGGAACTGCTTCTTCTTATTCCCTTACTTTTTTGTTCACAGTGAGAGTACGTTATGGTTTTTGAGAGTTCATCTGTTTGACTACATAATTCTAGCAGCTCCATTTTGCAGTGCAGGAATTCTGGAAGTAAGTGTCCACCTTCTAATGGCCAAAATCTTTGTTTTCATTTTCTTGGAGAAGAGGATGTGTCTAAATAATATCCATAATATTAAGTATTCGCAAAAATGTTAATGATTGGAAATATTTGCATCTTTTGACAAATGTTTTGGAAACACCTTTATAGTGGTTCTTCCTTGATGTGCTAGGAACATTCTTTTCTCTGCTGTTCTCTGGTGCCTACCTAACTTGTGGCAAGAGGAGTTCTACTACACTAGCTTGGGTTTTATTTCTTCACTGTACAGTCTCTTCAATCTAGTCTTCATAGGTTAGGTTGCATAGCCCATCTTTCTTCTGCAGGAATTGGACTTGCCACTTTAAGCACTTTTTAGAGAATTAAAAAAATAAATAAAGGGAGTTGACTTGAGCCAAAAGAATTGAATTCAGCCAGTAATAGAAGCTAAGAAAAATGTTCAGTATAAACCCAAAAGTGTAAAAAGTTATATTTGCTTTTCTCAACAAATAATTGCAGTATGCACAATGAAAATATCACCGAACATTTGCCAAAGAAATGTACTCATTCAAAAAATAATATCATAAAATAAATGTGTGAAGGCAGCTCAGAATATCTGTCAATCTTGGGATTTAAATATATCTTAATCTTATTTATCTTGCCCCAGATATCCAAACAGATTCTTGTTTAGGTCTTCATTCATTTATATCAACATGGGATAATTTCAAAAGGAAACAGAGAATAATATTAGAGCTCAGTTCTTAACTTTTCTAAATTATTGTTGCAACTCCAACAATACTCAATCAAATCTGATTTGCTGTGATTAGTAAATAGGATACCAAATTCAATTAACAAAATGGGATTGAGAGCAAAAGCTCCTGATTTGTACATATAGCTTCAAGTATCATCTGATTAAATATAATTCTACATTCTGTTCTCCATTGAATTCCATTATTGTTTTGAGAATTTCAAATAATGCAGATGATTGCAAAGCCAAATTAAAAAAGCATGGAGTTAACTTTGATGAGTGATGAACATAATTGAAATGAATGCACACTATGATTTAAGAGTTGAATAAATAGTAGCGAATACATAACATTTTGCAACATTGGAGATCAAACAGATTCCTAACCAACCTAGCCGACAACTTTGCCATCCCAAAGTAGAGGAGGGAACTAAAGGAAAAACTATACTGGACCTAATTCTAACTAACAGAGAAGAAGTGATAGAGGGAAGTTGCTGGAACTTTGGGTGAGAGTGACCATGTCATATCGAAATTCAATATAATGCTAACACAAGCAACAGAACCTAATCCAACCAGTGTTTTAAACTTTTAAAAAAATGATTTTAACAAACTCAAAGCCTAGGAAAGATTCCATGGATGAAAATCCTAAAGGGGAAAATAAGAAGAATGAGAAACTCTGAAAAATATGATCACAAAAGCCCAGTCCAGCACAATACCACTAAAAAAGAAAAGCAAAAAATCCAAGAAGAAACCAGCATGATTGCACAAAGATCTCTCTGATAAACTGAAAGACAAAAAGGACAAGTACAAAAAATGGAAAGAGGGACACATAAGTAAGGCAGAGTATGAGCAGATCTGCAAAGATGAAGTCAGGAAAGCAAAGGTTCAGAATGAACAATGATTTGCAACAAAAGTCAAAGATAATAAAAAAAAGTGTCTTTCAATATATAAAAAACAAGAAAAAGGTCAAGGAAATAGTAGGTCCACTTAAGAGAAGATGGCAAGGAAGTAACGGGAAGTAGAGAGAAAGCAGAGCTGTTTAACTCATTCTTTGCATCAATCTTCAAACGAAAAGAAACTATAGCCCAGTGTATCAAAAACTATAAAAGACAGACTAGAAATAAAAAATAAAATAAGCAAAAAAAATGATTAGAGAACACCTATCTGATCTTGATGAATATAAATCCCCAGGACCTGATGGATTACATCCCAGAGTTCTGAAGGAGCTGGCAGATGTTATCTCAGAACCATTGTACAATATCTTTCAAAAATCCTGGAGAACTGGGGAATTATCTGAGGATTGGAAAAGAGCTGATGTGGTTCCCATCTTAAAAAAAAAAAAAAACAGACTCTGGAAATTATAGACCAATCAGCCTAAGATTAATACCTGGGAAGACACTGGAAAATATAATCCAAAAATAGATCTGTGAACATGTAGAAACAAAGTTATAACTAAAAGCCAGCAAGGGTTTGTTAAAAGCAGATTTTGCCAAACCAATTTTATTTCATTCTTTGACAAAGTGTCTAATTAGTAGACCATAGAAATGCTGTGGACATAGTATACTTAGAGTTCAGTAAGGCATTCAACAGTAGACCATAACCTACTTCTTGATAAGCTAGAAAAATGTGGGATAGACAACATCACCATCAGATGGATTTGTAACTGCCTGACAAACCGTACTCAATGAGTAGTCCGTAATGGTACTATATCTACATAGAGTGAAAGAAGCAGTGGGGTATAGTGCAAATGATACCAAGCTGGCAGGAATAGCTAACACCCCAGAAGACAAGCTCAGGATCTAAAAGGATCTTGACACACTTGAACAATGGGCCCCACCCAGCAAAATGAATTTTAAAATAAAAAAAGCAAAGTTTTATATTTAGGCAAAAAAAAACCCTCAAAGGTATAAGTACATATTAAATGAAACATGGCTCAAAAACAGTAACTGTGAGAGAGACCTTGGGGTCCTAGTGGATGAGCATTTAAATATGACCCAACAGTTTTCCAGTATTTGAGGGGCTGCCACAAAGACTTATTTTCCAAAGCACCAGAGGGCAGGACAAAAAACAATGGATAGAAACTAATCAAGGAGAGAAGCAACCTGGAATTGAGGAACTTTCTAACAGTGAGAACAATTAACCAGTGGAACAGCTTGCCTTCAGAAGTTGTGGGTACTTCATCACTGTATGTTTTAAAGAAGAGACTGGACAGTCACTTGTTTGAAATGGTATAGGATCTCCCGCTTGAGCATAGGGCTGGACTAGAAGACCTCCAAAGCCCAACTTTATTCTATTCTAAATTCTAGGTGTGGATTATTATGAGGATGTGATGTCTTCCCTTGAAAGAATTCCTATTTCTTTGATGGAGCTAAGTGTTAAGTGTTAAGACTGTATGTTTATTCTGAAGTTTGCTGGCAGATGGCTGTTAAAGGGAGTGGGGGCAAATCAGAGGGTTTTAACTTCCAACATTCTTTTCTATGTTCTTTTCTATTTAGATTCTAACATTTTTCTAACAAGATAATGTGTGTGAATTCATAGATACTCAAAAAACAGTTCTTACATTCTATACTCTCCCCCTTGATCTCTTTCAGAAATTCCTTATCCTTGAGAGCAATTGTTTTAGTAAATGGATGAAATTTGATTCATTGTTTATTGTACTGGTAAAACAAAGTACTAGATGCAGTGCAATAAATAAAGGCTTATTACATCCCTAAAATGTTCCTGGGTGTGCCAAATCAAGGTTTTCTAGTAATTTTCAATTTGTTGGGAAGATTAATAGTAATAATGATGTAGAAGAAGTAAACAACTTATTTCCAATTTTTTTTCTGTTCTCTTTACCCATAATTAAATCCAATCATCTAATCTTTTAACTCTATTCAAAACATTTTCCCATATTTAGTTATTCATTGAAAGTTTCTTAAAATCAATTTACATTTAAATATCTAAAACATTTCCTTTATGTTGATCATCCCAAACATTTTTATAGTTCTCATATCGAAAAAGAAAAGAAAAAATACTGTCTTACTTGGAGGGCTCATCCCTCTTAAGCTAAAATCTTTCTGTTTCTTCAGCATATTCAAACAAGTGTTTCATTTTTAAATATTTCCTCTGCTACACTCCGTCATCTAATTCCTCAATTCTCACTTTAGCCCTCTTCTTTTGCCAAGCATCTTTCCCAATCAATATATTCCGTTGCATCAGATATTGTAAATGTTGTAGATATAGTAGGCAAATCAAACATAATATTGTAAATATTGTAGATATAGTAGGCAAATCAAACATCATGTCTTTGTAAAAGGTTTTGCCTCTTCATATTCATTGAAGATTTCTCTCATCATCCCTTGTCTCCCTGTTTCTTGTACTCCCAACAGCTCAGCAATCCATTTTGTCAAATCTTTTTCCTTCTCCTTACTTTGTGGTCTTAGAGTACAAGTTATCTTTTCCATGTTCAATGTTTCTTGTAAGTCATTCTCCACTTGAGTCTCCACTAGCTTATATTCAGTTGTCTGTTTTACATGATTTCTCTCTCTTTTTGTTTTCTGATCATTTGATTGTTGTGACATTAAATTGAGAATGCATTCATTTAAATTTTCAAATTCATTTTTAATTTCCTCATGTTTGAAGTTAATACCATTTGCATTTGTTGTAACAGAACAAACATTTTCTCCTGGTAACTATTTTTTTTTTTTTGGTATGTTCTTTCTGCAGATATCTGATGCTCCATAAGGACAAAACAAAATCCTTTCTCTGCCAATCACTTTAAAGTCTCAATTTAAAAAATTTAAATTTTAAATATTTAAAAAAATATTTATAATCCAGGCAGGTCAGTTTTTTCTAAGCTTTATAGTTATTGCTTTGTAGATAGTCCACAATGTTTTCTTTTTGTTTAATCAAAGCCCTGAAGGTCACGACAACAGGCTTTTCTTTCTGAGCTGTATATTTAGGGCAGTATTTCATCCACCACTTGATGTCAGCACCAATTTTCTTTCAATTTTCTGTATTATTTTCTCATAAATTTAATTCATTGCTTCCGTTTAGAGGAGGGTGGAACAAAGACACATGCATACCCTCACTTTCAGAGGATTTTTTTTACTTCTAAGGTTTTTTCTTTTTTCTCAGGAAATCAGTCAGATAGAAGAGAGAAAACCCATATTCTTACCCACTTCAGTCACTCTGTTTACAATCATGCTTAGTTTAGTGCTTTTTAGCTGCATGTAGCTTCGGCTAGACTCATGAATGATACTAGTCTTTCTTCTGTTGGTTTTTGGAGAGCTTTCCCCAGACATCCGGATTGACTACTGTCTCCCCAGGATCAACAGGGCTTCCCTCCTTCCTTGCCACCTCTCTGGGATAGCTTTGGGCCCATTTAGGGTCCCCAAACAGACGGAAATCAGAAATCCCTTGGCTGTTGCACTAACTGCACAGAACCAGAAGCCCAGGGTAATGGGGGGTAATGAGAGGGCAGAGGCCCTCCACACAGTCCCAGTTTTTCAAGTTACCCCTTTGGAAAATTAATTATAGTTGCTTTAAAAAAGTGCAGATTTTTTAGTTTTGTACCCCATGCTCTATTTCTTATAGCTCCTCTCCAGAAAATAAAACTGTCAATGTGCCAGCCAGTAAAACCCAGTAGGACAATTCAGCATTCTATTTTTTCATTTCCATTCTGTTGACCTGAACCTGAAGCTTTTCTTCCTTACTAAAGCATCAACGTCTCATGTGAGTTGACAAATTTGTCAGAATGTATGGTTATGGTTATCAGAAGAAAGGAAATAGTGCTTTGGAAACTCTGCCTTTGTAGTGGGTAAAAACTGTGGCTGCCATTATACAATCCAATCTACCTCAAAAGTCCAATATATATTTCCTTTTTTTCCCATCTATCTTCCTCAAATTGTTGGAGGTTCAATCAATCAGAATAGAGCTGGAAGGAATCTTGGAGATCTTCTAGTCCAACCCCTTACTCAAATAGTAGATCCTATACCATTTCAGAGAAGTGGCTGTCCAGTCTCTTTTAAAAATCTCTAGCGATGAAGCATCCACAACTTTTGAAGGCAAGCGGTTTCACTGCTTAATTGTTTTCACTGTTAGGAAGTTTCTCTTTAATTCCAGGTTGCTTCTCTCCTGGATTAGCTTCCATCCATTGTTTCTTGTCTTGCCTTTCGGGCCTTTGGAAAATAACTTGATTCCCTCTTCTTTGTGGCAGCCCCTCAAATACTGGAATACTGCTCTCATTTCACCCTAATGCTTTTTTTCTCTAGACTAGCCATATCTAGTACCTACAACCATTCTTCATATATTTTAGTCTCAAGGCATTTAATCATCCTGGTTGCTCTTCTCTGAACTTTTTTCAAAGTCTCAACATCTTTTTTGTAATATGACCAAAAGTGGACACAGTATTCCAGGTGTGGTCTTACTAAGGTTTTATAGAGCAATACTAATATTTTACGTGCCTCTGTTTATACAACCAAGAATTGTACTTGCTTTTTTGGCTGCCGCCGCACGCTGCTGACTCATATTTAAGTGATTGTCCACTAGCACACCAAGGCCCCTCTCATAGTTACTGTTTTTGAGCCAGGTTGGAAATTGTCCATTTCTCTTGGGCCTGAGGTTAAAAGGAAACTTGGTGGTCTTTTGTGGGGAGTGCTGCATTGACAAGTTCAGAAAAATGGTAATCACTAAGTAGTCAAAGAGAAAGCGAGAAATATTTTATAGATAGTCCTTAACAGTTTTACTTTAATTATAAGCCAGCCTAGTTGCCCAAATGCAAATATCTACACTTGGCGCTTGCAAGAAGACTGTAAGCTCCTCAAACAATAGCTGTTTCTTTCCAGTTATCTGCCTGTTCTCTCTTATTACTGTGTTTTCCTGAAAATAAGACCTATCCCGAAAATAAGCCCTAGCTTGATTTTTACATGTGCACCCAATATAAGCCCTATCCCCAAAATAAGCTCTAGTGTTAAAATCAAGCTAGGGTGGGGGTAGGGGGTGGAGCTGCCTCATACACTCCACACCCGCTTACCTTAAAACTGCTGCAGCCAGGCCTCCCATGCCCCAACACCTGTCGCGCTGCTGCCTGAGTTCTTTTGCGGCCGCATGCCACGCGGCACATTGCGTCGCTGCTATCAATTGCAGCACAAGGCCACATGGCTTGTCGCACCCACTTGTGATCAGTGTGACGAGCCTTGCGGCCTCCTGCCTCAAGTGGTGGCATCAGCACAATGTGCTGTGTGGCCTTGTGCCACAAGTAGCAGCAGTGCAATTGGCGCAACAAGCCATGCAGCTTGCGAGTGGTGGCAGTGGTGCAATGTGCCATGTAACATGCAGACGCAAATGGCTACAGCGGTACAATAGGTATTGGGGTGTGGGAGGTCTGGCTGCAGTGGTCCTTACATAAGTGAGTAAAACATCCCCTGAAAATAAGACCTGGTGCCCCTTTTGGAAGCAAAAAATATATAAGACCAGGTCTTATTTGGGGGGAAAAGTAAAGCAGGATGAATAGATAGTTGGTGACCTATCTCAACATCCACTCAGAGAGTCTTTTTTTTTTTCTCTGTCTCTGAAAACCTTGAAAATAACAGAGAATGGGACAGCTTGGCTTGCATGCTGAGGAAAAGGTTATCCAGAATAACTACAATATCTCCTATAAAAATTCTTTAGATTGTTGGTGCCTGGTAGAGCAAAGTAGTCAGTTTGGGTCTGAATTATGAGAAGAGGAGGCAGATGTAGATAGGAGTTGTATAAGTATATACAACTTAGCAACATGTCAACTATTAATGTCGTTATAGAGTCCCAATGGGATTTGGAAGGCTGAAACAATCAGCCCAGGAAAATAAAAGTAGGGTTCTGCTAAGTGTGGTAATATACCCCCTTGTTCCTCCTCAGCATGATATAAAGTGCAGGGCTAAAGTTCTATTGGAGTGAATCAAATTCCATAAAGTATTGGAAGAGATTGTTATTCTTTTTTAAGTCAATTAAAATAGCTGGTGATAAAAAGGAACTTCTGCCTCAGTTTTTATTTTAGAATAGTTCCTTTCAATATATTACCTTCTCAGTTTTTGGATAATTGATAGATACTTTCTTTGCTTTACTTTGGACTGTCAGGATCACAGGAGTACATGAGAGTTAGATTGTTCAATAAGAAACACTGGTGATGTCTCACAGAGCTTTGGTAATTATAGGAAATGGCAACCATATAATTAGTTTCCATTTTGAAATGTTTCTCTTCTCTCAATCAGCTGGAATCAATTATATTTTTTGTATAGATGTGGGGTAAATTTTACCCTCCTTCTAAAAATTCTTTGAATATTCCACCATATCTTAATCCAAAAAGCTTTTATATTTTTGCACGACCACCAGATATGATAATAAGTAGCATCCAAACATCCGCATCTCCAACATTTAGGCTGTAAGTCAGGATACATGCGAGACATTTTTTGTGGATCAAGGTGCCATCTATAAAACATTTTGTAAAAATTCTCCCTTAAGTTTTGGGCTTGTGTAAATTTAACATTCCTCACCCAAATAATTTCCCAGGTATCTAGTAGAACTGGTTCACCAAAATTTTGTGCCCATTTAATCATACATTCTTTGACTAATTCTGCTTCTGAATCCAATTCTACCAACACCCCATAAATTCTCTCAATGTGAGTTCGTCTTTGATCTTTTATTTGTTTTAACAAGTTTTCATCTTCTCTAAGCAAACCCACATTACGATCTATCTTCCACCTATCCACTATTTGTCTATACTGAAACCATGAGTAAATAATATTTTCTTGTGTTAAATCTTCCAAAGATTTTAACTGCCAATTTTTACCATCCCATCTAAGTAATTGTGCATAAGAAACACTATCCATCTTAACTCCTCTCCTTATCCCTTCTATCGCATGCCATGGTATAGCCCATAATGGAATTTTAAAATCACTTCTATAATATTTCCTCCAAACCCGAAGTAAAGAAATCCTTATAATATGAGATTTAAAAACCCTATCGACCTTTTTATTAAAAATTAGATAGGCATGCCATCCAAAAAGTAAATCCCAACCCTCCAAGAGGAGTATTTCTACATTTGTTAAATTAACCCAATCACTTATTAATGTTAAAACCACAGCCTCATAATACAATTTCAAATTCGGTACCTTGAGTCCACCTCTCTCGCGAATATCTTGTATAATTTTAAGTTTTACTCTTGGTTTTTTCCCTGCCCAGATAAATTTATTAATACCTTTCTGCCATTCATCTAAATTAACCTCATTCTTTAAAATAGATATCATTTGAAATAAAAAAAGAAACTTTGGCAAAACATTCATTTTAATCGCCGCAATTCTTCCCAAAAGAGATAATTGCAACTTCTCCCAATTTTTCAAATCTCTTTGTATATTGACCCACAACCTTTCATAATTATTTTTATACAATTTTGCATTAGAAACAGATAAAATAACCCCCAAGTATTTCACCTTATTAACAACCTCAAAATCTGTCAGATTGACCAAAATCTGCTTATCCAGATTAGTCATATTTTTGGGCAATATTTTAGTCTTATTATTATTAATTTTAAAACCCGAAACCCGTCCATATTGATATATCAATTGTAGTAGTTCTATTACAGAATAAGTAAGTTGGGATAAGGTAACCACCAAGTCATCCGCGAAGGCCCTTAATTTATATTCTTTTTTATTAACTTCTATCCCTTTTATTTGCTGTGATTCTTGAATTTTAATCAGCAATATTTCCAAAGTTAAAACAAACAGCAATGGTGACAGTGGACAATCCTGTCTAGTCCCCTTCTCTATTGTAAACACCTCTGACAAACCCCCATTAACTATAAGTTGTGCCGTTTGTTTTTGGTAAATAACACCAAGAGCTTGTAAAATTTTTTCTCCAAAATTCATTTTCTCAATTAGTCTTAACATAAATTGCCAATTCAATTGGTCAAAAGCTTTTTCAGCATCTAAAAATATCAATCCTGCAGAAACTTGATTATTTTTATCTAAATATTCTAATAAATTAATAATTTGTCTGACATTATTCTTCATATACCTTCCAGTTATAAAACCCATTTGGTCTGTATGTATAACATGATGCAAAACCCTCATAAGCCTATTAGCTAAGATTTTTGCAAAAATCTTATAATCTACATTTAAGAGAGATATGGGTCTATAATTCTTTGGTAAAGTAAGATCTTGATCTTCTTTTGGAATTAGAGATATAAAAGCTCTACCCCATGACAGAGGGATCTCTAAACCCTGTAATATGTTATTAAAGAGCTCACTTAAAGGTTGAATCATCTCTTGTACCAAAGTTTTATAATAAATAGATGTCAAGCCATCAGTACCCGGTGCTTTATCTAATTTTAATTCTTTAATCACCGTCTCAATTTCCTCACTAGTAATCAAACTATTAATTTCTTGTTTCTGATCTTCTGTTAATTTAGGGAAGTTGGCTTCATTTAGATAATTATCTATATCTAAAACCTGTACTTTGGTACTCTTATATAATTTTTGATAATAATCTAAAAAAGATTTCTTAATCAACTCCTTCTGGTATACCAGTTTACCATTATAATTTATTTTATCTATAATTCTCTGTCTCTGTTTCTTTCTCAGTTGGTAAGCCAACCATCTCCCTGGTTTATTAGCATTGCAAAATGTATTTTGTTTCATATACAATAAATTAGTTGCAGTTTGATCAGCCATCAACATATTAAATTGTGATTTAAGCAGTTTTATAGATTCTTTAACCTTCTCATCTGTAGGATTTAAAATCAAAGTATTTTCTTTTAATTTAATCTCATCTTCCAATTCCTTGCGTTTCTGAATCTGCTTCTGTCTATGAACATTATTCATTTGTATCAAAATCCCTCGCATGAAGGCTTTGCCTGCATCCCAGACCATTGACATTGAAGTTCCCTTATGCATATTTAAAACAAAATAATCCTTTAAATGCTCCTTTAATTTTTGAACATTCTTTTCTTGTCTGAATAAATTTTCATTCATCCTCCACGATCTCCTCTCCTCTTTTTCATCGACCAATTCCATCCAAACTGGACTATGATCCGTCAATGTCCTGGGAAAAAATTTAACATTCTTTACCCTAAAATATAAGTCAGTTGTAATCAAGAAAAAGTCAATTCTTGAAAAAGATTGATGTCTATCTGAAAAGAAAGTGAAATCTCTCTCCTCCTGATTGTGTTCACGCCAATAATCTCGCAGCTCCCAGTCCTCTTTCAGATCAAAAAAGCTTTAAGTAATTTAGCCTGTTTAAAAGAAATAGAAGATCCTTTTTTGTCTCTTTGTGTATCTAAAACACCATTCCAGTCTCCCATTAGTATAACAGATCTGTAATCCAACAGGGTTAATTTTTGGTGTAACAATCTATAAAATTGTTCCTGTTGTTGATTTGGTGCATACAGTCCCACTATAAGTACTTTCTTACCATACAAACCAACTTCAATCATAACATATCTCCCTTGAAGATCAGATTCTACCAAACAGGCTGATAGATTTTGCTTAACATAAATAACTACTCCCCCTTTTTTCCCAGGAGCAGAAGATACAAAATGAGATCCCAAACGAGCATTAACTAGATATTTTTGATCTTTAGATATAATATGTGTTTCCTGCAAGCAAATAATATCATTATTATGTTGCTTTAAATAATGAAAGATTTTCTTTCTCTTTTGGGGGAAATTAAGGCCATTAGCATTCCAAGTCAGGAGCTTTACCATCTCCCTTAACCAGAAGCCTGGAGAAGACTGCTTGAAGATCTGCCATTGAAGAATGTACTGCAGAACTCTTGGGTCTTGCTCCTCCCACCGGCAGCGAAACAATTTCTTGAAGAGATTCTTTAACTTCCTTCTTCTGTTGTTCCTTTTCCTTGCGTCTGTGTGCTGCACGAGTCATTCTTTGCTCTTTGATCTCTGTTTGTTGTGACCACTCCGCCTGTAACTTTCCACCAACCATCACTCCTACACCTTCAGACTGCTGTTCCATCTCTTTACCATCCAAAACTTTCTGCATCGTAGGTGGTGGTGAGCCTGCTCCCAGGACCGAGCTTTAGAAACTGTATTAAGTCTGTAACGTGTCCCCGCATGGCTCACAACCATACCCATCGGAATCTCCCATCTGAATGGCATCAATCTTTTTTTAAGTTCGTTAGCTAAAAAAGCAAACTCTTTTCTCTTTCTTAGAATTTTAGATGGGATCTCCTTTAAAATGATGACATCTTGAGCAGCGATCTGGAACCTCTTATTATAAAAAGCTTGTATGATTTCATTACGCAGAGATCTCTTTGCAAAATAAATCACCACATCTCTTGGTAAATTTTTTTGCTTTGCAACCCAGGAGTTAACTCTATAAATTTTTTCAACTTCTCTGAATATTTCCTCTTTCTCTCTATTCAAAATAACAGCAAAGTCATTTACCACAATCTCTCTCAGATCTTGCTGCATATCTTCTTTCAGACCCCTGATTCTTAAAGCATGTTCCATCTCTCTGTACTGAGACATAACAATATCATCTTGTGAAATTTCCATCTTTTTTCCATACCTTCAAATTTGTCTTCCAAAATTTCCACCTTGTCTGCCACCTCTTCCACTCTAGAATCTAACTTCTCAACCACAGAAGCAAGTCCTGTTAAAGCCATAACTATGTCTTGCCTCAGAATAGTGTTATTCTGCTCTAAAAGGTTCTTCATTTCCCCTCTAATTTGAGTTTTATTCTGCTCTAAAAGCTCCTTCATTTCCCCTCTGATTTGAGACACAGCACTTCCCATTATGTCTTTCATATCTTGTACCGTTATTGCTGGCAAAGGAGGAGAAGGTGGTGGTGTAGCTTTAGGTTGTTGTGCCAGTAGGATCGCAGGAGAAGAAGCCACCTTGGGTACTGTAGAAGCTGCTTGCCTCTTTGAAGCCATTTTAAAAAAAGGAAAAAATCTTATTTCTTCTTTCTTCCTTCTTAAAAAAAACAATAAAAAAATCCTCAGAAAGAGAAAAAGAAATAAAAAACAAAGGAGAGTTTAAAAAATCATTCCAAAACACAAATTCACCTTCAGAAAAAGTTTAAAAGAAAACCATGTAGTCTATAACATTCCATTTCACTCACTTTTTTCCGGAAAGAGAAAAAAAAAAAACTTCCAAATCGCCATTTTACTTTCATTCTCCACACAAAAAAAAACAAAGAAAAAAAAGAAAGGTCAGCCTTTCAAACTAAAGTCCAAATAACATCCAATAAATCAAATCCTTTATCCAGCTCTGTCCGCTTTTAAAAATAACTCACCCAGTTCCTTTAAGCACGGAGGTGGAAGCAGCGGTTTGCTTTGTTCCCAGAGGAACAAAGACAGCTGGGAGGCGGAGACAACCTGAACTCCGAGGGAGCTCTCTTTTCACCCCCCAGAGAAAAAATTCCTGGGGGGTTTAAGAGGCTGTACCCCTATTCAGGTGATACTCCCCTCCCCCCCTTCGCCCGGGAGGGAGGTTTCGAGCCGCGGAACAGCTGGTGCCTGCTGTTCTTCGCGGTTCTCACGCTTTCCCAGGAGGACGGCTACAAAGTAGCCGCCATCACCGATGCTTAAACCACCGGAAGCAACCCTTAATAAGCCTTTTTAATATCATTCCAAAGAGGCACAAAATTATTTTGAAACAGTTTAGCATTTATATTTGTCAGGTATTTCACCTTTTTCTCCGCCTTACAACCCAACTTTTTAGTCAATATGTCATAATCATAAGTGGTCATATTCTTAAAAAGCATTGTTATTTTCTATTTATTTTAAAGCCCACTAAAGCTCCAAACTCATTTAGTTTCTTTATCAAATATTTTATATTAGTTTTTTGGGCATTTCAAAAATATAATTAAATCATCAGCAAATGCTTTCAATTTATAAACTTCCTTTTTGATATTTGTACCTGTTATTTTCTCATCTTGCCTAATATTCCTATTCAAAGCTTCCAATACCAATATAAACAACAGAAAAGATAAGGGGCATCTTTGCCTCGTATCTTTTTGAATTTCACATAGTTTAGTTAAATCTCCATTAATAATAATCTTTGCTTGTTCTGACATATAATCTGCTTTAACCCCTTGAATAAATTTCTCCCCAAAAGCCGTATCTTCCAAAACTTTAAACATAAAAATCCAATTTAAATTGTCAAAGGCCTTTACTGTATGCAAAAACTATTAAAGCTGCCTGTTTCTCATGATATTGCAGGTATTCAATAATTTTCAAAACAGTCCTCACATTGTCTCTTTAATTGTCTTGTTGGCAAAAAGCCAGATTAAGCTTAATGTATATATGGCTGTAAAACTTTCTTCAATCTTTCTGCCAAAATTGCAGTGAAAAGTTTATAATCATTATTTAATAATGGAATTGATCTATAGTTGTTTACACTTTTCTAGTAATAACACAATATTACCTTCTTTCCAGGTTTGAGGTATTTTTGTTCCCTGTAATACTCCATTCATTATGTCCTTTAGTGCAGGGGTGTCAAACTGCCGGCCCACAGGCCGGATGCGTCATGGCAAAACTGTGCCCACCCCATTGCTGGCAATGGAAAAAAAAAGTTGCGATACGTTGCAACACATTATGTGACTTTGCAAGTTTGACACCTCTGCTTTAGTGGCTGAAGGAGTTGATTCTAAAAGCATTTATAATGTTGGCTTGTAAGACCATCTAGATCTGGAGTTTTACCTGATTTCATTTTTAATAGTTTTTGGTATTTCAAAAGTAGTTACTGGTTCATTCATAAGTTGTCTTTAAGCTTGTGAAAGTTTAGGTAAATATTGTCTTTGCAGATATTCGTCTACTTTATGCATATCAAGTTCCTACTTCTTGTAAAGATAGAGTAAGAAGGCTCTACCTTCTTGTTAACTATGTCACTTGCATATTCTGCATCCAGAAAAAACTTCATGGTGAGTCAAACTTTCTGTTTCTTCAGAAAGAATTGCCAAAAAAAAGGAAGGACAACTCTGCTGAATTGTCTTGTCACTGATCAAATTGAGAGGTAATTTAGATCAAAGTCAGCCTACGAATTTGACTAATACTATTAAGGGTTTATATGCAAGAAACATTTAAGTCACTTTTTGTTCAACACTGTTTTTCAGACTTCTTGAAGAGACCATTGGAAAACTTTGTGAAAAAATTACGAATACCAGTGTATGTGATTCGAATGGAGCAGCGTTCTGGACTCATCAGAGCCAGATTGAAAGGAGCTGCTGCCTCCAAAGGCCAAGTCATTACCTTTTTAGATGCTCATTGTGAATGCACTCTAGGTTGGCTTGAGCCTCTGTTAGCACGGATTAAAGCTAACAGGTGGTTATTTTATAAAATGTGTTGAAGATTAATATTTATTAATTTAGTTAAATGAGTTTATAACAATACTCTTTCAAAACATTGATTAAACTTTGTAGATCCTTTTGAGGGTTTTATTGTGCAGTAGATCATGTTTTGACAAAAATAAGCAACAGAACATAACCATATTTAAATGAGGTGTGTGTATATACTGGATTGAAATTCCTATAATTTCAGCTATCACTGCTTTTCCTCAGACTTTTTTTTAATACAGATGCTTTTTTAAAGCGAAGAAGACTTTAATATGGGTCCATCAAATGTTAATGCTGTAGTTTGCTACTATTTTACTTTGAAAACTATAGAGCTTCAAAGAATCTCACATGTTTTGTGTGGAATATTAGTTTGTTAAAGCTAACTGGATATAATCTTTGTAATAGTTCATTCTCTACATCTGAATCTGAACAAGTGTCCAGATGATTTAGTGACATATAGGGCTCTAATAGGCTTGTCCTTATTATAGTTAGTCTCCAATGTTTAATAAGTAGGATGAAAATCAATTAATAATAAGCTGCATAATTGCTCCCCGCAGTGAATAACACATAGCACTGTTATTATCTTTTGTCTATAACAATCCATGTCATTTATTTCTCTAGGAAAATTGTAGTTTGTCCTATCATTGATGTAATCAGTGATGACACATTTGAATATATGGCAGGCTCTGATATGACTTATGGAGGATTCAACTGGAAGTTAAATTTCCGATGGTATCCTGTTCCTCAGAGAGAAATGGATAGAAGGAAAGGTGATCGGACTCTTCCAGTTAGGTAAAGAAAACTGATTCTTGATTAAACTGAATACTTTAATAGATATTCAGTTTGATGGATATTCCTTTGAGGATATAGTATAAGGCTCTATGAGTAATGAATTAATAAATAAGTATTAGGCTCTATGATTAATGAATTAATTAACTATATTTCTCAGAAGTTCACAGTCAAATAGTTTGAAATCACTAGTCCATTTCCAAAACCAAAGGAAGATGGAAACTATTCCTCCACTCAAAAATAATAATCTTTAAGCTGTTACACTGTTTAAACCAATAAGTCATGTTTTATGAGATGGACAATATGAATATGACAAATAAGTAAATAAAATTTGAACCATTAGTTTATCATAATTATGCATTTGTAATGCATTTGTAATGGCTTCACAACCTTTCTATGATTTCCACATCAGCTTCCCTATAAGCTCCATATCACGCTTGTAGAAATTTATTCCTGCCAATTTCTCACCTAGCTGGTTGAGAAAAGCTGACAAACGCCATGCAATTCAGAATATTTTTGAAGACAGTATAGCAAGAAATGGATGTTGTTGGTTTATTTTCAAATTAAGAAGTTATTTATTAATAAAATTTATAAGGACATGCAACATACTCAAGAATTCCAGTATTAAAGCCAAATAATACATTTGCAATAATTATTGCCTTTGTGTTTGTATATAGTGATGAGAATACAGAGCTAAAATGATAAATTATTTGTTTTGCATTACTGGATACCAATACCATTATGAGTTTGTTTTAAAAGATCATTTATAAATATATGAACAAGTTATAATGAATATGTAAATAATTAAAAGTTTCAAATATTTTTGGAATAGGTAGTCTTTAGGTTGTAGCTCTAATTAGGACTAAACTGTCATTGTTAAGCAAAGTGTTCATAGTGAAACTTCATATGACTGCATTATTTAGTAGTGGGAGTTCCAATAGTCCCAGTTGTGATTGTTAGGCCAGGACGTCTGTCCTATCATACTTACCCACAACTTCTACTCCTCTTACATCTCCTCCCTCCCCCCATTTCTGCTGTTTTGACCACCCTGCACTCCATTGCTGCTGCCTATCCCTGTTGCTTCTCCATGTGGCCTCCCCCAAGGCCTCATAAACTTCACTGTAGCTTTTCAAGACTTTGGAAAGTCCTCACAAAGGATCAGCAGCTGCCTTTGCTGGGTACCCTTCATCAAAAACAGGAGAAAGAAGGCAGCAAAAGTCAGGTGGGGCAGCTGAGATAGAGGTTAAATTGCAGAATGAGTAAAAGGGAAAAGATGGAGGGAGATGGAAGAGAAGTAGGAGTTGGTAATGAGTGGCAAGTGATGTCAAACATATAGGCAAATTGCCATGCATCTGAATTTTGATCATGTGATACTGGGAAAGCTCAATGGCTGGAACTTCAGAGACTGGTGGGAACTACTATTCATTCAGTACCTTTTAACTGTCACTGAACAAATGGTTGTAACCGGAGGACTATCTATAAAATAATTGTAACTTGAGGTTATCAGGATAGTGTTGGCTTGCAAGATAATCTCTAATTTAGACATTTTGGCTTGTATAGGGTAGTATGAATATTTTTGGGTGAAATGAAGTTTCAATACATTTGTGGCATACTGGCCAAAATGTAATCACACTGATAATTACTTTCCCAAAATATTTGCAGGGAATGCTGCATAAGATATAAATATGACTGAGGTTGGTAACCTAGTCAGTAACTTTTCTATTTTACCAAAAAGTGTTACTGTAATGTAAAACTCTTAATTGATCATAATGTTATATGATCAATACCTGTGATATCATCTGTTAATGACAACATATGGGGATTTTTAACTTTTTGATTTATAAGTGTTTTATTGATTTTTTTACACTATTTATTAAGGACATATTGAGAAGAATTTTGTCCTGAAAGTTGACTTATTAATATTTTAAATAAATAAATATGCAATAAAGATCTGGCATAATGCCCAAAACAAATAGTGTAATGAGAATCAATCTATATAGACCCTGTTCCTAATATGAACAGATTTATAGCATCTTTGTAACCCATATATTTTTCTATAGCTTAATATAAAGGAACCATTGCATGAACCAGACCAGTCTGTGTAGCTGATTGAACTTAATATGTCTTGGCTCAATATTAGTATCATATTTATTTCAGTCAAAGATCAGCATAAAAATTCAGAAAACAGTAGCACCTTAAAGAACCATCCATTTTGATGACTTTCTATGCCTTGGCATATGCTATCCTAATGTATTTAATACTAAGTTAAAAAGGAGAAGCCAGTTTGGGGTAATGGTTAAGACATTAGACTAGAATCAAGAATTCTAGTCTTCTCTTAGGCACAAAGCCAGTTGGGTGACTTTGGACTAGTCACTTTCTTTCCCCTTAGGAAGAAAAGAATGGCAGCCTCTTTTGAAAAAATCATGCCAAGAAAACTGAAGAGACTTGTCTAAGCAGTCTCCAAGAATTAGACACGTATAAATGAAAGAGCGAAAAAAGCTAAGACAATCTAAAACCTGAATTAAAAATAGTCCAAAACCTGAGAATCGTTGTGTGGTTTAAAGCTAAAACTATATCCATAACCAAAAACTAAAGAATTATATTCTATTATTTAAAATTCTAAATATAGAGCTGTTAGATGTAGTTAATATGTTAACAGTAAGGGTTTTTGCATCTTGTTACTGAAAGTTTTTGTTTCAGTCAACAAAAACTGTTGGAGAATGTCATCTCTTGCCTATTTTTAATAACAATATGATATAGAATTTGGCAACATTGGAGTGGTAGAGAGGAAGGCTTATACTGTAATAAGAATTCATATACACAGTATTTGCTATGGGAGAGTAAATGAGTATAATTTCATGTGGCATAATGAAGTATGAGCAGTAATTCTACAGTGCCTTTGCCATGAGGGCATAAATGGGTAGCATAGGGTATTTTTTAATACCTGCCAGTTGTATAGCAGTTGGTAGAATATTGCCCTGGCTTAACATTACAGCCCTTTGTGATGGAATTTACAGGTAATTTTCAACTTACAACCACAACTGAATCTGAAATTTCTGGTAATTGAGCAAAGCAGTCATTAAGCAAGATATAACATGACCTTTTTGCTAACAACAGCAATCCTGGCTTTCCTGGTTGTTGTTAACGAATCACACAGGTTGTTAAGCAGAGTATGGGCTTCTTTATGGGGTTGGTGAAGTCCTGGCAGTATGTGGCCAGGGCCTTCCTCACCCCATGAGTCTGTGGAAACCTGCCATGGGCCAGAAAGCCCCAGCCTTCTTCCCATCCCACCACATCCAGGAAACCGGTCTGCTTCCCACTTCGTGTCCAGGAGGCTCAGCTGATTAAAGGCCCAGCAGTATGCATGAAGTATTCCACTTACCTTTATATTTTTCTGCAGCTGTTGACAGGTGTGCCCAACTGATGTGAGGCATGGCCTTCCTACAGAGGTTGCCTTGTACTGTTCTGCAAGCAAGTGCCAATTCTGGCATTTGTTTGGAAGACTTCTCCAAATTGTATAAGGAACTTTTGAACAATAGTGAAAATGACACTTGCTTAAAGACAGATGTAAGGTGGACTCTATAGAAAGGTGCACCTCATATTGTCTGGATGTGCCTGTCAGAAGTTCAATAAAATACAAAAGTAAGTGAAGCAATTTAATGCTGCTGGCCCCTATAACTGACTGAGGCCTTCTAGGCCTGGTGGGGTAAAGGAGAAGGCCTGGGCTTCCAGGGCTGCAACAGCTTTATGCATGCTAAGAGTGGTTGGCTGAGATAGAGTAAAGGGGGTAGTTGCAATAGTTCTGTGGTTGGTCTTAAACCAGGTAGACTGCCTAAAGTCCAATTTTTTATCATGTAAGCATGGGCACGTTACAATGACCATAACTTGACAACTGCAATGCATTGCTTAGCAACATGGCAAAAAATAATGTAAAATTGAACACTATTTATTTAATAAGAGTCGCTTGAGCCACTCAGAGTCTCTGGATAGTGAGATGGGCAGCATATAAATTTTAGTAGATAAATAAATAACAACCGCTTTGCTTAGCAATGGAAATTCTGATCCCAATTGTAATCATAAGTCAAGGACTGCCTGTAGTAACCATTAGAACCTAACTGGGAGCACTCTTTAGCAGACAATAACTTTAAGGTAGCAGAAATAGATAAAGCACTCTATGATCAATAAAAAATGATTTTCTGAATTACATAGTATAAGCATTTTTCCCACTGGAAGCTTGAAAATATATTCCAAGATATTTCATAATTTTGGTTTTCTCAATTTGAGAATTCAAAACTCTTGTTTTTTCATATTTTTTCTAATTCTTCATCCTTGCAATAAATGGCAAAGGATCTCAAAGCACATTTAAAATTTGCTGATTATCCTTAATAAATTATTAGACAATAATTATCTAGAAAATCTCTTTTCTTTTTTTTAATACTTATTATTGCTGTTTCCTGATTTTCACAATCATTATAGTCCAATTAATAAAAGAAGAGGGAGGCTGGAATTGGAATCTATGAATAGCTCAGAATCTAGCTGTTTTGCTAATCTTTTTTTTTTTTTGTAAAAACTTCATAAAAATCATCTCCACAAAGTTTAATAGACCCAGGAGGTAGAAAAAAAAAGTTAATCCTATTGAATTACATATACCTTAAATAAGGAAAAAAATATTTTATACTATTTTAGTTATAACATTATAAATATGCTTTGATTTTGGAGTAATGCAAATTGGATAATTGTCAACCCTACAAAGCAGACTCCATAATAGACCCCAAAATGTATTTATTTAGATTGGTTATATAGATTTTGCAAGTCTGATTACTCCTCTCCTCATCTCTGTATTACATTCATGTGAATTGCTGGGGGGGGGGGCGAGAGTGTCTGAGTCATTTTCATAATCCTCCCCTATTGTTTTAATTTAAGCAGTGTTTCACTTTGTTGCTCTTGTAATCTCCATCAAAGTTATTTTCTTTACTCTCCACAGTAGTGCTTCTTGAATCTGGGTAAATTACCGGAAATTGGGAAACAATGGTTTTTCTTTGGTAATAATACACAAACCCATTATTCAATGACGACCAGGAGTTTAAATAAGGACTCTCTTGATAAGCAGTAAAAAGGACTTTT
Source organism: Crotalus tigris (assembly GCF_016545835.1). Lineage (NCBI taxonomy): Eukaryota > Metazoa > Chordata > Lepidosauria > Squamata > Viperidae > Crotalus > Crotalus tigris. The sequence goes on from NW_024096518.1 coordinate 1,664,624, forward strand.
CAATAACCAGTTTGGGTAATGAAAAAAGTTTGTGCTGTACATAATAGAATGTTGTAGTGAATATCTCCAAAGTTCTGGAGTAAGTCAATGTCTCCTTGTTTCTTAGCGGTCTGGTTTTATCTTCATTTTGACTGGCACTCACCATTTGAGTTCATTGTTAAATATTGATAAATATCACATTTCTGTTCAGAAAATTTTATTCTTGTTTTAGGACACCTACAATGGCAGGAGGCCTCTTTTCCATAGACAGAGATTATTTTCAAGAAATTGGAACATATGATGCTGGAATGGATATATGGGGAGGAGAAAACCTTGAGATTTCATTCAGAGTAAGAAATATCCTTTTAAATTCCATGTGTTTGGGTGTATTTTTCAGTAGAAACAGAAGAATCTTCACATAAATGTTTCTGCAGTGTTATTAAAGGCATACATAAGCCTTGTTCATATGCCAGAATGGAGTGATACAAAGGGAGCACCTGAGAATTCAGTCTCTACAGGTCAGGTTTTAATATACAACTATAATTTATTTTGAATTGTATAGGAACTATATTTATTATTTTAAATGATTTTTAATAGTGGTTTTTTTTGGCATTTTCAGATTTGGCAGTGTGGAGGAACTTTGGAAATCGTAACATGTTCACATGTGGGACATGTTTTTCGAAAAGCCACTCCTTATACTTTTCCAGGAGGCACTGGACAAATTATTAATAAAAATAATAGACGACTTGCAGAAGTTTGGATGGATGAGTTCAAAAAAATTTTTTACATACTTTCTCCAGGTGAGCAAGGCACCTTTAGCATAAAAATCCCAATAATTGAAACTGAGCTATGTAACTTGATATTGATATGATATAGTTTTATTTTGGGTTTCAAGTTATCTTTGGTTCTTGTTTGGGTAATATGTAAAATTTTCTTCAATAATACTTGGCAAAATCGTTTCTCAATTTGCCTTTTTGCAGCTTTTGCTGAATATACTAATTGATATCTACTACATTAAGTCTCCTTCATCTGTCAAATTCATAAATTATGGTACTATTGACTTGATGAGTTATTGGCATATCTATGTATCTATCTATCTATCTATCTATCTATCTATCTATCTATCTATCTATCTATCTATCTATCTATCTTTGGTTCGGGTTTTCTCCCGCGTAAAATTGGAAGTGTCTTGGCGACGTTTTGACGAAGTCCCATTTGTCATCTTCAGGCTGGTGTTTTCAGCTTCGTGCTTTGAGCAGCAATGTGTGGTCTTAGCTGTTTCTTCCTTTTAACTGCCAGTGGGGGTATGAACTGATTGGGTGGGAGCTTGGCTGTGTTCTGATTGGGTGGAGGTGTGTTCTGAATGGTTAGGGGCTTGGCTGTGCTCTGATTGGCTGGGGGAGTGTTCTGTTTGGTTGTGCTCAGGTTAGTCTGAGTTGCAGAGGGGTTTGAGATTTTGGGCTGCCTTGTTATTTTTTGGCTTCGCGTTCGTGGTCGTGCTTCCTCTTCATGGAGGGTGTCAGTTTGCTTCATGTATGGATTGGAGGGGTTTAAAGTGGCTAATGATGCAGCTGTGGTCTGGCTTCTGGTTTGTGGTCGTGCCTCGTCATCGGTGTGGCTTTGGGTTTGTTTTTTGCGTGGATGTGTGGTGGTGACCTCCTGTGTGGTTTTTGTGAGTGTGGGTCTGGTATCATTTTTTGTGTTAGGGAGTCGTTTGTCAATAAGGGCGGGTTTCCAAATGGCTGGTAGGCGGGAGGTATCATCTCGCTTGTTCATGCTGTGTGGGCGTTTTTCTATCTCGATGGCTTCTCTGATTATTCTGTTATTAAAATGTTCACTTTTGGCAATGGTTCTGGTATTTTTAAAGTCAATTTCATGTCCTGTGGCTTTAAGGTGTTGGACCAGGGAAGATGTTGGTTCCTCTTTTTTGACTGAGTTCTTATGTTCTTCAATGCGTGCACTTATTCTTCTGTTGGTTTGTCCGATGTATGTGGTGGGACAAGTGGTGCATGGGATTTCGTATACTCCTTGATTTTCTAATTCAATTTTATCTTTGGGGTTTCTAAGGATGGTGGATATTTTTCTGTTTGTGCAGAATGCTGTTTTGATGTTGTGTTTATGGAGGATCTTACTGATTCTGTCTGTGGTGCCTTTTATGTATGGGAGGAGGGCTTTGCCGTTTTCTTGTTCTTTGTCTTGGATTTTAGTGGGGGTTTCTTTTTGGATTAGGTTTGTAATCTTATTTCTATGGAATCCATTGGATGTTAGTACATTGGTGAGAGTGTGTAGTTCGGGTTTTAGGTGTTGTTCGTCAGCTAAGCGTTTTGTTCTGGAGATGAGTGTCTTGGCTACAGAGTTGATCTGTGCTGGGTGGTGGTGTGAGAGAGCGTGCAGATAGCGGTTTGTGTGTGTTTTCTTCTGGTAGATGGGACATGGGAAAGAAAAACTGGACAACTTCCTCACATACCTCAACAGCCTACACCTCAAAATACAGTTCACCATGGAAACAGAAGCTAACAACCAACTTCCCTTCCTGGATGTCTTAGTCTACAAGAAATCCAATGGCTCCCTAGGACACACCATCTACCAGACAAACCGCTATCTGCACGCTCTCTCACACCACCACCCAGCACAGATCAACTCTGTAGCCAAGACACTCATCCCCAGAACAAAACGCTTAGCTGACGAACAACACCTAAAACCCGAACTACACACTCTCACCAATGTACTAACATCCAATGGATTCCATAGAAATAAGATTACAAACCTAATCCAAAAAGAAACCCCCACCAAAATCCAAGACAAAGAACAAGAAAACGGCAAAGCCCTCCTCCCATACATAAAAGGCACCACAGACAGAATCAGTAAGATCCTCCATAAACACAACATCAAAACAGCATTCTGCACAAACAGAAAAATATCCACCATCCTTAGAAACCCCAAAGATAAAATTGAATTAGAAAATCAAGGAGTATACGAAATCCCATGCACCACTTGTCCCACCACATACATCGGACAAACCAACAGAAGAATAAGTGCACGCATTGAAGAACATAAGAACTCAGTCAAAAAAGAGGAACCAACATCTTCCCTGGTCCAACACCTTAAAGCCACAGGACATGAAATTGACTTTAAAAATACCAGAACCATTGCCAAAAGTGAACATTTTAATAACAGAATAATCAGAGAAGCCATCAAGATAGAAAAACGCCCACACAGCATGAACAAGCGAGGTGATACCTCCCGCCTACCAGCCATTTGGAAACCCCCCTTATTGACAAATGATTCCCTAACACAAAAAATGATACCAGACCCACACTCACAAAAACCACACAGGAGGTCACCATCACACATCCACGCAAAAAACAAACCCAAAGCCACACCGATGACGAGGCACGACCACAAACCAGAAGCCAGACCACAGCTGCATCATTAGCCACTTTAAACCCCTCCAATCCATACATGAAGCAAACTGACACCCTCCATGAAGAGGAAGCACGACCACGAACGCGAAGCCAAAAATAACAAGGCAGCCCAAAATCTCAAACCCCTCTGCAACTCAGACTAACCTGAGCACAACCAAACAGAACACTCCCCCAGCCAATCAGAGCACAGCCAAGCCCCTAACCATTCAGAACACACCTCCACCCAATCAGAACACAGCCAAGCTCCCACCCAATCAGTTCATACCCCCACTGGCAGTTAAAAGGAAGAAACAGCTAAGACCACACATTGCTGCTCGAAGCACGAAGCTGAAAACACCAGCCTGAAGATGACGAATGGGACTTCGTCGAAACGTCGCCAAGACACTTCCAATTTTACGCGGGAGAAAACCCGAACAACCAAAGACCTACATACAAATACCCGCGAAAACCTCAGAAAACATACATACATATACATATACATATATATATATACACACACACACTTACATACACACACACAAACACACACACACACCTATAATAAAGGTAAAAAAGGATATATGCAGTGTTATTTTCATTTTAGATATCAAAATGGTTTTGCGGCTCCCAGTGTTTTGTTTTTGGTGGGAAACGGGTCCAAGTGGCTCTTTAAGTGTTTTGGGTTGCCTACCCCTGAGCTAGACATACCCAATTCCCACAAACATTTGTCATATGTTTTAGCCTCCAGACCCCTAATCATCTATGTTTACCATCCATTTAGACCAATTGGTCCCCCTGGTTTGGTTTATACAACAGTGGCCACAAGCAGAGCCTTCTCAGAGACAGCACCCCCATTATAGAACTTTCTCCCAAGGAAAATATGAACAGTGCACCCTCACCCGTTTAGAGGCAACTCCAAACACACTGTTCAGCCAGGCATATGTAAAACAACAACACATTTTATGGTCAAAGAGCACTAAATAAATTACTACTAATATTTTTCTTTCTTAAAATACACTTTTAATATTGTTTTAAGCAGTGCTTGTGATGCTTTACAATAGCTGTTACAAGAGAGTTTTCTTGTAAACCACCCTGGATTTCTCAGAAATTTTTAATTTCAAATTAGATGTTGATTTAATAAATTAGGCAAAAGAAACAAATGTTTAAATACATCTAAATTCCACAGACCTACTGCCTCCTAGGCGCATACTGCAGAGAAAATAAGGCATTGCATTTCTAGCCAGCATAGCCACAGGATGATGGGAACTGTGGCTCATGACACCCAAAATATATTAGTAAGGCTGGATTAAATTATAAAAGAGTAGATGAAGTGAAGTATTTTTGTCTCCGACAAAATAATTGGTGGTAGGGAGTTGACTCGGCCTTTTAATTTCAACTCACACCAATTCCTAACTTCCCATTCAATCCAAAGAGTTTTATTATTGCCTGGATTTTAGGGAGGGAGGAGGCAAGAATAGACCACAAAACTAATCTGCAAGTTTGCTCTCTCGCCTGCCTGCACACCATCTTCCCATGTGTGCGTATGTGTATGTGAGAGAGAGAGAGAGAGATCCCCTTTTTGTAAGTTTGCTTACTTTGCAACGCTCCCCGGGCATAGTTCTTTAACCGTTTCAATTTTCCCCTTTATGCTATATCCCAGGGGGCTGTAATTTTTGGGCAGACGCCTTATCTAGAATGCCACAATACAACAACGCTAAACTAGAACTTGTTTGCCCAGTTATCCCCTCATGGTAAATAGCAGCTCCAGTTGTTACAAGAGCTCAAGCAAAGCAGCCTGAGTCCATGACTAACCAAGTAATTTAAGTGCTAAAATCAGCCTTAAAAGATGATGACTGGTTTAACAACCATACGAATGACTTCACTTTGCATGAAGGCTGTGTGTGGGTTGGAGAAAAACTATATGTCCCAAAAAAACCAGCAGACTGGTCCTGGAAAAGAATCATGACTCAAAGACAGTAGGACATTTTGGGTTCATGAAAACCCTGCACCTGATAAAACACCAATTCTGGTGACCATCCCTGAAACAAATCATTGAGGCATATGTGGATAGTTGCCCAGTATGTGCAACAGCAAAACGACGTCCAGGAAATGTGCCAGGACTGCTACAGCCTGTGTCAAGACCCCAGGCACCTTGGAAGGAAATGTCTATGAAATTCATTGTTGAGCTTCCTGAAAGCTCAGGAAACTCCATTATTTGAATTGTGACATACCTGCTTAGAGATCCCCTCAACTCTCATTCTAGTTAAGCTCTTCGTATAGCACATCTACAGGCTTCATGGGCCACCAGAGTACATAAGGAGTTCAGGGAGTTCAATTCATTTCACTATTTTGGCATGCATTTTTAAAATTATTAGGCATCAAGTAGGAACTCAGCAGTTTCCATCATTCACAGACCAATGGAGCCTGTGAACAAACTAAAATGGTTATATTTAGGATATTGTATTAATTACCAGCAGGACAGTTGGTCGGATCGCCTCCCATTAGCAGAAGTAGCATATAATACCTCCCTGCATAATAGCACTGGTTTCATCCCTTTTAAAGTGGCTATGGGACAAGAATTTGTGGCCATGCCGGAGCTGCCCCAAGATACATCCCAGACCACCTCATTGGCTGATTGGATCACCCAACTACAAAACACCTGGCCCTGGTCCATAGAGTGCTAGATGAAACACGTACTGCACACAATACTGCTGACAAAAAATGTACTCAATCAAAGGATTTCAAAATTGGAGACAATCTATCTGCCTTTCCACTAAATACCTCCAATCTAGACATACAGGTCCAGAAAACTGGAGCCCAGATACATTGGCCCTTTTCCCATTTCTAAAATCATCAACTCTATCACAGTACAGCTAACACTTCCCAAAGACCTAAGACAAATTCATCCAATATTTCATTACAGCTTGTTGAAACTGGCACTAACTGGCATGTCCAACCCCATCCTGATTGAAGGGAAACAGCATTTTGAAGTTGAAAACATTCTTGATGCCTGGAAGCACAGAGGAAAAGTTCAATTCTTAGTAGCCTGGAAACATTTTCCCCTTCTGAAATAGAATGGGTAGATGCATGGCATGTGCCTGCTCCCAGACTACTCAAGAGATTCCATAACTAATATCTGCACAAAACACTCTCTTTCTCTTTCCAGGACTAATGTCCCTGGGAACGGGGACAGCATGTTAGGCTGCCTTCTCCACCACCTGTCACAATCTGGAAAGGGAGAGGGTGGGAGGGTAAGAGGGCCTGTTGTAAAAGGGGGGAAAGGGGGAGACTATTGCAAATAGGAAGCAGAGGTCTAAAAACAATTTTGAATGCCCAGGATCTGGGAATGGAATATTAACTGCTTCTTGAAGTGTCCTGTTCTTAAAATATCCAGCTACCATCTTATTGGACACTGATAAACTAGTCAAATGGGGGAGGGCTAAAGGTTTGGAACAATGTAGCAATTTGTGTGGGTTTTCTTCAGATTTAGCCTTGCTTTCGCTGTATCCAGTTGTCTCTAGTAAAAGATCCTTGAAACCTTCAGATGGAGTCAAGCGTTTTTTCTTTCCTAGAGAGCCAGCTAGGGCAGGGCTGACAGGCTGAATTAAAGAATTACTTTTTAAGCCAAATTTGTGTCCATGCCTAATATTCAGTTTAAAATCCAATTTATTATAATTTTTCAGAGTCCTTTATAAAGATTATCTGTAAAGATTGGTGTTTTGAAGTAATATGATTTATGCTGTATTTATATTTCACTAAAACTGTACAAAAGAAAAAATAATATTGTGGTTCTCTGGCAGACTTTAACAGTAATATATACTTCTTTAAAGGAGTTACAAAGGTGGATTATGGAGACATTTCTTCACGACTTGGATTAAGACAGAAGCTACAGTGCAAACCTTTTTCCTGGTATTTAGAGAATGTTTATCCTGATTCCCAAATACCACGACACTATTTTTCTTTGGGAGAGGTAACAATTTTATGTACAATATCATATACTGCAGACCTGGACATTTTATGGCCTGTAGGCTACATTCATCCCGCAGGCAGTCCTAGTGCATTCGGCAGCAACTATGGCAGGCAGAACATTGGCAGTGACAGGGTGGTGGGCCAATGGCCCTCCACAATAGTCTCTTTCTCATATGGCCCATTGGAAAACTTAATTGCCTACATCTGATATAATGTATATAAAATAATTGAATTAAGGCTCAAAATGAACTAAGGCTTGCGACCAAAGTCAAAAATAACAAAAAAAGCTTCTTTCAACATGTGAAAAACAAGAAAAAAGTGAAGAAAATGATTGGTCCATTACTGGGGGAAAGTGGCAAGGAGGTGACAAGCAACAGGGAGAAAGCAGAATTATTTAACTCGTTTTTTGCATCTGTCTTTACACAAAAGGAAAAAACAGACCAACCTATCAAAAATAGTGCCATAAAAAACAGAATAGAAACACAAGATAGGCAAGAAAATTGTAAGTGAGCACCTGTCCAGCCTAGATGAGTTCAAATCACCAGGACCAGATGGATTACACCCCAGGGTTCTCAAGGAACTGGCAGATGTGATCTCAGAACCACTGAACTATATTTTTCAAAGATCCTGGAGCACTGGGGAACTACCAGAGGACTGGAAAAGAGCTGATGTAGTTCCCATCTTCAAAAAAGGGGGGGAAATGGATCCAGGAAATTACAGACCTATCAGCCTGACCTCAATACTTGAGAAGATTCTGGAAAAGATAAACAATGAATCAGTGAACACCTAGGGGCAAACAAAGTCATTATTAAAAGCCAACATGGGTTTGTCAAAAACAGATCATGCCAGACAAATCTTATTGCATTCCTTGACCAAGTGACAAAATTAGTGGATCAGAGGAATGCTACGGATATAATTTACTTGGACTTCAGTAAGACATTTGATAAAGTAGATCACAACCTATTACTTGATAAGATAGAAAAATGTGGGTTAGACAACATTACCACCAGATGGATTTGTAGCTGACTGACTGGCCATACTCAGCATGTGGTCCTCAATGGAACTGCATCCACATGGAGGGAAATGTTTAGTGGGGTGCCCCAGGGCTCTGTTCTGGGCCCAGTGCTCTTCAACATCTTCATCAACAATTTGGACGAGGGGATAGATGGGAAACTCATCAAATTTGCAGATGACACCAAGCTGGAAGGAATAGCCAACACTCCAGAAGACAGGCTTAAGATACAATTAAATAGACAGACTTGAACACTGGGCGCTATGTAACAAAATGAAATTCAGTGGTGAAAAAAGTAAGGTTCTACATTTAGGCAAGAAAAACCAAATGTACAGGTATAGTATATGGTAGGGGTTGGCAACCTTAAATACTCAAAGAGCCACTTGGACCTGTTTCCCAGAGAAAAGAAAACATTGGGAGCTATAAAACTTGTGCGCGTGTGTGCGTGAGGGGGGATTGATTGAAGAGTTTAATTAAAAAGAAATAGAGGATGCTATGCATGAGTTCTCTCTCTCTGTAAGGACCCACCCCACTTTGCATCTTAAGAAGACAGAACTCTTGGAATAATTCTTCCAACAGGAATCCTTTATTAAGAGAAAATGGTTGCAGGCATGCTAGACAGGACTTGGGGTTCAAGCTCTTCCATTCAAGGTTTTAAGGGGTTCCCCAGTAGTCCCACCCAATCAACCCCCCTTCCAGTGATAGTTTCAAGTATCACAATTCCACCCCCTTTCTTCTTTCTTCCGTCTGGATGGAGACTTCAGGTAACTACATGAAAGGCAAGTATCCTGCTTTGTTATGATAAGGTTCTCTAGTGTTAACGCTTTGATGTTACAATAAACACACATTCAGCATTCAGCTCTTTGAAGTGTACTGAAGGAAGTGAGGGCCATAAAGCCCCTTTGTTCTCCCCCTTCTCTCCCTCTGATGGCAGAATCCAGAGAAGGCAGAATTGGGAGTTTCTAGATTTGATAATTAAAGATGAAATATAATTGGATTCTGACATCCGGCCCCTCTTAACAATAAGAGAGATCCACCTGCAAGAAAACAAAACAGGTATAAAAGTTAGTCAGGCTTGTTGGGATACTCTGTGTGAAACTTCTTCAATAGTTTCGGGGCTCTGACATGACGTTTATAGACCCACTCGTTTTGTGAGGTAGGGAGGTGTTTGCAGGCAACTAGGTACTGAGTTGCTCCATGATATCTCCTAGAGTCAAGGACTTCCTTTATTTCGAAGTGTTGTTCACCCTCCACTATGATTGGAGGTGGTGGGGGGGGATTTTTGGCCGTAGAGGTGACTGATGCTCTCTTTTCAGCAAGCTGCAATGAAAAATTGGGTGTATTTGCCTGAGATTTTTGGGTAATTCTAATTATACTGTTACTGGATTTATGATTCTTTTAATTGGAAAAGGTCCTATATATTTTGGTCCAAGTTTTTTACAGGGCGGTAGGGACTTTAGGTATTTTGTAGATAAGTACACCATTTCTCCTATAATGAATGGTGTAGGCTCAACCCTTTTTTTATCGGCTTGTGCTTTGTATGCCCGCCTAGCTTCATCTAGTGATTTTCTGACTATTGGCCAGGTGTTTTGTAGGTTTTCCATCCATTCTTTCAGTGAAGGGATCGTTGGTTCTTTTGGGGTTAACTCTGGCATAGGGTTGAAACTTTGGCCGTTGGCTATTTGAAAAGGAGTGTAGCCTGTGCTGGAGTGGACTGCATTATTGTAGGCAACTTCTGCAAAAGGAAGTAAGTCCGTCCAATCACTCTGTTGGAAATTTAAAAAACATCTCAAATATTGCTCAAGTACCGACTGGCACCGTTCCGCTTGTCCATCCCCTTGAGGGTGGTGGCTAGATGTCAATCCCTGAGTGGTCCCTAAGAGGGATAAAAATTCCTTCCAAAATGCAGACGTAAATTGCACTCCCCTATCAGAGATGATGCGTTGGGGTGCCCCGTGCAATCTGTAAATGTGCTGGATGAAAAGTTTTGCTAAGGCCTTTGCAGTGGGAATTTTTTGGCAAGGGATAAAGTGCACCTGTTTGGAAAATAGGTCCGTGACTGTCCAGATAACATTATTTCCATTGCTTTCTGGCAATTCCACTATAAAATCCATGGCTATTTCCCTCCAGGGGGCTGAGGGACTTGCCACTGGTTGTAATAGTCCTGGCGATTTCCCTTGCAACCTCTTTGCTGATGCACAGGTTGGGCAGCTGGCAACATAACTTTCTATGTCCTTTTTTATTGATGGCCACCAAAATTGCCGTTTAATTAAGTGTAAAGTTTTTACAAATCCAAAATGCCCTGCTGATTTTGTGTCATGGCAAAGCTGCATGAAAGTTACTCTTTGAGTTGTTGGTATATATAACTTTTCCCCTACCCAAGGCAATCCGTCTCTCATTGTGCACACATGTTTTGTTTTTCTGGAACCATTCATCTGTTTCCAAACTTTTTCTGAATTCAATCCCAGTTTGGCTGTCCAGTTGTGGTTTTATTTTGGCTTGGGTTCTTGTGGTTACTGGTGCTGCCAGTTGTGACTCTGCCATTATTGGTCTAGAGTCTGTGGTTCGTGCGCTGTTATATTGGGGCATGCGAGATAGTGCATCTGCCAGGAAGTTCTTTCTTCCTGGTAAATGTTTGAGCTTAAATTGGAATTGGTGAAAATGCTGGGACCAGCGGGCTTGTTTGGGATTGAGTTTCCTGGAAGTTTTCAGGGCTTCTAAATTTTTGTGATCAGTCCACACCTGGAAGGGGATTTTGTTGCCTTCCAGGAACTGTCGCCACGTGAGTAATGCCCAACGTATCCCATAAGCCTCCTTCTCCCATACGGGCCAGCGCTGTTCTGTTTCCGTGAGTTTCTTGGATGTATATGCACAGGGTTGCAATACTGCATCATCATTTTCTTGTAATAGCACAGCCCCCACTGCCACATCACTTGCATCTGCCTGTATTATGAAGGGCTTGTCCATGTCTGGGTGCCTTAGTACTGGTTCGGCAGAAAAAAGTCTCTTTAGTCTCTCAAACGCTGCTTGGCACTCCATTGTCCATGTTAGTGGCTGGCTAGGTTTTACTGAGGATGTTCCCTTCGTTTTTAGTAAGTTAGTGAGGGGCAAGGCTATCTGTGCAAATGAGGGGATGAATTGGCGGTAAAAATTTGCAAAGCCCAGGAAACTTTGTAGTTGCTTTCTTGTGCGGGGTGGTGCCCAATTTAGTACTGCTTTGACCTTCTCCGGGTCCATTTCAATGCCCTGTGGGGATATGCGATAGCCTAGGTAGTCTATCCTTTCCTGGTGGAATTCGCATTTTGAGAGTTTGGCATATAGGTGAGCGGCTCGCAGCTTCTTTAAAACCGCTCTGACAAGTTTGACGTGTTCTTCTTTTGTTTCAGTAAAGATAAGAATGTCGTCCAAGTAAACAAGGACCCCCTTAAACAGGTGCTCCCTTAGAACGTCATTGATTAATTGCATAAAGACTGCAGGGCCCCCTTGTAATCCAAATGGCAAGACTTTGAATTGATAGCACCCCATGGGCAGTTAAATGCAGTCTTCCATTCGTCCCCTTCCTTGATTCTCACGCGATAGTAAGCTTCCCTTAGGTCTAGTTTAGAAAAAATTTTCCCTTTCGATAGGTGTGACAGCATGTCTTTCATGAGGGGCAGCGGGTATAGGTTGCTTTCACTGATTGTATTCAGGGCCCTATAATCCACGCATAAACGTAAAGAGCCATCCTTCTTCTCTCTAAAAAGGACCGGGGCAGCCACTTTAGGCTTGGCTGGCTCAATGAAACCTCTCTCCAGGTTTTTTTTTATAAATCTTTCCATTTCCTCCTTCTCCTTTGGGCTCATGGAGTATAATCTGGGCTTCGGGAGTTTTGCCCCAGGCTTGAATTCAATGGTACAGTCTGTGGGTCGGTGGGGGGGAAGCTCATTCGCCCTCTCCTCACTGAAGACTTCAGCAAGGTCCCTATATTCCTCTGGTATTTCTGTTAATCTTTTTTCCTCTCCTATGGATGCTTTTTCTATTCTTGATTCTGGTAGCCTCCCTTGGGGTTTTAAGTCCATAGGGTCCCCCTTCGGGAATTTGATTTCTGTCGTCCTCCAATTTACCCAGGGGTTCCATTTTTTCAACCATTCCATCCCTAGAATCATTGGGCATTCCATACCTGGGGTCACCACAAACGTTAAGTCCTCTTCATGGTTGCCCAGGGAGAGGTGTATTGGCAGAGTGGCTAGGGTAGCTGGCACCCCCCCTGCTATGGATCCATCTAGCTGGCCAAATGAGATTGGTTGTTCCAGTCTCCTGGATGGGATGCCCAGATTCCCCACTAGTGTTGGGCTAATGAGGCAGCGGGTGCAGCCAGAGTCTATTAAGGCTTTCACCTTCACAGCTTCGGGCATGGGGGGGATTAATATAGTCACTGTTTTGAAGATGGGTGTGATGCATCCACTTACCAGGGGTTCGCCCTCCGAGCTGTCATCTGAGGCATCCACCGTCCCTGTGGTGTAGGCTGGAGTTCTTTCCCCTTGGTGAGCAGAGGTGGGGGTTTCTGCAATTTCCATCATTCTCATGGCTGTTTCTTTTGGCTTAGCTGAATACTCTCTGGGTTTGTTGATTGGGGATCTGTCTGGGTTGTGCTGGGGGGCCTTTGAGCGGCATTCTACAGCTCGATGCCCTTCTCTTCCGCACTTGAAACACCCCATTTGCTTCTTGGCTGTATCCGATGATTTCACCGGTTGGTGTGTCAGCTCAGGCGGGGGGCGGCTCCATTGTTTTCTTCGGCGGTGCCTCTTCAATATGTCGATCTCTGCTTCCTCTGCCAAGACGTACCATTCCTCAAGTCGATGTGGGTCCCCTCGGGGCAGGCAAGCATCATATAGATCATAGTTTAGTCCGTCTTTGAAATGGCCAAGGAGGATGTCTTCTGGCCAATTCAGTTTGCTGGCAATGGCCCGGAATTCTTGTGTATACTCAGCCACTGGGCGTTTGCCCTGCCTCATCGTTGTTATTCTTTCACGGGCTTTGCGATCAGCCAGGGGGTCTTCAAATCGTCTTCTCAAAGAGGACATGAAACGGTTGAAGTTACTGAGTTCTGGGGCATTGGAGTCATGCAAGTTCACTACCCAATCTGCAGCTGGTCCATCCAGGGCAGATTGCACGATCCGGATGCGGGCTTTGTCGCTGGGAATGTCCTGCCCATATTCCTCCATGTAGCTGAGTACTTGGGTTAGGAAAAACCCCAAGCGTGTTGGCTCCCCTTTGAATTTCACCTCCAACGGTGGACGTCTTGGAATGGATCGGTGCCTCCGTTGTGGGTGGTAGTGTCTTCCATCCAGATTGCCATCTGTGGTCCGGTAGGGGGTGGGGGCTCCTGGATCAGTAGATGTCCCTGGGGTTGCAGGTTCCACGTCCCCCTCGGTGTCTCTCCCTTTGTGGCTCCAGGAACTGGGGCGGCCGTAGGGCTCAGTATTCTCCTCTCCTAGGGAGCTGAGAGTTCTCTTCATCAGGTCAATAGCTTTCTCTAGGATCCAGTCTGAGTACGGTACCCAGCTTCCTCCCTCTTCACTTGCGTGCAGGGATTTCTCCATCTCCTGCTTCCATTCTGGTTGTTTGGTCCCCCGTCTCAGGGTCACCTTTCTTGATTCCTTTCTCCACTCACTTTTATTTCCAACGTTCATCGACCAGCGAGTCTTGTGGTCCTGTATCTCCACCACTTCTTCTCCCGAGGAATCTGACCTCTCAGATCCCAACATCTGGCAAGGTTCCAACTGGGTCAGCGGCTCTCTTTCCAGGGAGTTTTCCCCCTCTCTTTCTCCATTGTCTGACATGGTAAATTTTTTGCAAAATCCCCCGGCAAGGGTCTCCCTTCCAGGTGGATTAATTTTGCAAGTCCTGTCTAATGTAAGGACCCACCCCACTTTGCATCTTAAGAAGACAGAACTCTTGGAATAATTCTTCCAACAGGAATCCTTTATTAAGAGAAAATGGTTGCAGGCATGCTAGACAGGACTTGGGGTTCAAGCTCTCCCATTCAAGGTTTTAAGGGGTTCCCCAGTAGTCCCACCCAATCAACCCCCCTTCCAGTGATAGTTTCAAGTATCACAATTCCACCCCCTTTCTTCTTTCTTCCGTCTGGATGGAGACTTCAGGTAACTACATGAAAGGCAAATACCCTGCTTTGTTATGATAAGGTCCTCTAGTGCTAACGCTTTGATGTTACAATAAACACACATTCAGCATTCAGCTCTTTGAAGTGTACTGAAGGAAGTGAGGGCCATAAAGCCCCTTTGTTCTCCCCCTTCTCTCCCTCTGATGGCAGAATCCAGAGAAGGCAGAATTGGGAGTTTCTATATTTGATAATTAAAGATGAAATATAATTGGATTCTGACACTCTCCCTCTCTCCCTCTCTCCCCCTCTCTCTCCCTCCGATCTTCTGCTCACCTGGCAAGCTGGCTTCACGCTGTTCTCTAACAAGATGACACACATTCTTATTGGGCTGGCTCTCTCCTGCCCTTAGTCTGCCAGTCCTTTTCCTTCACTCAGTGAGAGAGAGAGGGGGGGGGCACTTGTGCTTCCCTTCTCTCTCTCTGTCTCTTTGTGTGTGTGTGTGTATGTATGTAAAAGAGTGGCCTCACACTGTTCTTGGACAAGCTGACAAGCTTATTGGGTGGGGCTCCTCCCTTTCCTGCTGCTTCCTGCTGACACTAGGAAAGGCAGGAGCCCTGCCCAATAAGTTTGTCAGCTTGTCCAAGAATAGCATGAGGCTACTCTCTTTTTTACAGACACACACACAAACACACGGAGAGAGAAGGGAAGCGCAAGTGCCTCTCTGTCTCTCTCTCTCTCTGCAAATGGCGGAGGAGGCTGGGAGCTGCAGGAGAAGGTTCAAAGAGCCACATACGGCTCCAGAGCCGCAGGTTGCCCGTGGTATAGGGGGTGCTTTGCTCAATAGTAGTAACTGTGAGAGGGATCTCAGAATCATAGTGGACAATCACTTAAATATGAGCCAGCAGTGTGCTGCAGCTGCCAAAAAAGCCAACACAGTGCTAGGCTGCATTAACAGAGGGATAGAATCAAGATCACGTGGAGTATTAATACTACTTTACAATGCCTTGGTAAGGCCATTCTTGGAATACTGCATCCAGTTTTGGTCACCTCAATGTAAAAAAGTTGTTGAGACCCTAGAAAGAGTGCAGAGAAGAGCAACAAAGATGATTAGGGGACTGGAGGCTAAAATATATAAGGAACGGTTCCTGGAATTGGGTATGTCTAGTTTAATGAAGAGAAGGAAGAAGGGGGACATGATAGCAGTGTTCCAATATCTCAGGGACTGCCACAAAGAAGAGAGAGTCAAGCTATTCTCCAAAGCGTCTGAAGGCAGGACAAGAAGCAACGGATGGAAACTAATCAAGGAGAGAAGCAACCTAGAACTAAGAAGAAACTTCCTGACAGAACAATTAACTAGTGGAACAACCTGCCTCCAGAAGCAGTGAATGCTTCAACACTGGAAGTTTTTAAGAAGAGACGGGACAGCCATTTGTCTGAAATGGTATAGGGTTTCCTGCCTGAGCAGGGGATTGGACTCAATGACCTCCAAGGTCCCTTCCAACTTTATTATTATTATTATTATTATTATTATTATTATTATTATTATTATTATTATTGATCATCGCACAGTCAGCCAGATGTTCAGACTGGATTTGTCATTTTGTCTACCTATCGAGTCCATACCCAGGATCTGGGATAGGCAGATGTGGATGTTTGATGGTATTACAGATATCGTCGCAGGATGGAAGCAGTTCCTAGTAAGGCCGCCTTTTGCAATTGACTAATAGCGAATTTGTCAATGCCAATGGTGTTCAAGTGGTGCTCCAGTTGTTTTGGGATTGCACCCAAGGAGCCTATTACTATTGTTACTACCCTTGCTTGCTTTTGCCACAGTTTTTCTATTTCTATTTGTAGGTCTTTGTATTTTTTTATCTTGTCCAGTTCTTTCTCATCTATTCTGCTGTCTCCAGGCACTGCCACGTCCACTATCCAGACTTTTTTGTCTTTCTTATCGACAATTGTTAAGTCTGGGGTGTTATGTTGCAGGTGCTTGTCTGTTTGAATTCTGAAGTCCCAGAGCAGTTTAATTTTATCATTTTCTATGACTTTCTCTATTTTATGATCCCACCAGTTTTTGCTTACAGGCAAATGATATTTTTTGCAGATCTTCCAATGCACCATTGTTGCTACTTTGTCATGCCGCTGCTTGTAATCAGTCTGTGCAATCTTCTTGCAACAGCTTACCAAGTGGTCCACTGTTTCTTCAGCTTCTTTGCATAGGCGGCACTTACTGTCTGTTGCTGTCTTCTCAATTTTGACTTTGTATGCATTTGTCCTTAAGGCTTGGTCTTGTGCAGCCAGAATTAGTCCCTCGGTCTCTTTCTTCAATTTTCCTGCTCTTAGCCATTGCCAGGTCTTGTTATTATCTGCTTTCCCAGCTATTTTTTTAACGTATTGGCCATGTAGTGCTTTGTCTTCCCATGCCTCTATTCTGTTCTTCATTTGGTCTTTCTTGTAGGCCAGTTTGGTCTCTCCAGTAGTCAGTAAGCCTTCCTGATATACTAATTTCAGTGCATCTTCATCATTGTTCTTAAGATATTCTTCCAAAGCCATTTTTTCTTCTTCAACCATCTGATGTACTTGTAGCATTCCACGCCCACCTATTTGCCTTGGTAGATAAAGTCTGTCAATGTCATTACGTGGATGAAGGGCATGATTCATTGTCATTATTTTTCTGGTCTTCCTATCCATTGCTTTTAGTTCTTCTTGAGTCCAGTTCACTATTCCAGCTGTGTACCTAATGACTGGAATTGCCCAGGTGTTGATTGCCTTTATGGTATTTCCTCCATTGAGTTTGGACTTTAAGATCTTCTTCACTCTCTTGATGTATTCATCTCTAATCTTTTTCTTGACTTCAGTGTGCTTGATGTTGTCAGCTTGAAGAATACCCAAGTATTTGTAGTAATCTTCCTCATCCAGACTCTTAATGCTATTTTCGTAGGGCATCTTGATTCCTTCAGTTTTCACTACTTTTTCTTGTTTGATAGTAAGTGTGGCACATTTGTCCAAGCCAAACTCCATAACAATATCTTGGCTATATATACGGACACTTGATTATCCAGTCATGTGGCAGAGAGTCAAATGCCTTTTTGTAGTCAATCCATGCCACATTCAGGTTGGTCTTCCTTTTCTTGCAGTTTTCCAAGATCATGTTGTTGTTGTAGTTATTATTATTATTATTTTATTCTCCTAAGCTTTTTTATGTGGAAAATTATAACATTTGGAACAGTGGGATTAAGACAGAGTTTTTCCTTAATGCGAAAGTCTATCTATAATAGGAGAATATAGGATTATATTACCCTTTTTATATTAGCTTTGAAGTAAGCTTTCAAAATTTACTTTCTTTATGTTTAATTTTATTGTAAGATAAAAATATAAAAGAACAGAGAAAAAGAACAAAGCATTTATTTCCAAGCATTAAAGATGTCCAAGTTTACATCATGCCATTGATAGATATTTTCCCATAGCAAACTATTTTTAAATACAAATAATTACAAATTATAAACAAAAATAGAAAATGTTTGTATTCTTAAAGTTAGTTTCATTTAATGCGGTTTGAAAAATTAATATATAAAATATAAATTAACGTACAATTAAAACATATATAACGTTAATTAAAAAAACAGGTACAAAGCATTACAAAGGCTAACTAAATACAAATAGTAAACCAAAACAATATTTTTATTTTAAAAAAGGCTGAGCAATAATGAGTAAAATTATGTTTTTCCTGGCTTCCATATATCTTGTAGAATCAAAAGAGTTTGCTAATTTATCAGAAAGCTAGCCTGTGAGGAAACTATGTTGCCCTATATCAAGGAAAAAGCAAAAGGCGCAATCAAAACCAACATCACTTATGACCATGTCATCAAGTAGTTAAAGAAAAGATGGGTAAATTGGTGTCAGAACCCATCTCTATCATATTGCATACTTCCCTGCATTTCTTTCTTTCGTCTCCCGATTTCATTCTCTTCTCTCCCTGGGTTCTACCATACTCTAGAGGGGAGTGGGAACAGAGCGGGGGTTTATTACCTTAGCTTCCTCTATTGATACAATGTAGTGTTTTGCTTTCCTGCTTCCTTTCCCTATTTGTACAGTGTAACATTTCACCTTACTTTCCTTTATTGCTGCAATGTAATACTTTGCGCTCCTGCACTGTATCTCTCTCTGAACTTTCTTCCCCCTAACCTGTCAGCTAGGAAAAGCGGGGGAGAAAGAAATACAACCTCTGGAGCCTGGCTTATTTCTCCACTCTCAAGAGAAGGTACAAAGAGTTGCTTGAACATTGTGCTATGACCAGAGCCAGACCGATGTTATCTCCCCTTTCCCATGATGGACAACACCTGGGGATTGGCTGGTTTGAACCATCCGAATGAACTATGGGGTGCGGTTTGCTTGGGGATACTTTAACCCATTGATCTGTACAGGAGTCCCTCAGATCCTGTCTAATATGCCTGCCATCAGCTTCTCCTAATAAAAGTTCCTTTTGAAGGACTTGCTTCCATGAGTTCTGCTTTCTTGGAATGAGGTGTTGAGGTGGGTCCTGACATTAGACAGTATCTGCAATAGTAATCAACCCTGAAGGACGGACCTTGTTGGGGGACTCTGCAACATCTATCATGTCGAAGAAAGGTGCAGAGAAGGAGGAAGCCACCACGAAAGGGGAGCTCTCCCTTCAATCAGAACCCTGCCAGCTGTCCGACTCCTGAGATGTCCTATACCTTGGAGGAAGAAGTGGTGGAGATGCCCAGCCCTAAACCTCGCTGGGCTTAGGCAAGAAGGTCAAGTGGGAGAAAAATTCGAGAAAGGTGATGCTGAGGTGGGGCAGCCACCAACCAGGATGGAAACAAGAGATGGAGAGATCACCTCAGTGAAGGTGAGGATGATTGCAGGGAGCAGTCGAACTGGATCCTAGAGAAGGCGATTGACCTAATGAAGTCAACCTTCATCTCAAGGATGAAAAGCTCGAGCCCCGCGGCCACACCATTACCGTGAACTGCAACACAAGAGACACCAATGGGGTGTCCAAAGCCTAAGCCCCAGGAACGTCAGGTTGGCAGTTGAGACTGCAGCTGTTGCGGGGCCAGCCCCCACTCCCCATCACACAGCAGCTGCTGATCAAGATGAATAACACCACAGATGACGTGGGCAACGATCCATCCATTCCATTCCAGCCACTGGACGTCAAGTTTTGGGGAAAGCCGCAGTGCCTAGGGTTCTTCTTAACCCAAGTCCTCAACTACATGGAAGAATATGGCCAAGACATCCCGACCGACAAGGCTTGGATCTGCATCATACTGGCAGCCTTGGATTGCATGGCAGCTGACTGGGTGGTGGATCTACACAACTTTGACATCTCCAAGCTCCAGAACTTCAACCAATTTATGTTCTCCCTTAGATTATGATTCGAGGATATGTTGGCAGACCGGAAGGCCCATGAGAAGATTAAGACGGTGAAGCAAGACAGGCGCCCAGTGGCCGAGTACATCCACGAGTTCCAAGCCATTGCTAGTAAGTTGAATTGGCCGGAAGACATCCTGCTTAGCCACTTCAAGGATGGACTGAATTATGATCTCTACAATGCCTGCCTTCCCCAGGAAGACCCACGCCGATTGCACAATTGGTACATCCTGGCAGAGGAAGCTGAAATTGACCTACTCAAGAGACATCGTCGGGGAAAGCCCCTGAACCATCATGCGAGCCCACAAAGTCTCAACCCACAGCTAAAAAAACTGCCAGCTGTTTCAAGTGTGGGAATAAGGCTCATTGCGCTGCAAAATGCTGCTCGAAGAACCCCTAGCAGAAGGCTAAACGGACACCAGCTGGGAGATTGGGAAGGTCACCCGCCAAGCCGTGAGAGCCAGTCATGAGGAGTACCGAGGCTGTCAAGTCCCCCCCTCCTCGGCCCAACGGGGAAAAGGGACCATGGCCTACACTGCGGGAGCGTCCAACTCGCCAGATGACCACTCCGAAGACAAACCCCTGGTAAGTGGACCCATCGTGCCCCTCATACAGACAGTGACTATCCTAGCCCTCTCCATGCCTGAAGCTGTGAAGATTAAAGCCCTACTAGACTCTGGCTGCACACGTTGCCTTATTAGCCCAACGCTGGTGGGAACCCTGGGCATTTCATTGAGGAGGCTGAAGAAACCTGTTAGAGAATTTTAATTTCTCTATTGGTGAAAAAATAAATCAGAAGCTCTCACAGTTGACTGCATTTAGCTGATTCAAAATAACTTCTTTATATTTATATCAAAATATTTACAATACCATACATTCTTCTTTACAGCAATATAGCTCAATTGAAGACTTACAGAGTGATATAGAGACAAACCTGAGACTGGAAATCCAGCTCCTAACTCAATACCCTTTTTGCACAGACTCAGTAGCACTTTCTTCACATTGGCTGACTGAGTTATCACATGACTATTCCTGCTCATGAATATTCCAACACTCCTCCCTTCATGACAGGAAAAGACATCAGACCTATTGACTTAATACATTCTGCATAGTGAACACCACCCAATGGTTTAGTCATCATGTCTGCCAAATTATCCTCAGAAGAACAATGATGTAAACTAATCAATTTTCCTTTTACAGCTTCCCTGACATTACAATACTTAATGTCTACATGTTTACTTCTGTTCTTCACCCTGTCACCAGTTGCCATTTTTATACAGGCAGCATTATCTTCAAATACCTTTACAGATTCTTTTACATTAATATTTAAATCTTGCAACAACTGTACATACCATGTTACTTCAGAATACAATTCAGATAAAGCAATAAATTCTGCTTCTAATTTTGTTCTGCAAAATTAGCAGACCTTGAAATTACAATTCTTTTACTTCCATCCTTTTGACCCTGGCTCATAGCCCACAAACCTGAGCTTTCTTGCCTTTTGCTGTCCCTTTCTTCTAATTGCTTTCGGAATATGTACCCATGCAGTACTTCCAAAAATTCTCAAATTTGCCAGTGATGGCTTTCTCTCATATAGAATGGCATATGGAGTATTATTAATGGAGGAACTCCACAGCCTGTTAACTATATAATTGGCAGTCAATATGGCTTCTCCCCAATATGACCTGCTCATACCAGAATCCTCTAATAATGAATCTTTCATTGTTTGCAAAACACCATTCCTTCTTTCAGCTATACCGTTCTCTGCTGCTGTGTAAGGATTTGTACGTCTGTCTTATCCCCAACTGCCCCAACCATTGTTGGAATTTAGTTGACATAAATTCAATACCTCTGTCAGTTTGCAACTGACACACTTGTTGTCTGTACCTTCTCTCTACAAAACTTACCCACTGTTTGAATTGTTGTAGCACCTCTGACTTTGCTCTAAGCAAGTAGCAAAAACTATACCTGCTATAATCATCAACAATTACCAGTGCATATTTTGCTCCTCCCAAACTGGTCTGCATAGGTCCCACCAGATCTGCATGGACCAGCTCTAGAGCTCTTTTTGTTTGTCTTGTGCTATATCTATTAACTGGGAATGCCTTTGACTTCGATGCTTTGCATACTGCACAGTCCAAATATGTTTTGCATCCCTTCAAATTTAGCCCGTCTGCAAACTCTTGCATTTGCTGCAAAACCTTAAAGTTTGCATGGCCAAGTCTTCTATGTAGAAGATGAACACACGAATCATGCTCTGCAACATTCTTAAATATATGGGAACATTGAACCTTTTGTCCCTGCAATACATATAGATTATCTTCCTTTATGCCTTCTGCACAAATATTCCCATTCCTTTTGATGAGACACTTCCCATTTACAAAAATGATCTCAAAATCTTGTTTGTCTAAATTAGACACATTTAACAAATTAAGTTCCATCTCAGTTACACAAAGCACATTGGTAAATTTTGATTCCAAATATGGAATTTTTACATCTCCTTTTCTGATGACTTTTGCTTTCTGGCCATTTGCTAAAGCCACAGCTTCTTGTGCTACTGGAATAAACCTCCAAAATAATTCAGAGTCATTAACAATTGTTTGACTTGCTCCACTATCTATTAGCCACTTGTCTCTGTTGTTGCTACAGCAAACTTTTGCAACACCAAAATGTTCCTTTTGCAAATCAGTCCTTTTTGCTTGCTCAAATGTCCTTCGCTGCAAATTGTTCCTCTGCAAACAGTTCCTTTTCAGATGTGTCTTTGCTCCACAAATGTAGCAATTCTTTTCTTGTTGAGCCTTCTGCTTGCAAAATGTTTCTTCTCTGGAGACTTGCAGTCTGGACCCCTTCCTCAGGAATTTCACCTCCTCATGGCTGCTTCTAAAATGTTGCTTTTCTTCTTCATTAAGCAAACATGCCTTTAAAGCCTCAAAATTTAAGTCTTGCTCTTCTTTACACTCAAATATCACAGAAACTGTCTCCCAGGTTTTATCTAAACTGTTCAACACCAATAAAACCTTCTGGGACTCAGGGAATTTAATCCCACGTTGTTCTAAGTCCAAAAATAAACTTTGCATTTTATTTAAATGTTGTTCCACAGATTCACCTGGTTGCAAATAGGCCCTGTAAAGTTTTTTTGACAATTGCACTATATTGCATGCAGAAACATTCACATGCACAGCTCTCAATTTCAACCAAATCTCCTTTGCAGTCTTTAAATTTGCAACATTTAGAAATTGTTCATCATCTAAATTCAAGATGAGATAAGGCATTGCTCGATCATGACTTTTCTGATCAGCAGCTGCAAACACTTGTGGTGGATTTTCTATGATATACCACAGCTCTTTTGCTTTGAGCAAACATTCCATTTTAGCAGCCCACACAATGTAGTTCTTCTGGCCCAAACGAGGCACAGAGGTTTCCTTAAAATCCATTGCAGCCATTCTGCTAATTCTGCCTTGTTCTTATACTTTCTAAACACAGGCAATTTCTTCCAGCTTTAAATTACAATGCAGTCCTTAGTAAGCTCTGGGCCCATAACCTGTTAGAAAATTTTAATTTCTCTATTGGTGAAAAAATAAATGAGAAGCTCTCACAGTTGACTGCATTTAGCTGATTCAAAATAACTTCTTTATATTTATATCAAAATATTTACAATACCATACATTCTTCTTTACAGCAACATAGCTCAATTGAAGACTTCTTACAGAGAGATACAGAGACAAACCTGAGACTGGAAATCCAGCTCCCAACTCAATACCCTTTTTGCACAGACACAGTAGCACTTTCCTCACATTGGCTGACTGAGTTACCACATGACTCTTCCTGCTCATGAATATTCCAACAAAACCGCTATCTTTCAGTCAATTAGATAGGTCTATAGCAGGGGGAATGCCAGCTACCCTAGCCATGCTACCGATCCACCTTACTCTGGGGTACAACAAGGAGACTATAACGTTCGTGGTAACCCCAGGCATGGAGTGCCCAATAGTACGGGGGTTGGTGTGGCTAAAGAAATGGAACCCCAGGGTGGACTAGAGGACAGTGGAACTCAGGTTCTCAAAAGGGGACCGAATGGGATCGCCACCCCAGGAAGCCCCCTAGAGCTGCCCTCCAGAAAGAGCAGCAGCAGAAATACCCAAGGAGTGCAGGTGGATGAGCTACCCCATCATCGACCCACAGACTGCGCGATAGAAATCAAGCCTGGAGCAAAGCTCCCGAAGCCTAGATTGTACTCCTTGAGCCCTGAGGAGCTACAAGAAATGAAAAAAATTGTAGATAAAAATTTAGAGAGGAGCTTCTTGGGCCAGCTTTCCCAAAGAAGGTAGCAGCCCCCATCCTTTTCAGGAAAAAGAAGGATGGCACATTGTGTATGGATTACCACACCTTGAACGCCATAAGCGAAAACAACCTGTACCCTCTCCTCCTCATGAAAGACATGCTGTCCCACCTATTGAAGGGAAAAATCTTCACAAAGCTAGATCTAAGGGAAGCCTATTATCACATAAGAATTAAGGAGGGGGACAAATGGAAAACTGCGTTCAACTGCCCTATGGGATGCTACCAATTTAAGGTCTTGCCATTTGGGCTGCAGGGAGTCCCCACGGTTTTCATGCAGTGGAAAAATGAGGTAGTGAGGGAGCACCTATACAAAGGGGTCCTCGTCTACCTGGATGACATCCTTATATTTGCAGAGACTAAAGAGGAGCACATAAAATTATTCAGAGCAGTCTTGAAAAAAATTGAGAGCAGCCAACCTCTATGCAAAATTGTCCAAATGTGAGTTTCACAAATGGAGTATTGACTATTAGGGCTACCACATATCAACTGAAGGCATAGAGATGGACCCGGAGAAGGTCCGGGTGGTGTTAGAGTGGGCACCATCCTGCACGAGAAAGCAACTACAAAGCTTCCTGGGGTTCGCTAACTTCTATTGACAATTCATCCCTTCTTTCACCCAGATAGCCCTGCCTATAACGAACTTATTAAAAATGAAAGGGGGCAGCTCAGTAAAACCTAGTCAGCCATTAACCTGGACGATGGAATGTCAAGCCACATTCGAAAGACTAAAAAGGCTTTTTTCAGCTGAGCTGGTCCTAAAGCACCCCGACCCAGATAGACCATAATCCAAGCCGATGCAAGTGATGTAGCAGTAGGGGCAGTATTGCTGCAGGAAAACAACAAGGGGCAGCTGCAACCCTGTGCCTACACATCCAGAAAACTCTCTGACACAGAGCAACATTGGACGGTGTGGGAAAAAGAGGCGTATGCTATGAGGTGGAAGGGAACAAAATCCCTTCCAGGTCTGGACAGACCATAAGAACTTGGAAGCACTAAAAACATCTAGGAAACTTAGCCCTAAACAAGTCCAATAGTCACAACACTTCCACCAGTTTACATTCAAAATTAAACACTTGGTGGGAGGAGGAATTTCCTGGCAGATGCCCTATCCTGCATGCCCCAGTACAATAGTTCCCAGCCAACCATCACCAAGCTGCTCATGCTGGACATGCAGCTGGCAGCACAAGTAACCACAAGAGCTCAGGCAAAACTAAAGCAACTGATAGCCAGCCAAGCAGGGATAGAATTCAGGAAGGCTCTAGAAACCGATGAATGGTTCCAGAGCCACAAAAACATATGCACTATCATTAACAGCTTGCCATGGGTGGGAGAGAAGTTGTACATCCCAAAAGCCCAGAGGATCACGTTTATGCAACTCTGCCATGATACGAAACCGGCAGGTCACTTTGGTTTCGTGAAAACGCTGCATCTAGTGAAGAGACAGTTCTGGTGGCCGTCTATGAAAAAGGACATTGAGAGCTATGTGGCCAGCTATCCAACCTGTGCAGCTGCTAAAAGACTGCAAGGGAAAGCCCCCGGACTGCTACAGCCAGTGGCAAACCCCACAGCCCCCTGGAGGGAAATTTCCATGGATTTCATAGTAGAACTACCAGAAAGTAGTGGAAATATGGCGATCTGGGTTGCCATGGACCTATTCTCAAAACAAATACACTTCATTCCCTGCCTAAAGATCCCCACCTCTAAAGTCTTAGCAAAATTGTTCGTCCAGCAAATATATAGATTGCATGGAGTACCCCAGCGTATAATATTAGACAGGGGTGCAGTTCACATTGGACTTTTGGAAAGAGTTCTTATCCCTTCTGGGGACCACCCAGGGGTTGTCATCTAGTCATGATCCTCAGACAAATGGCGGGACGGAACATTCAAATTCAGTACTTGAATAATATTTAAGATGCTTTATTAATTTCCAACAGACGAACTGGACCAACCTGCTCCCTTTCGCAGAAGTGGCATACAAAATGCAGTCCATTCCAGCACAGGTTACATCCCATTCTAAGTAGTTATGGGCCAAAGCTTCAACCCCATGCCAGAACTGAGCACTACCGAGCCGGCCATTCCCTCTTTGAAGGAGTGGATTGCACAATTAAAAACCACCTGGCCAGTAGTTAGAAAAGCACTAGATGAAGCTAGACAGGCCTATAAAGCACAAGCAGATAAGAAAAGAGTCGAACCAAAACCATTAATCATAGAGGAAATGATGTACTTATCCACAAAATACCTAAAATCCTTGCAACCATCCAAGAAACTAGGGCCGAAATACATGGGACCATTCCACATCAAAAGAATCATAAACCCAGTAACAGTAGAGTTAGAATTACCAAAAACCCTCAGGCAGGTTTACCCTATCTTCCACTGCAGCTTACTAAAACGAGAGCAGCAATCACCATTATGACTGGCCACCGTCCCGCTGCCTCCTCCCATTATGGTTGAGGGGAAGCAGCATTTTGAAATAAAAGAAATCCTTGACTCCCGAAAATGCCATGGAGCAACTCAATACTTAGTAGCGTGGAAGTACCTCCCCTCTTCCCAAAACGAATGGGTGTACAAAGACCATGTTAGAGCCCCCAAACTATTACAAAAATTTCACACGGACTACCCGAACAATCCGGACTAACCTCTCACCATTTTTGTTTTGTCTTTCAACAGATTGATCTCTCATATTTTTAAGGGGGGCAGGATGTCAGAACCCATATCTATCATATTGCATACCTTCCTGCCTCTCTTTCTCTCATCTCCTGATTCCATTCTCTTCTCTCCCTGGGTTCTGCCATACTCCTAGAAGGGAGGGGAAACGGAGTGGGTGTTTATTGCCTTAGCTTCCTCTATTGATACAATGTAGCGTTTTGCTTCCCTGCCTCCTTTCCCTATTTGTACAGTGTGACATTTCACCTTAGTTTCGTTTATTGCTGCAATGTAACACTTTGCGCTCCTGCACTGTATTTCTCTCTGAACTTTCTTCTCCCTAACCTGTGAGCTAGGAAAAGTGGTGGGAGAAATAAATATAATCTCTGGAGCCTAGCTTATTTCTCTGCTCTCAAGAGAAAGTGTGAAGAGCTGCTTGAACATTCCGCTACGACCAGAGCTGGACCGATGTTATCTCCTCTTTCCCACGATGGACATAACACCTGGGGATTGGCTAGTTTGAACCATCTGGATGAACTATGGGGTGGGATTTGCTTAGGGATACTTTAACCCATCGATCTGTACAAGAGTCCCTCAGATCCTGTCTAGTATGCCTGCCATCAGCTCCTTATAAAAGTTCCTTTTGGAAGGATTTGTTTCCATGAGTTCTGCTTTCTTGGGATGAGATGTTGAGGTGGGTCCTGACAATTGGCCTTCTTCACAATTTCTAAGGCTGATGTGCAAGTTAGTTAATATGTAACTGGTGTGTGAGGATGTGTGTGTGTTGGTGTATATCTTACCTATTTGTCTGAGTTTTTTTACTTTTCTTTAGATACGAAATGTGGAAACAAATCAATGTCTAGATAATATGGCACGAAAAGAAAATGAAAAAGTTGGAATTTTTAATTGCCATGGAATGGGTGGTAATCAGGTAATGATGTAAAAGTTTGTTTTCATTATATTTTGAACAGTAAATAATTTAACAAATATATTTAAAATGTTTATCTTATTGGCCTTTTTCATTATAATCAGTAATGGAGCTTATGTTAAAATATCATGAATCCGTTTTCATGGACAATCATCATCTTATCAGCTTTAAACAAATCACTGATATAAATTTCCACAGGGGTAGTGGATAGATTAAAGAGTCCATCCCAGATTAATTCAAATTGTTTCCAGAGTTAATTTGGCAGTATTGTTGTGCTCTCTTGAAGCCCTGTCTGATTTATGGAATATGGAACCACTGGGCATTTAGCCAATATTTTTGTGGCATTTCCAGCAAGATAATCCATATAAACCTCCATCTCGTGTGAAGCAACTTTTAATATTTTAAATACACCCATGCAACCACATACTATTGCATCATTAATATTTAAATCAGTTTACCATATCAAATAAGTAAATGCAGTTCAGATTTCAGCTATATGAATCCCAATTAATAGGCATCATTTTCTAGTATTTCTAGTAGCAATTGTCATCTCTGATGTCTACAGACACTGGTAAAAAAATTTTCCACTCTACACAATTTGTAACGTGTACTATTTTTGTTCAGAGTAAACATAATACAATACTTTACAACAGCACAATTGTGCTAATAGAATTATAGTTTTTAATATAATAGAAGAAAAAGGAAATCTAAACAAACTTGGGAAATTTGAAAATACATTATTGCCACTGGAAATTTCATGAATGCCATTGTTTACAAAACTTTTTAAGTGACAAAAAAAGAGATTCATTTGGCTGGTGTTTTCCAAATATTTGAATAGGAGGAGGTTTTATACTTAGATTTTATAATGAAGTATCATTGCTATAATCAAATGTGGTTTTCTCTCAAGGTTTTCTCATACACAGCTAACAAGGAGATCCAAACAGATGATCTGTGCTTAGATGTCTCCAAACTTAATGGTCCAGTCACAATGCTCAAATGTCATCACTTGAAAGGCAATCAACTTTGGGAATATGATCCAGTGGTACGTTTCTTTATGGCCTCAAACTCAACTCTTGAGAAAATATCTGGTTATAAATAGAAAATAGAAGGAAAACTAATGTAAGACATTCTGTCAATTTATTTCATAATTTCATATGATTGCCTTTTACAGAATTCCTTGCTGGCTTCCCACAGTCAGTGAGGAAGCAGATCACAAATCATTCTTGTAAGATGCTCTCCCTCCTGTCACTTTTTCTCCTGAGGAGCCCCCAGATGGTAGGGCGAGTATAAGATCCAGGCAGCTGGCTGCCTGTCCACCCACATTTGTAGGAACCCATTAGCATCCATTACCCACCTGCCCTCTGGGCTATAGCATCTATCCACTCGTACACATTTCAGACTATAGGACCTGCATTCCTGCCTCTCCACTGGACTCAACCAATCATGCTCATCCAAACTCTCTTGCCAGCCTGTTGCAAGAGATCTAAAGAGGGGCTTGTCATGACTGGGATTTGCAACTTCCAGCCAGGTTTCCCATTGACTTTGCTTGTTGGAAGCCAGCGGGAAGACATAAATGGTGATCATATAAGGTCCCTGCTTGATAGTCCACAATCTTTGCTTAACAATGGCAATAGAGTCTATAGAAATTACGTAACAAATTCTGATCTCATTTATAGAATATAGAACATAGAATCATAGGACTAGAAGGGATCTCAGGAATCTATATGCTCAAAGCAAGAGACCTCATATTATCGCAGTCAAATGGTCCTCCAATCTTTTCTTGAAAACCTTCAGTGATACAGCATCCACAACAGCAAGCTGATCCATTTGTTAATTATTCTCACCTTCAGGAAATTTCTCCTTAATTCCAGGCATGATATCTCTGTAACAATCTTCCAACTTTGCTTCTTGTCCTGTCTCAGATGCTTTGCAGAACAACTCAGTCCCCTTGTCTCTGTGACTTCCCCTCATGTCACCTCTGATCCTTCTCTTCAATGGCCTAGACATACCTAGTTTCCTTAATTATTCATCATATGATTTAATCTCCAGATCTCTTATCATTCTGCAATTTTTATAAGGTCTCAGCATCTTTTTTGTATCATGGTGACCAAAACTGTACGCATGTATTCCAAGTGCAACCTCACAAGTGCAAGTATAGAACGTACTATTGCTTCTCATGATTTTGATGCTATCCCTCTGTTGATGCAGCCTAAAAATGCATTGGCATTTCTGGCAGCTACAGCACTTGCTGGCTCATACTTAAGTGGTAGTCCACTAGATCCCTCTCACAATTGGAACTATTGAGTGAGGTACTACATATTCTATATATGTGCATTTCTTTTTTCCTGCTTTACTTTTCACCATTGAACTGCATCTTGAATAGGGCCCAATGCTCAATTCTGTCAAGATCCTTCTGAATCTTGTATCTATCTTCCAAAATGATAGCAATTCCCCCCAGCTTGGAGTTGTCTGAAAATTTGATGAGCTCTCCTAATCCTTATCCAAATCATTTATGAAGATACTGAAGAGCACTGCACCCAAGACAGAACCTTGAAGTTCCCCATTACATGCTTTTCTCCATGTAGCTGTAGTTCTGCTGAGATCTACATGCTGAGTGCAGTTGTAGTCAATTGTCAAGCCATGTGGTGGTGGTACTGTCTATTTTACATTGTTTTATCTTATCAAAAAGTAGGCTGTGGTCTACTTTGCAAAATGCCTTACTGAAGTCCAAGTGTACTATATTCACAGCATTTTTTTTGTTCACTAATTTAGTCACTAATAAAGAAATGAACCCAAAGTCTTGCCATCTTCTTCCATTAGTGGAACTAATGAGTTAATGGGATCTAAGAGGCTTGTCCTATGATATAAAATTAGGCATCTTACATTCAGCAAACTCAGTGAACGCCAGCTGACAATTCCAGGAGACTACCAGCAAATTTTAAAAGTTTTGTTTCCACAACATTAGTATCTCTCATTCACTTACTCAGCCATTGAAGTGTTACATATGAAAGATCCTTCTTATTCTTTTTAAGATGAAGGTAAAATTTCAAACTTTTATTTCTTCTACCTCTCTTTTATAAACAATGCTGAATTATCTCAGCTTGATTGCTGACTTACCCAACAGCACACCTTGGTTATGTCTGTGAAGGTTCTCAGTCATCCATGTAATAGTTGTTTCAAAAGGCAAGTGGGCTGTTTTTTCCTTGAGGAAGAAGAACAAAATGTTTCCGTTGTCATCCAAGAAGCTTCATCAGTTTTGATGGTGGGGGAAGGATAGGCACTGACATTTGAGACTAAATGGTGGAGGGATGGAAGGATAGTTCTGGCCAGATTGGGGGGGGGGAGGAAGGATTGTATTTCTTTGCAGTCACCTGGTCGTTAATATTTTCCCTGAGAGCTCTTGAGGGGACTTGGGAGTTTATCATTTGTTATAATCTTCATCTATTTCTGGTAGTTGTCCATCTTGTCAATATGCCATGACTGTTCTATGACTATGTGAAAAACATACTTGATAGAAAAATGTTTTCAATAATTCTCCATTGCTTCATAATGTCTAACCATAAGAGACTGTTTTATGTTTAATAATATCTTAATTATTTGGTCTTATTTAGGAATTTTGGGTTAACACATTTTCTTTCTCTGTCTCCTCTTTTTTCATTCTCCACACATGCAATAAAGAAATTAATCCTGTTGCATGTGAACAGTAACCAGTGCCTGGATAAAGCCGCTGAAGAAGACAGCCAGGTACCCAGTATCAAGGATTGTAATGGTAGCCGTTCACAGCAATGGCTTCTTCGTAATGTCACCCTTCCAGAAATATTCTGAAAGGTTTCTAAGACAATGATTTACTGGACTACCTCAGCGAGTGCATTTGCTATATTATGTTCCAAGCAAAGGCTGCAATTGATCACTGGAGCAATCTGTTCTAAAGTTCTAAGAGCTGTGAACCAGCTATCCTGGTGTTTAAACATGGAGCTAACTAAAGGAGTTACTTGTGATGCTTTATGCACTAATGTTTACAAAAAATCATTTTGTAGAACACATGGACAGTGGAAATATAACTGAGGAAATATGCTCTATGGAGAACAGCACAGCTTAGACTGCTTGTGTATCAGCAACCTCCCAAAATGCTGTTAGAAATATTCTTAAGATGTCTGTGTGAAGTTCAATATTTACCCAAAGGTCATATAAAAATATAAATGGGATAGATTAAAAATAAAATAGAAAAGTCATTGATACAAAAAATGTATAAAACAGGGTTTAGAAAAGAAAATCAGAACTGTTAAAACTTATAATTCCAAACATCAAATGTATATAATTAATTTGATCTCAGTGGAAAAAAAGTGACCAAGTGAAATAGCAATTTTTTGTTCAATTGCATGCTGATCCATTAATTTTTTTTCTTACAGTAAAGGCCTTGAACTTTTTTTTAAGAAAAACCAAAATTTAATTAGCTCTCTAAATGTTGGATTAAATTTTAAAACTTTTGATTTTGTCTTGTAGTTTTTCAAAACTATTTTCCCCCCCAATTATTTGAAAAATGTTTTTTACTTGTTTGTGTTTTACTTGGTACTTAAGTTAAAAATATGTCAGCTATCTTTGATCTAACAGTTAAATTTCTTAACTGATTATGTTTATGACTAAATCTCCTAATACTGCATTACAGTTTCTTTACAGCAATAATTATTTCATTCCTCAATTCCACATACCAGTGCCTGCAGATAACTTATTCAAGTAATAAATAGCTGGTATCTGAATGTTCCCTTAAAGCATATTTCCAGTCAATATTACAATATCACTCATATTTTTGAAATGTAATGTCCTACTTTTTTCTAATAAAATCACGGGAAATTATTAAATAACTCTCTCTTTTAAA
This sequence comes from Crotalus tigris, assembly GCF_016545835.1. Taxonomy (NCBI): domain Eukaryota; kingdom Metazoa; phylum Chordata; class Lepidosauria; order Squamata; family Viperidae; genus Crotalus; species Crotalus tigris. The sequence goes on from NW_024096518.1 coordinate 1,697,276, forward strand.
ACTAATACTTTTCCAGCATATCTGGAATAGGCCTACCTGCACTGCCAACCTTGTAGTTGTAACACATAACATTCTAAGGGGTGTGGTTTTTTTTATTTTTGATGTTCCCAATTCTCTTACAAAGGCTCCTCCGGTTGGGCATGCATAATATTCTGGTTACCGCATCATAATACTCTGGTTATCCCATCATTTTCTTGGCACTATCAATCAATTGAATTCTTTTTTTTTTAATTCTGGAAATTGTGAATTTGTCAACTATTTAATGATCAGTAGATGGCAACAAAGAATTAATGATTTCATATTTCTGTGTTGCCATCTGGTGTTCATCTGAATATGCGCAGCCAATATGTTGCTGAGAACTAGAATTTGAGAAAGGGAGTTATCATTGGGATCAACATGGGAGTTGAAAATCACCTTAAAACATAATGTGAGGAGAGGAAGAAAGTAACCAGAACTTTCTTGGAGCACTGAAGCAGGGTTACTAAAAAGGTAATTCCCAAACCCATAGGCCAGGGGTCTTTAAACTTGGCCCTTTTATGACTTGTGGACTTCAACTCCCAGAATTCCTCAGCCAGCATGTAGGCTATGGCAGTGGTGGCAAACCTATGGCACACGTGCCACAGGCGGCACGAAGAGCTGTCCCTATGGGCACACACGCCATTTCTGGGCTCCTCCCCCTCCCCTTCTCCATGCATGCACAGTCCGGGAATAGCTACAAGAGCTGGGCGGGGTGAGGAAACATATAAAAGGAGCAGTTTTGGCGGGAGAGTGAGTGAAAACAAAGCTTCCATCTCTCTTCCGCAGTGCAGCCCCATCGGCTTGAGTGGAGATGGCCCTGAGATGGCCGGAAAGGAGCAGCTGCCGCCCCCATCAGAGCCACCCTGTAGAGAGGACCTGCATCAGGTGAGGGCTCCTTTCCAGCTGTCCTGGGGCCATCTCCACTCACGCCGATGGGGCTGCCATGATGAAGGAGGCTGTGGCTGCTGATGGACATCGGCGACCTCCATGTGCTCGCTGGCCTGTGTGTGGGGGGGCTGATGGTGTCAGACAGCAGCTGCTCCAGCCCCTGCCTTGCCTTGCCTTGCCCAGCGGCAGTTGGCACACTCACCCTGCCTCTCCTTGCCTTATCCCACAGGATGCGCCTCCGGTCCACCGCCCCACCCGCCAGAGACCCCCTGGATCTCCCCAACCCTTCCCGGCCCCCCTCCCCACAAACACCATCAAGGTGGCCACACCTGCTGTGGCCACACCCATCCAATCTGCTGTGACCACTGAGGCCATGCCCACCCAGTTGGCCACGCCAACCCGGCACACAGCGATAAATAAATGGGGTTTGGGTTGCGGTTAGGGCACTCGGTCTCTAAAAGGTTCGCCACCACTGGGCTATGATTCTTTAGTTACTTTTTACATACATTTTAGCCAGGCATCAGCCAGTCAATTTTTATGGGTTTGCCCATAGAAAGGTAGTGTTTGCCAGTGTTTCCATACTCCTCCATTTCTTCTCCAGGACACTCCCTCACAAAAATCAAATAGAAAAATAACAATGGTATAATTTCCCATTTGGCTATAAGGAAAATGAATATAAATAAATACGGCCCAGGTACAATCCAAAATGGTAAAAAGATTGCATGACATTGGTATACATATAGATTGTTCCACAGTGATAGCTTAACTTATAGTTCAATCTAAGCCAGTGATGGCAAACCTTTTAGAGACCCAGTGCCCAAACTGCAACCCAAAGCCCACTTATTTATCACTGGGTGCTGGGTGGGTGTGGCCGCAATGGTCATGGCAGACTGGTTGGGTGGGGCCAGGGTGGCCAGTCCCTCGCCATCTCCAGGGCACAGCACACGTACCTACAGAAAGGGCTCTGAGTGCCGCCTCTGGCATGTGTGCCATAGGTTCGCCACCACTGATCTGCTGTGCCTTTAGAAGTCAGAAGTCGTATATTTTCAGAGCTGAGAAAGCTTTTCTAAATTACACAGTCTCCCTAGGTGCTCTATCACTGGGGATTTTAAAAAAGAGTCTGAACAGTCATTTGTGTGAAATGGTATAGGGTCTCCTGCTTGAGCAGGGGGTCCCCAATTACCAGGCTGCAACCCACTACCAGACCGCGCCCCATTCAGAACCAAGTGTACATGGACACAGCGGGTGAGCATACACATATGTAGCTCTGTTTGTGCGAGTGGTGCCACTTGCATAAATAGAGCTGCACGCATGGGTGTGCTCATACAGAACCCTCCCCTCTCTCCCCGCCAATCCATAAAACCAGAAAGGTTGGAGACCACTGGACAAAGACTTTCAAATTCCCTTCCAACTCCGTTATTTTGTTATTTTAAGAATAAACATTATATGAGTATTGTTGCCCCTACTGGCAATTTAACTATAACCATAATACCGGTAAATCTTAGCAAAGTATTGCTCAAGAGAAAGAAATATTTGAAGATCCATATTCAATATTTCAATTAAAAACAAAAGACAGGTGGGTGAAATTTATTAAAGAAAATATCAATTTTGACATCATTTTCTTCATTGTATATGTTCTGATCCAGAATTAAGATGCTTTGTAATCCCAGATCATACAGACAACTCAATAAAGATGATTGCAAAACAGACATTTATTCAGAAGGAAAAACTTGCATTTATGATTGTTGCTTCTGGATATGTTACATCTGTCCATCCTTATAGGTAAGAAATTAATACTTCCTCCATACCAACTTCTAGCGTGGAGTGGGACCATCTGAGTCCTGGGTGGTCCCATGCTTATCTCAGACAAAGTCATTCCAAACTGGCCCGTAGCCAGGATATCCTGTGATGAACTTTGAGTGGCTCCTCCTACAGACTTGTTAACAATGGAATAAGCTAACTAGCTAAAACTACATTACCCATAAGCCATCTTTTGAGGAGACAGCGCTTAACCCAATAAATGTCAAACATTCTAAAATACAGATCTACATGCTCTAGTCATGGTTACATGATCCAGAATACTCCCCGCTTGGAAATATAAATTTCCACTACTAACTAACTGAAATAAGCAAAAACCGTAGCATTGAAGCCTGCAATTCTCATTGCTAACTAACTAATGACTAAAATAGGTAAAACAATATCAAAACATGCATAACTATAAGGTAAATATAAAACATGGACAATTATAACAGAAATAAACAAATGTTACATCAAACAATGCATAAACACAATACATAGTTTGAGGTTCAATCTTCTAGTTCGATCTTTTTCAGCAACAGGCTTGGTCAGTAATCAGCCTGGTGCAACAGTCTTTGAGTCACGATCTGACTCATGTGGCTTCACGATCTGGACCTCAACTTGGCGAATTAGTCCAGCAAAACTGGGTGCACAAGTCCCATGGGCCAATAGTTCTGGTATGTGTTCTTGTCTCTCAGCAAGACAAGGTTTTCTTTCTGTAGAAGAAACTGGAACCAAAGAAACTTCTGGAACAGAAAAACCGGAACCCAAAATTTCTCAGGAACAAAGGAACCTGGATTCATAGGATGCTCAGGAACAGAAGAAGCTGGAACCACAGGAAACTCAGAAACAGCAGGAGCTGGAAAATCAGGAACAACAGGAGCAGGAGAATCAGGAACAGCAGGAGCTGGAAAATCAGGAACAGCAGGAGCAAAAGACTCAGGAACAACAGGAACAGAAGACTCTGGACACTCAGGAACCAAAGGGTCTGGAACCACCGGTGGAGTGTTGAAGATGGCTGCTATTGTTGTCATGAGGGTAGTGAGGACTTCATGTGTGGGTGTGGGTTTCTTTGACAACATAGAGCCCATGATTTTGTGGGATATGCCAATCATGCGCTTCCACGCTTTGCCCATGTGAGGTGCATGGGGAGGGTAATTTTTGGCCTTCAGACATTTGTCAGTCACTAGGTCATGACAAATACCATCAATAGTCTGTAAATCCTTGCAGGCTCTTACAAAGCTAGTTCTTGGAATGCTAAGGCAAGTGACCAAGACGATCAATACTATGCCTAATATCTGTTGTCTCTGCTTAGGGGAGGGTTTGAAGCTAATTGGTTGAAATTTACTGGGTGCCTGAGGTTGAACATTGGCATGTTGATTTGGAGCTGGAAGCATATAGCTTTTTGGTCTCTGTGGCATCAGGCTGTCTGGACAAGCCAAGAACTCAGGACCCTTTAGCCAGATCAATTCTGTTAACTCTGATGAGATTGGGCCACTTAACTTGGTTCACAAGGTTCTTATCTGTTGGCACATGTTGCCATTGTTCAGTGCTTAGAGATGTTTCAATCTTTTCTACTCTATTGCCTACATAGATATAGAAGTGTCTGCTTTATTTGCAGATGCAGCTTGACATCACCTTGCTGTCTGCATAGAAGTTGATAGACTGTAGTTCAAGGCACAACTTCTTCGCTGTCAAGTTGGTGAGCTTTATAGCCAAAGTGGTACCACATAGTTCTAACCTTGGTAGGTTGTGGCCTTGTTGTATTGTATCTTGCTTTTCCAGAGAAGACACTGAGACTCCAGCTCTCCTGGCTGTAGACTCTGATGTATCTTATGGTTGCAATCAAAACGACGTAAGTGGGGCTCTCCCTGCTGTAGACTGTGATGTATATTAAGGCTGTATTCACCTTCAATGACACATCAGAGGAAGCGTACAATTCTTTCTTTTGTATGGTGGCGGGTGAGCTGGAGACATACGTGCACTGCATGTATATGCTTTGGAGACATCTTAGGAGTGCACTCCATGACTCCCAATCTTGTTTTTGTTCTGGCAGACGCGGCCTGTCCCAATGTGTAGTGCCAATGTGTAGCTGCAGAGATTGTTTGTCCACTATGGCCATGGCTGAGTCATTGTGGCTTTCACTGGTCTGGAACACTGCTGCTTCCAAAACGGGTTTGGTTGTTGCAAGTGTGAAGTGTTCTTGGTGTGGTTTTAAGTGGAAATCTCTTCCATTCCGGAGAATGGAGGTTCTTGAAATATTCACCTGGGTTGGAGTTTGCGGTTGGTCAACCCAGACCGACTCTCTGATGGCCCATCCAAGTTCTGTCTTAATGGCTACTGGGGTTCCTGGTGGACCTTTGATTCTTTCATCGGAACCAATGGACTCCGGGGCGTCTCATCCCACCATGAGTAGGATTTTGGCTTCTGGATCTAGGGGAGGTATTAAATCAGCTATGTGCACCAGGTGAGGTATTTTTCTAGCTGTCTCTGGTATTGAAATTTCGCTGCGAACATCTGATAAGGTCTCCCATTCCAATACTGTTGGCAATAGGAACTGCGAACTTTCATCTATCGATTCTATGCAAAGACCAGTAATTTTCCTCCCCGCCGTGTGCATCGATACTGTGCACATATTTATTGTGAAATGCTTCAGTTCATTCAGGGGGTGGAAGAGGTCAAAAAGGGCAGGCTTAGCTATTGTGACCTTGCTGTGTGCATCTAGTATGACGTACATCGTAACAGCCTTTTCAGGTTGCCCATTGAGGTAGACTTTTGCAAGACAGATAGGTGAGCAGGAAGGAGGGTGTGGTGAATTACAACATATATCTGTGTAGTACGTCCTGTACATTTCTGGGTGCTCTTTGGAGTCATGTTAAGTGTCCGTCGTCATAGGAGGGGTCGAAGACGCTTGTTTTGTCTCCTAAGAGGGCTTCTTAGATTCTAAATGCAAGGTTGCCAGGTGCTTGTCACTGTTACACAGGTGGCATTTCACCCTAACTGCACAATCATGTGATCCATAGAGTCACAACACTTGAAGCATATCCTATGCTTTTTGAGTAGGGCCTTTCGATCATCCAGGGATTTTCCCCCAAATTCTCTGCAATTGTTTAGAGAGCGTGAAGATTTATGAATTGGACAAGTCAGGTCATTACCTATGGTTCGAGGTTTGGAATGAATACTTCTAGGCAGTTGCGCATCTCAAGTCTTCTTTGGCCAGGCCGTGATCTCTGTTTTGTACATTGAAATGGGAATTCTATCCTTTGTGGCTTGGAAAGAATTCTTATTAATGCCAAAGTTGTGACTGGTCCGTTTTGGCGTTGTGAAATGTGTTTCCTGGGCGTCAAAGTAATTGGGGTCATTGTACAGATCTGATTGATAGGAAACAAAATCTGTAAGAGCAGCAAAGAGTGGAGGGTAGCTGGGGTACTGTTTCCTGTGGGACTGGGTCATGTCAAACCATTTATCTTTCAACTGTCTTGGTAGTTTTTGAATGATAATCTTCTGCTTGTCAGATTGGTCAAGGCAGGCAAGTCCAGGCTTGGTGCAACTTTCTTGTGCTGCTCAGAGCTGATCTAGTAAGTTGGAGAATCTACAAATCTGACTAGGATTGTTGATATTGATGTTAGGGAAATCATAGAGCTTCTGTAGGAATGAGGACTGTGTCAAATAAGGTACCCCATAGTGCTTGTTGAGCGTTTCCCAGGCTCGTCGAAGTGCGCCGGGTAAGTCACTTAAACATGATGCGAAGATCTCATCCACTGCCTTTGAGGATTCTGGACCTAGCCATGTCGTCATAAGTCTGAGCTCTTCCCCAGGGTGTAACCTCTCACCGGCTTGCTTGAAAAGTTGCTTCCACAATAAATAGTCCTTCCCTGGTTTGTCGGAGAATTTTCGCATGACTCTGAATGCCATGTCCGACTTTCTTCCACCGAATGTTGGAGGATACATCGATCCCGCATATGGGCTGTAGTCTGGTGGAAGTGGTGCATCACTTCCAGGAGTGGGGGTGTGTGCCATGTTTGGCTGGTGACTTTCTTCAGCGTGTTGTCCGCTGAGGGTATCTTGCCATGTCACATGCAAAGGACCTTGTTGGCTTGGTCTGAATTCTTCTGCTCTGGCATTGAGCTGAGGGGAACTGGCTTCTTGCATGCTTACTTGTTGGAGGGTTTCTCGTCTTTCAGGTGGTGCATTGCTGGCTCCCTGATAGGTTGGCACAGCTGGTGGTCGAGATTCTCCTCTGTGGTCAGGTCTGGTAGCGGTTTTTGGGATGCTGCCTCCTGTTGGTGCAGCAGAGACTCTAGTCTGGCTCCAGTTCTTGCAGTCTCATCCCAGAGCAGCAGCTGGTCCTGTTGTGGGGCCGTCGCCGCTGAAGGTGGACCCATCCAGTTGCCATTGGTGGTTTGGTTCGTTAGGTTCAATGGTGCAGCAACAGTGGGAAGATCTCATGATCCAGATGTTGCGATGTCAACTCTCTGGCTGTTCGACACATCTGGCCATTGAGATTCTCTTGTCTACTCGGTCTTGGGGGGCTTGCGGATAACTGTGGCGCTCTCACCTGTTCACGTTGAAACACACTCTGGTCATCAACGTAGGCTTGCACACGGTTATGAGTGCTTTCCCTGCCAAGTCCTTCCAACCTGTGCGTAGATGTGATATCTTCCAACTCTCTCTGCAGGGCCATTGCACTGGGCCCAGAACAGAGCCCTGGGGCACCCCACTATACACTTCCCTCCATGTAGATGTGGTTCCATTGAGGACCACACTTTGAGTACGGCCGGTCAGCCAGCTACGGATCCATCTGGTGGTGATGCTGTCTAACCCACATTTTTCTATCTTATCAAGTAGTAGGTTGTGATCTACTTTATCAAATGCCTTACTGAAGTCCAAGTAAATTATATCCACTGCATTCCTCTGATCCACTAATTTTGTCACTGCAATAGGATTTGTCTGGCATGATCTGTTTTTGACAAACCCATGTTGGCTTTTAGTAATGACTTTGTTTGCCTCTAGGTGTTTGCTGATTCGTTGTTTGATTATCTTTTCCAGAATCTTCCCAGGTATTGAGGTCAGACTCAATATAGTCAATAATTTCCTGGGTCCATTTTTTCCCCTTTTTTGAAGATGGGAACTACATCAGCTCTTTTCCAGTCCTCTGGTAGTTCGCCAGTGCTCCAGGATCTTTGAAAAATATAGTTCAGTGGTTCTGAGATCACATCTGCCAGTTCCTTGAGAACCTTGGGGTGTAATCCATCTGGTCCTGGTGATTTGAACTCGTCTAGGCTGGACAGGTGCTCACTTACCATTTTCTTGCCCATCTTAACTTGTGTTTCTATTCTGTTTTTTATGGCACTATTTTTGGTAGGTTGGTCTGTTTTTTCCCCTTGTTTAAAGACAGATGAAAAAAACAAGTTAAATAGTTCTGCTTTCTCCCTGTTGCTTGTCACCTCCTTGCCACTTTCCCCCAGTAATGGACCAATTATTTCCTTCACTTTTTTCTTGTTTTTTACATGTTGAAAGAAGTTTTTTTGTTATTTTTGACTTTGGTCGGAAGCCTTAGTTCATTTTGAGCCTTAGCTTTCCTCACTTCATCTTTGCAGGCTCGGGCTATTTGTTGATATTCTGACTTAGTTATGTGCCCCTCTTTCCACTTTCTATACTTGTCCTTTTTATCTTTCAATTTATCAGAGAGTTCTTTATGCAGCCATGCTGATTTATTTTGAGAACTGTTATTTTTCCTCTTTGTTGGTATTGTGCTGGACTTTTATTATCTCACTTTTCAAAATTTCCCTTGAGTTTTCCTCTTGAGGATTCTCATCCATGGAATCCTTCCCAAGCCCTCTCTACGTTTATTGAAATTAGCTCTCTTAAAGTCCAAGACTCTAGCTTGACTGTGTTCTATTGCTTGTGCTTCCATAATGTTGAATTCCAATATTGCATGATCACATCCTCCCAAGTTCCTGTGGCTTCAACACCTTCTATTATTTCATCTCTGTTAGTGAGAATTAGATCCAAAATGGCTAATCCCCTAGTTCCCTTCTCTACTTTTTGGGAGACAAAATTGTCTTTCCTGTAAATAAATAAACTAAAATGAAGTCATTTTATCTGCAAGAAAGCATTTTAACCTGAATGTTAGTACTCTAGAAAATTAATGTATGTGCAGAAATTTTTAACTTCCCTTATTATATGAAAGAATTTTCTAATAAAGAATATGGGGGTGAGTAAGGCTTCAGCTGAACCATGTAGAAGCAAAAAATAATTATTATTAACAGTAGGAATTAGGCTGAAAATGTAAACAAAAGAAGTATTTATTTTTTATTAGTCTCCATTAATTTTATATTGTGTAAGTATCTATGCTTTCAAAATATGTTTTTAATCTTTATCCAGACAAAATGGACAGCACATAATTTTAATAAACAAATAAAATATTCTTGGGCATTAGCATTTGTTTCCATAACAGTATATAATTATATCACATGAGTTCTGAAATATTCCTCCTATCATTCCCTCATTTCATTTTATTTCATTTTGTCTACTGGAGGTACATATTTGTGTGATATTACACACACACACACACACACACAAACACAAACAACGCCACTGACATTGTATTTATTCCTGAGTTCTGAGGGAACTTCTAGGTGTGCTCACTGAACCATTAACTAACCTGAAAGTTCCCCAGGATTGATGAATGACTAATTTTGATCTCATCCACAAAAAGAGGACTAGGGAAGAAGTTGGAAACTATACGCCAGTGAGTTTAATATCTCTAGTAGTCTGGGAGAAAGTAAAGAGAAAGCATTATTTGAAGATTCCAAATTGGCTCTCAACTATGGAGGCGCTAATACACCCCAATATGTTTAACACAGGAAACATTGTAAGATATAAAGACTTACTAACAGATATAGTGAGGATAGATGATGTCAAATTAATCTGATTGAAGTTTTTAATTGTCACAAATGTTTTGGACAAAGGTGGTGGTATGGACATAGCCTATCTGGATTTTAGTAAACCATTTCCAGCATCACATAATGAACTCATTAAAAAAACTAGGTGTCAGAATCCAATTATATTTCATCTTTAAATTATCAAATATAGAAACTCCCAATTCTGCCTTCTCTGGATTCTGCCATAAGAGGGAGAGAAGGGGGAGAACAAAGGGGCTTTATGGCCCTCACTTCCTTCTTTACACTTCAAAGAGCTGAATGCTGAATGTGTGTTTATTGTAACCTCGAAGAAGCGTTAACATACCAAAGGAGGGAAGTTGCCTTTCATGTAGTTATCTGAAGTCTCCATCCAGACGGAAGAAAGAAGAAAGGGAGTGGAATTGTGATACTTGAAACTATCACTGGAAGGGGGGTTGATTGGGTGGGACTACTGGGGAACCCCTTAAAACCTTGAATGGGAGAGCTTGGACCCGAAGTCCTGTCTAGCATGCCTGCAGCCATTTTCTCTTAATAAAGGATTCCTGTTGGAAGAATTATTCCAAGAGTTCTGTCTTCTTAAGATGCAAAGTGGGGTGGGTCCTTACATTAGACAGGACTTGCAAAATTAATCCACCTGGAAGGGAGACCCTTGCCGGGGGATTTTGCAAAAATTTACCATGTCAGACAATGGAGCAAGAGAGGGGGAAAACTCCCTGGAAAGAGAGCCGCTGACCCAGCTGGAACCTTGCCATATGTTGGGATCCGAGAGGCCAGATTCCTCAGGAGAAGAAGTGGTGGAGACACAGGACCACAAGCCTCGCTGGTCGATGGGCGTTGGAAAGAAAAGTGAGTGGGGAAAGGAATCAAGAAAGGTGACCCTGAGACGGGGGACCAAGCAACCAGAATGGAAGCAGGAGATGGAGAAATCCCTGCACGCAAGTGAAGAGGGAGGAAGCTGGGCACCGTACTCAGACTGGATCCTAGAGAAAGCTATTGACCTGATGAAGAGAACTCTCAGCTTCCTCGGAGAGGAGAATACTGAGCCCTACGGCCGCCCCAGCTCCTGGAGCCGCAAAGGGAGAGACACCGAGGGGGACGTGGAACCTGCAACCCCAGGGACATCTACTGATCCAGGAGCCCCCACCCCCTACCGGACCACAGATGGCAATCTGGACGGAAGACACTACCACCCACAACAGAGACACCGATCCATTCCAAGACGTTCACCGTTGGAAGTGAAATTCAAAGGGGAGCCAACACGCTTGGGGTTTTTCCTAACCCAAGTCCTCAGCTACATGGAGGAATATGGGCAGGACATTCCCAGCGACAAAGCCCGCATCCGGATCATGCAATCTGCCCTGGATGGACCAGCTGCGGATTGGGTAGTGAACTTGCATGACTCCAATGCCCCAGAACTCAGTAACTTCAACCGTTTCATGTCCTCTTTGAGAAGACGATTTGAAGACCCCCTGGCTGATCGCAAAGCCCATGAAAGAATAACAACGATGAGGCAGGGCAAACGCCCAGTGGCTGAGTATACACAAGAATTCCGGGCCATTGCCAGCAAACTGAATTGGCCAGAAGACATCCTCCTTGGCCGTTTCAAAGACGGACTAAACTATGATCTATATGATGCTTGCCTGCCCCGAGGGGACCCACATCGACTTGAGGAATGGTACGTCTTGGCAGAGGAAGCAGAGATCGACATATTGAAGAGGCACCGCCGAGGAAAACAATGGAGCCGCCCCCCGCCTGAGCTGACACACCAACCGGTGAAATCATCGGATACAGCCAAGAAGCAAATGGGGTGTTTCAAGTGCGGAAGAGAAGGGCATCGAGCTGTAGAATGCCGCTCAAAGGCCCCCCAGCACAACCCAGACAGATCCCCAATCAACAAACCCGGAAAGTATTCAGCTAAGCCAAAAGAAACAGCCATGAGAATGATGGAAATTGCAGAAACCCCCACCTCTGCTCACCAAGGGGAAAGAACTCCAGCCTACACCACAGGGCCGGTGGATGCCTCAGATGACAGCTCGGAGGGCGAACCCCTGGTAAGTGGATGCATCACACCCATCTTCAAAACAGTGACTATATTAATCCCCCCCATGCCCGAAGCTGTGAAGGTGAAAGCCTTAATAGACTCTGGCTGCACCCGCTGCCTCATTAGCCCAACACTAGTGGGGAATCTGGGCATCCCATCCAGGAGACTGGAACAACCAATCTCATTTGGCCAGCTAGATGGATCCATAGCAGGGGGGGTGCCAGCTACCCTAGCCACTCTGCCAATACACCTCTCCCTGGGCAACCATGAAGAGGACTTAACGTTTGTGGTGACCCCAGGTATGGAATGCCCAATGATTCTAGGGATGGAATGGTTGAAAAAATGGAACCCATGGGTAAATTGGAGGACGACAGAAATCAAATTCCCGAAGGGGGACCCTATGGACTTAAAACCCCAAGAGAGGCTACCAGAATCAAGAATAGAAAAAGCATCCATAGGAGAGGAAAAAAGATTAACAGAAATACCAGAGGAATATAGGGACCTTGCTGAAGTCTTCAGTGAGGAGAGGGCGAATGAGCTTCCCCCCCACCAACCCACAGACTGTACCATTGAATTCAAGCCTGGGGCAAAACTCCCGAAGCCCAGATTATACTCCATGAGCCCAAAGGAGAAGGAGGAAATGGAAAGATTTATAAAAAAAAACCTGGAGAGAGGTTTCATTGAACCAGCTAAGCCTAAAGTGGCTGCCCCGGTCCTTTTTAGAGAGAAGAAGGATGGCTCTTTACGTTTATGCGTGGATTATAGGGCCCTGAACACAATCAGTGAAAGCAACCTATACCCGCTGCCCCTCATGAAAGACAGCTGTCACACTATCGAAAGGAAAATTTTTTATCAAACTAGGACTTTAAGGGAAGTTACTATCGCGTGAGAATCAAGGAAGGGGACGAATGGAAGACTGCATTTTAACTGCCCCCATGGAGTCTATCCAATTCAAGTCTTGCCATTTGGATACAAGGGGGGCCCTGCAGTCTTTATGCAATTAAATTCAATGACGTTCTAAGGGAGCACCTGTTTAAGGGGGTCCTTGTTTACTTGGACGACATTCTTATCTTTACCGAAACAAAAGAAGAACACGTCAAACTTGTCAGAGCGGTTTTAAAGAAGCTGCGAGCCGCTCACCTCTATGCCAAACTCTCAAAATGCGAATTCCACCAGGAAAGGATAGACTACCTAGGCTATCGCATATCCCCACAGGGCATTGAAATGGACCCAGAGAAGGGCAGAGCAGTATTAGAATGGGCACCACCCCGCACAAGAAAGCAACTACAAAGTTTCCTGGGCTTTGCAAATTTTTACCGCCAAATTCATCCCTTCATTTGCCCAGATAGCCTTGCCCCTCACTAACTTGCTAAAAACGAAGGGAGCATCCTCAGTAAAACCTAGCCAGCCACTAACATGGACAATGGAGTGCAAAGCAGCGTTTGAGAGACTAAAGAGACTTTTTTCTGCCGAACCAGTACTAAGGCACCCAGACATGGACAAACCCTTCATAATACAGGCAGATGCACGTGATGTGGCAGTGGGGGCTGTGCTCTTACAAGAAAATGATGATGCAGTATTGCAACCCTGTGCATATACATCCAAGAAACTCACGGAAACAGAACAGCGCTGGCCTGTATGGGAGAAGGAGGCTTATGGGATACGGTGGGCATTACTCACATGGCGACAGTTCCTGGAAGGCAACAAAATCCCCTTCCAGGTGTGGACTGATCACAAAAATTTGGAAGCCCTGAAAACTTCCAGGAAACTCAATCCCAAACAAGCCCGCTGGTCCCAGCATTTTCACCAATTCCAATTTAAGCTCAAACATTTACCAGGAAGAAAGAACTTCCTGGCAGATGAACTATCTCGCATGCCCCAATATAACAGAGCACGAACCACAGACTCTAGACCAATAATGGCAGAGTCACAACTGGCAGCACCAGTAACCACAAGAAACCAAGCCAAATTAAAACCACAACTGGACAGCCAAACTGGAATTGAATTCAGAAAAAGTTTGGAAACAGATGATTGGTTCCAGAAAAACAAAAATGTGTGCACAATGAAAGACGGGTTGCCTTGGATAGGGGAAAAGTTATATATACAAACAACTCAAAGAGTAACTTTCATGCACCTTTGCCATGACACAAAATCAGCAGGGCATTTTGGATTTGTAAAAACTTTACATTTAATTAAACGGCAATTTTGGTGGCCATCCATGAAAAAGGACATTGAAAGTTATATAGCCAGTTGTCCAAAATGTGCCACGGCAAATAGGTTGCAAGGGAAAGTGCCAGGACTATTGCAAACAGTGGCAAGTCCCTCAGCCCCCTGGAGAGAAATAGCCATGGATTTTATAGTGGAATTGCCAGAAAGCAATGGGAATACTGTTGTCTGGACGGTCACGGACTTGTTTTCCAAACAGGTGCACTTTATCCCTTGCCAAAAGATTCCCACTGCAAAAGCCTTAGCAAAACTTTTCATCCAACACATTTACAGATTGCATGGGGCACCCCAACGCATCATCTCTGACAGGGGGTGCAATTTACGTGTGCATTTTGGAAGGAATTTTTATCCCTCTTAGGAACCACTCAGGGACTGACATCTAGCCACCACCCTCAAGGAAATGGGGGGGCTGAAAAAATGAACTCAGTACTTAAGCAATATTTAAGATGTTTTAGTTTCCAGCAGACCGAGTGGGCGGACTTACTCCCCTTTGCAGAAGTTGCCTACAATAATGCAGTCCACTCCAGCACAGGTTACACTCCTTTTCAAATAGCCACCGGTCAAAGTTTCAACCCCATGCCAGAATTAACCCCAAACGAACCAACGATCCCCTCGCTGAAAGAAGGGATGGAAAAATTACAAAACACCTGGCCAATAGTCAGAAAAGCACTAGATGAAGCTAGGCAGGCTTACAAAACACAAGCAGATAAAAAAAGGGTTGAGCCTACACCATTCATTATAGGAGAGATGGTGTACTTATCTACAAAATACCTAAAGTCCCTACAGCCCTGTAAAAAACTTGGACCAAAATACATAGGACCTTTTCCAATTAAAAGAATCATAAATCCAGTAACAGTAGAATTAGAATTAACCAAAAATCTCAGGCAAATACACCCAATTTTTCATTGCAGCTTGCTGAAAAGAGAGCATCAGTCACCTCTACGGCCAAAAATCCCCCCCCCACCACCTCCAATCATGGTGGAGGGGGAACAACACTTCGAAATAAAGGAAGTCCTTGACTCTAGGAGATATCATGGAGCAACTCAGTACCTAGTTGCCTGGAAACACCTCCTCCCTCACAAAATGAGTGGGTCCATAAACGTCATGTCAGAGCCCCGAAGCTATTGAAGAAGTTTCACACAGAGTATCCTAACAAGCCTGACTAAATTTTATACTTGTGTTTTCTTTCAGGTGGATCTCTCTTATT